>NC_041394.2:308807932-309407932 GCF_900747795.2 Erpetoichthys calabaricus | reverse complement strand
GAAGCGTTTCAAAGGGAAATTATCTGAATAGTTGAATGAACAAACGGCTCTTTCGATCATCAAAGAAATGTTAGAAGCAGAAGATTTAACAATGCAGCAATTTGGACTTCCAGAAGAAATAGACGAATCAGAGGTAAAGAAAAAGATAACAGTAGATGAAAATTTAACAGTGGAAGACCATAAAAAATTATATCAGAAAAGTTAATTCCAAATATCGTTTTTACTGAAGTTTTAAAGTAAAAGTGAACATAATGCATATGTAACAATTCCCATGAAAAAAACAATCTCTTTAAATTGTATTTCCGGAAAAAATACCCAGGGGTTGGCAAGCAAAGCGAGCAAGGGGTAGAGCCCCCTAGTATATATATATTTTAGACTTCCTATAATGATTGAATGTGGGATTATACTGAGTGAACCATGGGTATCCTAAAAATACTTTGGGAGCAACTATCAGTGAAATGCTTCCTACCATTAAAATCCTAACTTACATCATTATTTGTTTTGTGACTATATTTATGACGCCCATATCCATATCTTACTTCAATTTATTTTTGTATGGCATTCTTCACTGAGAGCAGGCACAGAGCGCTGTAATAAGTCCTCAGGTCAAATGCAGTTACAGACTTTACTAATTACGTAATGAGTACATTCTTGTAAGTCAATAGCTGCTCTCTGCCCTCCTTGGAAGATATCTCCAGTGCCCAATGCCTCTGCAGAACCAGGAAGATCATTAATGACCCTTCTCATTCTGGCCACTCATTGTTCACACTACTGCACTCCAGCAGGTGGTACAAGGGCTTAAAAGTAGAATAAAAATATTTTCAGATAGTTTTTATCCTTGGGCCTTCAGAGTTTTACATTTTAAAAACTCATAGAACTCTTATAATTTTTTTTATTTCCAGTATACACTATGATTACTTTACACTATAGGAAGGAGGATAGCTCCTGGTGGTGGTTGGCAGGTGGCACAACCTTTAAAGGGCCACCCACAAAAAACATGGTGTGTAGTGTAGTGTGTAGTGACAATTCCATGCCTGACCAGGGGGTGGCGAGGTGCCCAGACCATTCATGGGAAATTCCACGTCACTTCCTGTCCCGATGACATTACTTTTAACCCCGAAAAGAACCTGTGATGACGTCACTTCCGGTTTTGGCGCCTGTAATGATGCCACTTCCTGTCCCAATGATATCACTTCTGGTCCAGACCTTTAAAGCCCCCATCTTTACCACATGTCTTCAGTTCTGTTTTGGTCTTTGAACCAGACACAACTCTTCAAAATTTAACCCTTTTTGCAGCGAGGGCGTAATATATGGGTGGCTGTCCCAAACCTTTTTATGTCTCTTGCCCATTCTTGTGACAGCACATAATCAACAAAAGCAATAGTTAGCCAATAAAAGGTGTCATTTTGCTTGGCTTTTCTCTACATTCATAATGGCTAACACGGTACAACACCCTAGTTCAACAAAAGCAAAAATTAAAATAAAGTTATATCATATAAATGATTAAAAAAATACATGAAACAATACTCTGAATGCCTGCCTGGAGAGGTACCCCGGTTGAAACATGACAAAAACTGCATTGGAAAGCAACAGTTTTATTATTAAGAGTAATTCTGTCAGAACTGTGAAACTTTAAACAAATCCAATGAAAAACTTAAAAAAAAAAGAAAACTTTTCAATGAGGGTCCTTCAAGCATGGCACCATGCAGAGTACAGGCATATGTGCTGCATATATAATGCATTTCATTGTGCTGTCCATGCTTACTGTACAAAGCACATTTTGTAGTTGCATCAATGCTAGAGCCTACCTGGTCCACTGTTTGTCACTATCTTGGGCACTGTCGTTATCATCATATTTATCTCGTAGGAAATTTAGCTTTATGCCTTTTACAGAATGACATAACTATGGACTATATATTTGTAACACTATTTTCCACATGCTGTTGCCAGCCAAAAACAAAAATCTATGGCTATCCACTAGATGGCACCACTATAATAGTTAACTGAGATGCAGTAACAGAGATCACCAGAATGCTGGCTAAGGTATGAATTATCTCAACAGGCTCAAAGACATACAAGTTAAATCATACTTCACATTCAAAGTGTTAAACACGTTGCTAATTTTAGAGCTCAGACCAGTTAATTCACCAATAGAATCTCTGTTATTAAGGGTAGCCATTTTATGAAACATCATAAAACGTAGACACTTTTCATTACAGGTTGAGTCAGCTTATAAGATCTTAAGGGATTTTTCTGTGAAAATTTGAAAATAAATTGATGCTGACTAAGGAGCCTTTGAGATTCAATCAGACACAGCTCCAAATACTGAGCAACAGGAATTAAATCATTAATAATTCATTAACTTGAATTTGTAGACTATCAAGAGTAACTCTCAAGTCACTTCAATTTTAGTTTTTTTAACGTCTGACTCATTTTGTGCTGTCTGAACATCATGTCTTTCCACAAAATATATGTGTTGTTAGCTAAGAAGTTTCAAGTGATAGAGATTGGAAATGTAAACCAGACACAAAAAATATTAACATTTAGGATCAAGAAAACAAGTGATTGGGGCTAGAATCATAGTTATGAAAAATTAGAAATCAATAACATTGTCACACACGTGTGAATAGGAGGCAGCTGAAGGGCTTAACGACTGATAGTAACATATCTGCCCAGGGGGTGGCGGAGTGCACTACCTCTTTTTCTAAGTCTCCTACAGATCTTTCCCGGGAAATCCCACCAGGAGCCGCTACATCAACAGGGGACACATTTCTGGTCCCGGCCCTGAGGACGACATCATTTCCGGCCCCGAGGATGACTTCATTTCCAGTCCCTGCCCTGAGGATAATGTTATTTCCTCGAGACTCCCTATAAAACCTCACTCCCTTCCTCTGGATTTTAGTTCTGTTTTGGACTCTTTCTTGAAAACACTACTCACTCTAAAAAACTTATTTTTGCTTTTGCAGCCAGGAACACATTATACGGGTGGCTGCCCAAAACCTTTGCAATGTCTGGTGTCCTTCCTTATTACAACATGAATTTCCTAAATGTTTAATTAATTATTCTTTATTTTGGTTTAAACTTGAAACTGAAATTCCTCCCTTAAATAAGATGGTGACTGCTAAATCATAAATTGACACCTGTACAGCCGCAACAGAAAACTCAAAAACATGCATGATACTAATATGGATGATGTCAACAAATACAAGACAAAAATAAATAACTGTAAAAAAATCCAAGCATAAATAAATAATTTAAAGATACTAAAATGGTCTTAGATACTGTACCTTTAGATCCTGACAGTAAGAAATGCTATACCACCATGAGCAAATGAATAGCAGGAAACCTTTCATACATGTACTGTACATTAAGGTTAAGATGAACTCAGCTGTACATTACATATATTATTTTAAATATAAAAAAGGTTTGTGTAGAATACCAAATGTAAATAATTGATGATTTTTATGGTGTATTTATATGCAGTATAAATCTGTGTATATGCATTTATTTTTTAATGGTGCTAATTGTATTAACTGGTTGTTAGGGGCCAATGCATATTCTAGAAGGAATAGGGAATAAACAGAAGCAAACCCTTGACATAATCACAGTCTTTTACAATGCTCCCTCGAGCACCCACTCATACTGAATCATACAGGCCATTTCTGAGTTGACAGCCAATCCGTGCTATACAGGAGGATAGTACAGATCCTGATGAACTCACACAGACAATAGAAAATGTTTAGACTCCAAACTGATAGACCTGAGTTTGGAACCCAGAACTCTAAAACTATTATGAACCAGCTCTACCACCTCATATATTCTGGAAACACCTGGAAATGTAAGAGACACCGAAAAATTGAAAGCGGGGAGTATTAAGTACTCCAGTAATCTGCTACTTGTGGTGCAATCGCAAGTATCTAAGCAGCTCAGTTTCACTTTACTGCAGGAGTTTTTCATCCACAGACAGGAAAGATGATATACTATATGGGTGCAAGAGTAAAAGCAAGGCGAAAAGGTTTTAGAACTGCTCTACCGTTGTAATGGGCATTGTTTGATCACTGTTAAATAAGATTGATTAACTATCTGCTCTTACAGCAGGTCATGGCGCATACAAGCACAGTGGCATTTAGTGTTTTATGGAGAACTGGCTAAAAACTAATATACTTGGCACTGTGTTAATGCTGGATGGATTTTATCCTATTTGAGTATTTGACAGGACCCAGTACAGTGTGGAAAAAAGACATGAGGGGGACTGGTCATCTCTGTGAATTAGGAATGGTGTGAAAGGAAGTATATTACAGTTAAAACTACAGTTTGTACTTCAGCCATTGAAATTCTGCCTGTCAGTATTTATCCACGTTACTTGCCCAGGGAGTTAAAGTACATCATCCCTATTAATGTTTATATTCCTCCCTCTGCAATGGGGACTCAGCAAAAGAAATGAATCACTTTATCCAACACTTTAATTATGACTCATTCTGACCCTGTAGTTATAATAATGTGGTGCCTTCAAGCATGTGAGTTTGGAAGGAACTATGACAAATTTCCATCAGTTTGTGTCTTGTTCCATTTGAGGAAATAACAATCTGGACCTGCTGTATTCAAATGTTAAAGATGCCTTTAGGTATAAACTAATGACACCTTTCGGTGGATCTAACCACAACCTGATTCATCTTTTTCCCAGCTACAAGCCTGGCAACCTGTTACCACCAGGAAAGTTGAGCCTGGAGGCTGAAATGGCTCTAAATGATTGATTCCAAATGACGGACTGGGAAATGTATAAGATGATATTGAGGGAATCATCCACAGTATCACAGACTATATTAACTTTTTGTGTTGACACTGTAGTATCCTAAAAGATGGTGTGTTGCTTTACAAACAACAAGCCCTGAATTGCTTAGAAGCTAAAAGGTATCCTGAATGAGAAAAGGAGAGCATTCAAATCCGGTGACAAAGAGGCTCTGAATGACGCACAGCAAGTGCTAAAGAAAAAACTGAGTGAAGGAAAGGAAGTTTACAAACATAAAACAGGAAACAGACTCACTCAGAAAGGTGTATGGACTAGACTGTGCATATTTACTGGGCTCAAACAATCCAGGACTCAGGTACTAGAAGTGGTTGTGGACAGAGCTAATGTCGTGAACCAATTTTTTAATAGATTTTCCCTCCCACTGCCACCTTCTTCCAAAGACCAGTCTCCCATCACCATCTCTGCTACATCAACAACTCCTACATTGGCAAGTGAAATTGCCATTAACAAGTCCACACTCATAAGTGTGTACTGTCCGTAACTGGAGACGCGGTAAGAAGACAACTGAGGAAGCTACATGCAGGAAAAACTACAAGACCTGATGGAGTCAGTTCTCAAGTTCTTAATGCTTGTGCTGACCAGCTTATCTGTTGTGCCAATGAGCTGTTGGCTCATCCATATTAAACAAAACCATGATCTCTGAGGATCCTTCAAAATCTGTGGAGTGTTCTTGAGTCTCTCAGTAGAAGTGTTGCTATCAGTTGCTGTTTTCACTTGACATTGGGGAGTGTACAAAGTTTTTTAAAATTACATTTTTTTACATACCGGTCTGATGATGTGGCATTCCTAACCGGGGTGCAGCCAGCATATGAGGAGTACCCCCAAATGGAGGACATAAGCTGCTGAAAGGAACAGGCAAGAAGGCAGGGCTCTAATGATTCAAATGCAGGAGAGAAAGAATCCCAATGAGATGGATGCAGATCGGCAGGTGAGTGGTGGAGTATGGCTGGTGATCAACATGAGTGTGCATTGAGAAGAGACAAGGGGAGGTGAGACTTGACATGGATCTAACAGCAGAAGTGTTTATTTAGACATGCTAGGATTTAATGATTTGCTGGTTCTTTTTTTGTAAAGTAAAATAATAAATACCCTCGGTTGTTTGAGGGTGTTCTGTCTCATTCTCTCCTGTCTCAGAATGCACTGCAATTTTTCAATCATAGGAGATGCATATTACAATGTCTGTATATAAAGGAAAGACAGGATAAGCTACAAAATACTGGCACAGCGTCTACTCAAAATTTTAGAAATTAGGCAGAATTCTCTTCCTAGATTTGATTGCTTTGCAGAACTCAAATCATTAAAAAGTGTCAATGTCAACATAAAAGGCAAATGTCAACATAAAAGCTTTCAATATGAAATTCTTTGAAATATGTTAGCCTCATTCCATGAGGTTAGTATAGCTCACAGGTCTGCTAATCTGTACTTTTTTGCCAAACTTTAATGAATAAAAAGATGTTTCCTCTGCTTCGATGCTCAGTTTGATCTGGCTTCGTGTGTCCTACCTGATTCACCTTGCAAAACAGTGTTTCCCTCAGTTAATAATGAATATTTAAGAAGTAGTGAATGAACATTTTAGTAAGACACGGATCTCTCAATAACACTTTCAATCTTTTCAATGCTTTTCTAAAGATAGTCTGAAAATCTCATACCCTTAAAGGCAGAAAACTGATGTGTATATGTGGGCAATCCAACCCTAGGGCTGTTGGAAACCGCATGAGTGCTGCCTACACAAAACTTCAAATTAAGAGGTGTTTTCAAGATGAGTTTAGCAGAAAACACTTTGAACAGAAGAGGAAATAAAAACAACTACGGAGGAAGATTCCATCGCGCAAGAATAACCACTGATCTACAGTATAATATGCTCTTTTTATATGTTGTACTATACACAAAACTGTACCCTGGAGTCAGATGGACATTCCTGCTCAAGATGTTTTAAGTGAGATTTTTAGATTATATGTGTCTGACTATGTAATGGAAGTGTAATGATATAGGTATTTTGTGGGTATATTTTTTGTTCAAGACAATACAGAATTTGAATTGATTACATCTAGTTACTATCAACGCCATTAATTAATACACTTATTAATGGCTGTGTCTAAATCTTTTTGGAACTGGGGTGTCCCAAAACTGTCCAATTTGTCTAAAAATTATGCTTAAACCAACAATGCATGCACTTTTATAGGGACCAGGATGTACAGATAGCAGAAAATGTGTCACTTGGAAACTTCCACATTGGATTGATTGATATTTTTTTTTCCTTCAAAGAGAACTGTTCTTTCATTTTTCATTTTAACTACCTTGTCCAACAATCCACTTTGCTGCTATCAAGCTAGTCAGAAATATATTCCCTCTAGATTTCTAAATATGTTCATAGATAAGAATTTATGTAAAGCATATCACACCAAAGGAAGTGATTGGTAGAACTGATGGCATTCAAGTAAAAAAAAATAGTTGGCCATGCCTGCTTCTACTTTGCAAGTTTCTGCCATCATGTGCAATTTTGCTATAATAGACTGCTAAAGAGGATAGAGTGTGTTACTTTAAAGGCAAAATGCAGAGTACAGTTAGTTGGAAAAGATAGTTAGAAAATTGGTAAAATTAAGAGTGTGAGTTAAGGAGAAGTAAAAAGAAGGTAATACACTGCACTCTTGTTCTTTTTTAATTAGGCATATATAGTGATGAGAGAAACAATTCATGAGAAACTCAGTGTTTTGCTTTGCAAAAAGAAGACTCTTTTCTTCAAAGTGACATACAAAAGGAGTCAACATAATCAAGTAAACATCAGTCTGAAAACTGTTGAAGGAACAAATGTTAAAGGACAAGGTTACAAAATTGATCACCTAAGAGTGAAGAGCTCAAAACAAAATACAAGGAAGTTGCAATTAGACATTTATTAGACAGAAATTCACCACACATGAGAATCTTCATATGCTTCTTAAACACATTTTGGGAGTCGGATGTTCGAATTGAGGTGGGCAGCTCATTTTACCAGCCAGGAGCTACAAATAGAAAAAGTATGGACTGAGATTTGAATCCATGCAGAGGTGGAATCACCAGACACCATGCAACAGCAGATCTGAGTAGTTGAGAGGAGCACAGAACCATATATATATCTAAATAAATATACTGTATATCTATATCTATATATTTCTCTGTATATATATATATATATATATATAGAGAGAGAGAGAGAGAGAGAGAAGGTGCTGATCTGTTGAAGAAAATCTTCCTAATATTTGTGTGAAATTTACCCTTAACAAGTTTCCAACTGTGTCCCTTGTTCTTGATGAACTCATTTTAAAGTAACAGTCGCGATCCACTGTACTAATTCCCTTCATAATTTTAAACACTTCAATCACGTCTCCTGTTCTTTTACTTAAACTGAAAAGGCTCAGCTTTTTTAATCTTTCCTTGTAACTCATCCCCTGTAGCCTTGGAATCAGCCTAGTTGCTCTTCTCTGAACTTTTTCAAGTGCTGCTATGTCCTTTTTGCAACCTGGAGATCAAAACTGCACACAGTACTCCAGATGAAGCCTCACCAGTGCATTATGAAGCTTGAGCAGAACCTCCTTGGACTTGTTAGGTTATATAGTACGATGTGTGGAGTACATTTTGTTAGCCTTATTAATGGCTTCTGAACACTGTTGGGAAGTTGATAGCTTAGAGTCCACTACGGCTCCTAAATCCTAATTGTACTCCACACATCAAGGCGCTATATAACCTAACATTCTGTTATAGTGCCTGGCAGTTTATAGTGTCAAGACCATTTTTAAGTTTACTATGAAAACCACAAAAAAAAAATTCTTCATTTGCCCAAAGTTTCTTTCATTTATACTTTACAGGGCACAAACACACATTTTGTGATTTTCCATACAGGATGGGAGGAGGTCCCCCAACCCCTCTTTTTTCCACAACATCTATGATTTAATGAGTACAATTGCAAAGAAGAGGGCTACAAAGTGATCAGACAGGCAACCAACATGACAAAAAGGTACAAGAGGTCCTAACAGTCCAGCTTTCAGTTAACCAATACAACATTTGATTCATCTTAACCAACTTTTAAACTTAGTATTTAAAGAATAAGTTCTGTATTTTTAAAGGCAGTTATTTCTTCATAGTCATGGTGTATATTAATTTTCCAAGTGAAATTTTGTTCAAAAATGAAGCATTTTTTGATACATTTTTAAAAAAGAACTAACCTGTTCTTATATTTTAAAATGCAGGTGATGGGGCCAGGGTCCAAACTTGAAAACAGAAATTTTTAAAACCAGAGACATGCCAACAACAACAATGAACTGAAAGTAATCCATTTATTACAGATTCTTAGTACTGTTTTCTTGAGGTAGAGAGAAGTTTCCAGTTCACTTGTATAATCGCAGCTGCCATTGTCAGTGGAGTTTTAACATTTTTCACAGGTGCACCCCGGATTCCTAAATTTCTGTAGGTTCAGGCTGCATACTTTCCCACTTTTGTGTCTGCAGTTCTATTTCTTCAAAGATTATATTCTGCCATTATTTGTAAATTTGAGTTGAAAACTACTAAACCTATCGTTTAATGCGTTTAATGCAGCACACTGTAAACCACAGGATTACCAGGTGAGTTCCTAAGTTTGATTTGCGTTATTTCCATGATTAATCAGTACTTGAGATTTCAAAAACAATGACATGTAATGCAGTATTGTAATTTGCATTTAGATAGATAGATAGATAGATAGATAGATAGATAGATAGATAGATAGATAGATAGATAGATAGATAGATAGATAGATAGATAGATAGATAGATAGATAGATAGATACTTTATTAATCCCAAGGGGAAATTCACATACTCCAGCAGCAGCATACTGATAAAGAACAATATTAAATTAAAGAGTGATAACAATGCCGATAACAATGCAGGAATTCAGACAGACAATAACTTTGTATAATTTTAACGTTTACCCCCCCGGGTGGAATTGAAGAGTCGCATAGTGTGGGGGAGGAACGATCTCCTCAGTCTGTCAGTGGAGCAGGACAGTGACAGCAGTCTGTAACTGAAGCTGCTCCTCTGTCTGGAGATGACACTGTTTAGTGGATGCAGTGGATTCTCCATTATTGACAGGAGCCTGCTGAGCGCCCGTCGCTCTGCCACGGATGTCAAACTGTCTAGCTCTGTGCCTACAATGGAGCCTGCCTTCCTCACCAGTTTGTCCAGGCGTGAGGCGTCCCTCTTCTTTATGCTGCTTCCCCAGCACACCACAGAAAGGGCGCTTGCCACAACCGTCTGATAGAACATCTGCAGCATCTTATTGCAGATGTTGAAGGACGCCAGCCTTCTAAGGAAGTATAGTTGGCTCTGTCCTTTCTTACACAGAGCATCAGTATTGGCAGTCCAGTCCAATTTATCATCCAGCTGCACTCCCAGGTATTTATAGGTTTGCACCCTCTGCACACAGTCACCTCTGATGAGTCCATGAGGGGCCTGGTCCTCCTAAAATCCACCACCAACTCCTTGGTTTTGCTGGTGTTCAGTTGTAGGTGGCTTGAGTCGCTCCATTTAACAAAGTCCTTGATTAAGTTAAGCTCCTCTTCCTGCCCCTATAGGCTGAACAGGACCGGAGAAATTTATATCTATATTTATATTTAAATCCATATTTAATAAATTCATTGGATAATACAAATAACAGTAATTACCTCAACACAAATCAATAAGGTGGTGCTTAGCCATTGACAAGACAGGTTGCTTGACTATTTTAGATGTCACTGATAAGCCCTTAGACTAGTCAGTCAGAAGACAAGATTGCTTCTCATTCATGTTTTATGCATGTGGGGATGCCCCATGTTGATAAAAGAGTGTGTCACCAATTATTAGCACTTATGAGACTAGTAAATGAACCAGAACAAACCAGATCCATGTCAAAGGTTGTATCTAGTAGCTGTAACTACCAGGATAGGACTGGAGAACTCATGCACATCCTGCGAGTTGCTTGTAGTATTTTCCTTCTTTCATGTTCATTTTGTAATCATAGGTTTGGTAGAATTGGGTAAGAATTAAACACTACTAAAGTGTTTTTGGAAGAAAAGTTTAATTTTCCGTGGTCTCATTTCAGATGGCATCTATTAAAAATGACTCCCCAAATTACAGTTAGTTTTGAGTTAACTGCCAGTTCAGCTTCTAGGATATTGTGTGGAAGTGATTGTTAAATATTTATTTTTATGGTTTATAATGGAGCTATTTTAAAAGTATTGAAAGAATTTGTAGAGCTAGCGACATGTGACATATACTATTCTGACTATTCTCCAACAGTAAGAATTTCCCGAGTGCTGTAGTTAATGTTGCATTGCTTAAAATATGATTTTACTCAGGGTGCACCCAGAATCCTTCCCAACTCTAAACCAGGTAGCCCACTTATAAGAAGTAATCCTTAAGTCCTGTCGTGAACTTATATCAGAATCACTTCTGTGGCCTGAAAGTCCTGAAACCATCTTCACAGGTTTCTCACACACTCTGTCTCTATTCAGTCCAAGCACCCCTGAATCCCAAACACAGTTCCACACACCCTTTGGAGATCTGACTCTTCTGGACTTCCAAGGGGACCATATTTTCTCTGTTATAAAGAATGCACACTATGGCAGCATAACAGAGAATGGCCAGGATAACTAAAGGCTTTTGTTCTCTGTGGTTAATAAACTTCTTCAACCTGCATCTGGCCTGATCGCCTCTTCCACTGAGGACTGTGAAATTTTTTTTTCACTTTTCCCATGATAAAATGAAAAACCTAAACAATTTAACAAATACAAGTTCTTCCTTCTTTTATGGTTTTTCCCTGTCTTCCTTGTCCATCGAGCTTCTTTTCCAAATTTTCACCAGTTTCATCTTCATGTATTAATGACCTACAATATAAGACCCCATTCCCACCACAATTATCAAATCCTGACTTCATGCTGTAATTCTAACTGTCACAACATTAATAACTAGTCCTTTGACACCAGCTTTGTGCCATTTGCTTTGAAAATCACATTAAAAAGTCTGGTCTTGATTCTGACAATCTGAACAATTTTCACTCACCAGTTGCTTATCTTGTAATAAGCTGATAAACCCTTTCATTCTAGTTTTAGTTGTGAAATGGCTCTGGTTTGGGTAACTAATGATTTGCTTATGGCAGCAGACTCTGGGCAAACCAATATTTTAATTCTATTAGATCATAGTGCCGCATTTGATACTGTCAAGCATGATATTCTACCATCATGAATGGAGAACATTCTGAGTTTCTCTGCCACTGCAGTGGTTTAAGTCCTTCTAACTGATAGGCAAGAGTTTATCTGTCTTGGAAACAGCAGGTCCAACTCAGTGCCAGTCACACAAGGAGTTCCCCAAGGCTCTGCTCTTTGTCCTGTAGGACAGACTGGCATTATCCATTTTGCCATGCATGGAACACAAGTCCTGGCTTAAAAAGCTGTGCCAGTCACTCTTAATATCAGCTAAAGTTGCTCCATTCTCTCTACATAGTACCTTCACAAAATGTAGTCTCTGCACCTTATTTAATAAAATGATCAATCACCAAATGACATCCCCGAGCTGTCCTCTTATGTTACTAGTTAAGCATTCAGCTCAAACAAAGAGGCATAGCTCAATGATTGGCATGTTCAGGCTTATGTGTCTAAGAAACCAACGGCAGGATGTCCACTCCTTTCTTTAAAAACCCCTGCCCACTCCAAATCTGTGCTTTTTATATCAATCTTACCACTCAACCTGGCCGTAACTATACTCTATATAGCAGTACTCATTGTCTATAGGGTGTGGCCGCAACAAAGGCTTGAGCAAAAGGTAATAGACTTGTCTGTATTGGGTGCCTTGCTGAGAAATAGCAAATGTACGAGCAAAGAGAGATACATAAAGCAATATGATCGCCTTGCTAACGATGGAAGCTGACTGATAAACAGCTTCCCTAGCAGGTATCATTTTGTTAACTTCAGAGGACATTGTATGTAAAAACCTGAAAGGGAAAACTGCAGTACCACCCACAACCAAAAGATTCAACCATGGCTGAGAAGGAGACAAGCTCCTGAACACAGAAAGAAAAGCACTCTGAAGATCTTCCTACTTGTGTGGAGAAAGTCGACCAGGAAAAGAAAAGAAGCATTGTCTGCTTCTGAGACACTCTTAAAAAAAACATATCACACTGCTTCTGGTCATGTCTCTTCTTCAGTGGCGTGATAACATGTTATCATTACTGTAATGGCAGACCGCAGTCTGTGTTGCCTTCTCCTTCTCATGTAATCCCCTTGGTTTCCTAGCAGTGTATTACAACATAAAGATCTCAGTCTTTTTCAGAGTTTGCAAAATCTAGCTCTAAATCTTCTATCTTGTATACATTTCACACAAAAACGTAATATAATGAAGCGTTAAAGTTTAACACCTTGATTGGCCAGCATTTTCCACTTACATAATGCACAGTAGAGGCTTGCAGATCTTTTCATGAGCTCTGTCATTACAATGAACATAAAAATACCTTAACTTGTACTTCTGTCATGATCAGCTGTTAATTTTGCTTGAAATTTTCTGCTCCAGAATTAAAAATAGCCATCTATCATTAGCTCTATTCCAACCTATTTAATGACCTCAGTGACCTCCTTTCTTTTTTCAGGCTGCCACTGTTCACCCAATTATGTGTCTAATTATTCTAATTGGAATAGGGATTTGTAAGTTAATTCTGTCTTGTCTAGGCCCTGATTTAAAAGGACTTCAGTTATCAAGCATTTCCAGCATTTTAAATTTCTCTTTTGTAACCAATAAACTATTTTTAACAGAATTAATTTCAATTTAGCATTGCCACGTTAGAGACAGGGTGAGAAGCACAGACTTCTCTGGGAGAGGTCAGGAGTAGAGCCGCTGACCCTCCTAATCGAGAGGAGCCAATTGAGGTGGTTCGGACATCTGATATGAATGCCTCCCTGTCGCTTCCCTGCAGAGGTTTTATGGAGACGGTCAGTTGTAAGGAGACCCCAGGGAAGACTCAGGGCTTGCTGGGAGGATCATATCTCCCACATAGTCTAGGAATGCCTTGAGATCCCACAGTATCAGCTGGCAAGTGAGGCTGGGGAAAGGGATGTAATGGTCTAACTGCTAAGACTGTTGCTCCTATAACGCAGTCTCGGACATGCTATGAATAATGAATAAATGAATGTATGTTAGTGTGGGAAAAGGAGATACAGCATTTTCAAATGCAGAAATGTGAAAAGAAATATTACTTAATATTATAAATTATAATAAAAATGGTAAAATATTCAGTGTTGCTTTTTCAGTACAGTATCATGTGGTGCTGTAGCCTGGCCTGGCAGCATTGGGTGCTGTGCAGCAACCCATTCTTAATGGGATACAGCACCGGATACTTTTACACACACGCACACACACACTTACCACCCCTCATCCATCCATACTTTTTTACTTGCTTTTTGTATTAAAACACTGTGGGTTCAAGGCAGGAATGGATGTAGGATGGCAACAAACAGATGTCATGCATACAACTCCCTGTTATCTGTCTATTAATTTTAAAAAATATAACAGATATTCATAGATTCCGCTGGAAGAATTGTGTGCTAATCAGCAACCAGTCCTAGGGTGGACCCTTTTTCATCACAAGAATGCACACATATCCATATTCATTAATACTGATGTTTATGTCTGTGGGGAGGGCAAACTGAGCAGACAAAAGTTAAAAGTACTGTAATCCAAATCCCTGGCCTTGCTATAAATGTATTTGTCCAAATTCTGGTTATCAAACATAGTTCTCCCGTTTTCACATTCGTTCTCATTTGCTGCCAGTGAACCATTGCACACCCCATTTTTTGACTGAAATGGCCACTAGCAAGGATCTGCCTGTAAGTTACACACTGGGGTAACTTCTGGGGTGATTCCTTAAATCATTTTTAGGCAATCCAAAAGTCCTAGGTCCAATTCCTCAGTGCTTTCTGTAGAGGCCTAGGGACCCTTGTATCCCCGAGCCCAAAGTCACTCTTAAAGGGGCAGCTGTATATAGGCAGCTTGGATTTCTAGAGGATAAGCTTTCTCTCTTTCTCTTGTACTAAGTTGCCTCAAAAGCTTGCATATTGTAATCTTTTTAGTTAGCCAATAAATGTGTCATTTTGCTTGGCTTTTCTCTCTTTCTCTTTACATTTTGCAATATTATCTTCAGAAAGCAATGAGATTCACCTTACTTGAATTTTTTATCATAAATTAAGTACCTACACTCCTGTAAGTAAACACAGAAAAAAGCTGCAGTTCCAATAATCACAAAATTTTTGTTGTAGATATGTAAAATCAATAATAACAGAAATGTGTCATGCAATTTACATAATTGTGTCATTGCTGCCTCATAGCTTGAGCCATGGCCCAGCTATGAACTAGGTGCAATTTAAATGTTATCTCACAAATTTTTTCTTTAGATATTTTCTCAAATTTGAAAAATGTTTATTTTAGCCTAATTGGTGATTCTAAATCACGGATGTATGATCTGTGATGCACTGGTATATAGTCTAGGGTTGGTGTTCTCTGGTATTCTATAATGAAAACTTTGGGCTTAAGAAACAAGATGAATGAATAGACATGCCATTTTCGTTTGATGTTATCTAGGTATGAATAAGTCCTACATACAATTTTAACTTATGTTTGTATGCTGATAACGTTCAGCAATTTTTACCATTTAACCCTTGTATGCATGGGATTTTCTGGCAACAATATAGACCTGATCAGGTAAAGAGGTATTCATTATTTTAAACTTATTTTTAATATTTTAATATTTCCCAGCAAACTTAAATAATAACAAATTACACAGTCATATTGTGCTACTTAGCACAATAATCACAGACCCCAGTTACATTTCTGTGATCACTGCAACATGGCTCCTGGCACACATTGCATGAGTCAGTTGTTTTGTACCCCAGTGCCTTGAACTAAGGAAGGTCTAACCTTTTCTCTCTTTCTTTCCTAGGACACGAAGAGGAAGCACACAATGGCTGATGGTGAGATGCACCGCATTGTTGAAGAACTCCAGGACCTCGAAATCCAGATTTAGAAACTCCTGTCCAGATGGAGGCATCTGAGGGATTTGAAGGCTCGTCTACTGGAAAACTTCTCCCCAACAGGAGGAACATCAACTCCACACCGTGGCGTTCACTTTCAAGGCCAAGTGAATTTTACCCCCGCACCTCTTCGACAGAGCGATGACGTCAACGATGAGGAAATCTGCCTGTTTCAGCTATGCAGGCAGGGGTTTAAGGCTAGATCACCTTAATCGGCACAGGCAAGCATCTCCACCCTGAAGCGGTTTGACCCTCTCCGCTCTCCCATTTTGCCTTCAACCCCAGATGATGTATTTGTGATTGAAGATTCAATCGTATGAGACCTAAACATCTCATGCCCTAATCAGAAATCTTTTGTCTCTTGTTTTCCCAGTGCTTGTGTTCGAGATGTTATGAGAAGAGTGCCGACAATCTTCAAGAGGCACAAGGACAGGGCAGTGGAAACCATTGTAATACACGCCAGGGTAAACAAAATGAGATATTAACAGTCAGAGATTCTCAAGATGGACTTCACAGCACTTATTAAAGCCATGAAGGACAGGATCCCAGCTGCAAGAATCTTCATCTCGGGTCCCTGGCCTCTGGTTAGAAGATCGAACAAGTACTACAGTCATCTGCTAGCATTAAACATCTGGTTAAAAGGCTTGTTCAAAGGACAAAACATCGGTTCGTGGACAACTGGAACCTCTTCTGGGAGAGGCCGCATCTCTTCAAGCAGGATGGTCTGTATACTAATAGATTTGCAGCCCGGGTCCTTTCCGTAATACTTTGCTAGGACATGATAATTCTGTAGCAAAATCTTCCTCAAAAGTGCACTGCATCAATACTCTAATAACTAACCTCAACGCATGTAAAAAATCTAGACACTGTGGGATAAATATGAATAATTTAATTACAAGTACACCTCTAGATTAGCAATTTATTAAAACTATAAAAACAGACTATAGGTTAAATAAAAAATACGCACAAAGTGGTACTAATACGAATAACTTAATTTCTATGTCGAATAGCCATAATGCTCCCACTATTCAGTTCTGCTCTTCCGAGACATTAAATATGGCTTTATTAAATTTGAGCGTATTAACCAACAAGACGTATTCCATCAAAAATCTTATTAGTGATAGGACAATCAATTTTATGGCATTAAGTGAAACGTGGCTTAGCTCTGATGGTGTGGCTGTTTTAATCGAATCTGCGCCTCCGAATTACAGCTTTGCTCATGTGGATCGCCAAGGTAAGAAAGGCGGCGGTTTAGCAATCATGTACTCAAGCCTGTGGAAGTGTAAAGATGTCAGCTTTGGTATATTCAAGTCCTTTGAGTAGCTTGCCATTGTTTTTCATGGAGTTTCTCAGTCTCTAGTACTGTCCGTGTATAGATCTCCTAAATATAATGCATCTTTCTTTGAGGAATTCTCAGACTTGGTATCTATAATAATAAAAGGCAAAGCCCTCACTGACTGACTCACTCACTCACTGACTGACTGACTGACTCATCACTAATTCTCCAACTTCCCGTGTAGGTGGAAGGCTGAAATTTGGCAGGCTCATTCCTTACAGCTTACTTACAAAAGTTAGGCAGGTTTCATTTCGAAATTCAAAGCGTAATGGTCATAACTGGAACATATTTTTTGTCCATACACTGTAATGTAGGAGGCGGAGTCACGTATCGCGTCATCACGCCTCCTACGTAATCACGTGAACTAAAAACAAGGAAGAGATTTACAGCACGAGTCACACGCGGGAACGAAGGTAAATTACGTTAATTTTTGACTGTCTTTTAATACTGTGTAAGCATACATATTAACACATGTGCAATTAAACGTGTGCATTTACGGGGTGATTTCTCAGGCTTAAAAGCTCACCTTTTATCAAACGCGGGAACAAAGGTAACTGACGTTGTTCACTGTCTTTTAATACTGTGTAACCATACATATTAACACATGTGCAATTAAATGTGTGCATTTACGGGGTGATTTCTCAGGCTTAAAAGCTCGCCTTTTACTAAAAAGGTAAATGCAAAACTATTTTCAATCAGTTTATTGAAACGCTCCCGTTAAGGATTGCAATAACATATTCGCGAGATAAAAGAACGAAGTAGGGGGAAATGGAGGAACAGCCGGAAACAGCGAAGAGCAAAAAATTAATTAAACAATTGAGAACGGAGCGAATTAAGCATACAAGCATGTTCATAAGGGAAACAAACCACGGTGTAAAACGTAAGTTTAAATAAAGTTTATAGAAACGCTCCCGCTGCGGATTGCAATAACATATTTGCGAGATAAAAGTTTAATGAGAAGACACGAGGTATAAACGAACCACACGCCGTGGCGCAACGTTAGGGGCAACAGTTTCAACCATTCTATGATCTGCTTCTCGCAACTGAAAGACGGCACATGGCGGATGTTAGCCGACTTGCTGACCGCAACGTTAGGGGCTTCAACTATGGCGCTGACGCCACATCTCAGTGCCAACACTTTGCAGACTGTACTTAAAAGACACGCCCTCCCCACTGGACAGTTAAAAACACCAATCAAACTAACGATGACATCAAGTATTACCCAATCAAAAGTAGGAAAGGAGGCATCTTCATAAAATGCGTGTGGGATGATTTGCATGAGACGCTGCTTTAAAAAAAAAATGATAAAAAAAATACGGGATAAATCCCGTCCAGTATTGATTCAAAACGGGACGCGCAATTTATGTGAATGTATGTATGTATATATCTATGTCTATATATATATATGTAGATATGTAAATTTGTATATGTATATATATGTTTATGTGGATGTGTATATACGTATGTATATGTACATATGTGTATATGTAGATATGTATATATATATGTATATATATGTTTATGTGTGTGTGTGTGCATATTATATATATAAAAGACAGCAACACTCATAACATATATATATAATATATGTATATATATATATATATAATATATGTGTATATATATATATAATATATATAATATATAAATATATATAATATATGTGTAATATATGTGTATATATATATATATATATATATATATATATATATATATATATATATATATATGACAGCAACACTCATAACAATGACAACACAATTACATTGACAATCATGTTACGTTATTTTTAAAATGTTTCCTTTACTTTTTCATAACCTCTTTAACACACTACTTCTCCGCTGCGAAGCGCGGGTATTTTGCTAGTCAATTATAATTACGAACTATGACACATTTCTAATAGTTGGTGATTTTAATTTTCACAATTTTTCTATAATCAGTGTGACCCAAAAGTAAAAGAATTCATGAACCTCCTGGACCCTTGATTTGAGCCAGCACATTAGTCAGCCAACACACAAAGCAGGGCATACGTTGGACCTAGTAATTACTAAAGGACTATAAGTTGATGTGAAGCAGATCATTGATACTGGTTTATCAGACCATTTTCTCTTACTATTTAATATAGAAATAATGATAGAAAAAAATCATGAGAAGCATATTGTTAAAAAACACTTCTTTGATTCATCTGCAGCTTCAAAGTTTACAAACATTCTAAGCAACCAGTCCGTTTGTAGTGCTTACTACAATAGTGAGGATAATGTAAATAGTAAGGTGGAAAATTTTAATACTAAAGTGAGAGCTGCTGCTGACATAGTCACACCTGAAAAGACAGTTAAAAAATCCTCTAGCATTGTTATACCATGGAAGACTCAAAAAGTGTCTAATCTAAAGAGAGCATGCCAGAGAGCTGAGCATAAATGGAGAAAACTAAACTGATTATCCACTATGAGATATTGAAAGCTAAAATAACAGAATATAACAACATAGTCTGTCTTGAGAGGCAGTGCTGTTTCTCTAGAATTATAAATTGTTTTTATTGTTATTGTTATTGTTTACATTGTTTACATCCCTCCTTGTGCGGACATGGAGATAGCGGGTGACATCATCCATTCCGCTGTTGCTAAACTACAAACGCAGCACCCCGAGGCGCTTGTGCTAATCGCTGGAGACTTAAACCATATGACGCTGGACAAAACATTACCTGCCTTCTCCCAGTATGTGGATTCTAACACCCGGGGAAATAGGACTATTGACCTACTGTATGCAAACGTTAATGACACATACAGCGCCACCCCACTGCCTGCGCTTGGGAAAGCAGATCATAACCTGGTTCTGCTTCAGCCTCACTACAAACCAAGAGT
Source organism: Erpetoichthys calabaricus (assembly GCF_900747795.2). Taxonomy (NCBI): domain Eukaryota; kingdom Metazoa; phylum Chordata; class Cladistia; order Polypteriformes; family Polypteridae; genus Erpetoichthys; species Erpetoichthys calabaricus. Next base: position 309,387,865 of record NC_041394.2, on the reverse strand, counting down.
GAGGGAGCTACCTACAACCACACGCTCATTCAGGAAGCGGTCCCCTGAGGCAGAGCAGGCTCTGAGAGACTGCTTTGGAACTACGGACTGGGATATCCTACAGGGATCACATAGTAAGAACATTGAGGAGGTTGTTGACTGTAGTACTGACTACATCAACTTCTGTATGGACATTGTAGTTCCAATAAGAACAGTACGCTGTTATGCTAACAACAAGCCATGGATTACAAGTGACATCAAGGACCTTTTGAACCAGAAGAAAAGGGCTTTTAAAGGTGGTGATCAATATGAGCTCAAGCACATGCAGAAGGAACTCAGAGTCCAGCTCAGGGCGGCGAAGGAGCAGTACAGGAGAAAGCTGGAGCAGAAGTTGCAGAATAACAGCATGAAGGAAGTGTGGGATGGGATGAAGATCATCACTGGCTGCAGGTCGAAGTGGGGTGCCACTATCGAGAGAGACGTGAAGAGAGCAAACCAAATGAACAACTTCTTTAACAGATTTAACCACCCTAACCCACTCTCACCTCGGAGTACTGCACCCTCCACCCAACCTTCTGCTGATACCAGCATAGGAGAGACATCCCCACCCACAATTACAGCAGCGCAGGTGAGCAGAGAGCTGAGGAGACTTCATGCTAGCAAAGCAGTGGGTCCAGATGGAGTATCACCACGACTGCTGACGGTCTGTGCGCTGGACCTGGGGAGTCATCTACAGCACATCTTCAACCTGAGCCTGGAACAGGGGAGAGTCCCGAGGTTTTGGAAAACATCTTGTATCACCCCAGTCCCAAAGGTATCACGTCCTAGTGAGCTGAACGACTTCCAGCCTGTCGCTCTGATGTCACATGTGATAAAGACCATGGAGCGGCTGCTGCTTCACCACTTGAGGCCACAGGTACATCACGTCCTCGACCCTCTGCAGTTTGCATACCAGGAGAAGGTGGGAGTGGAGAATGCCATCATCTATATGCTACATCGATCACTCTCCCACTTGGACAGAGACAGTGGTGCTGTGTTTCTAGACTTCTCTAGCGCCTTCAGCACCATCCAACCTCTGCTCCTTAGGGACAAGCTGACAGAGATGGAAGTAGATTCATACCTAGTAACATGGATCGTGAAATATCTTACAAACAGACCTCAGTATGTACGTCTCGGGAACTGCAGGTCTGACATTGTGGTCAGCAACACAGGAGCGCCACAGGGGACTGTACTTTCTCCAGTCCTGTTCAGCCTATATACATCGGACTTCCAATACAACTCGGAGTCCTGCCACGTGCAAAAGTTCGCTGACGACACTGCTATCGTGGGCTGCATCAGGAGTGGGCAGGCGGAGGAGTATAGGAACCTCATTAAGGACTTTGTTAAATGGTGCGACTCAAACCACCTACAACTGAACACCAGCAAAACCAAGGAGCTGGTGGTGGATTTTAGGAGTCCCAGGCCCCTCATGGACCCCATGATCGTCAGCGGTGACTGTGTGCAGAGGGTACAGACCTATAAATACCTGGGAGTGCAGCTGGATGATAAATTGGACTGGACTGCCAATACTGATTCTCTGTGCAAGAGAGGCCAGAGCCGGCTATACTTCCTTAGAAGACTGGCATCTTTCATCTTGCAATAAGATGCTGCAGATGTTCTATCAGACGGTTGTGGCAAGCGCCCTTTCTGTGGTGTGCTGGGGAAGCAGCATAAAGAAGAGGGACGCCTCGCGCCTGGACAAACTGGTGAGGAAAGCAGGCTCTATTGTAGGCATTGAGCTGGACAGTTTGACATCCGTGGCAGAGCAATGGGCGCTCAGCAGGCTCCTATCAATTATGGAGAATCCACTGCATCCACTAAACAGTGTCATCTCCAGACAGAGGAGCAGCTTCAGTCTGTCCTGCTCCACTGACAGACTGAGGAGATCGTTCCTCGACCAACCCTATGCGACTGTACAATTCCACTCGGGGGGGATGTAAACACTGACATTATACAAACTTATTGTCTGTTATACCTGCATTTTTATCACTCTTTAATTTAATATTGTTTTTTATCAATATGCTGCTGCTGGAGTATGTGAATTTCCCCTTGGGAATAATAAAGTATCTATCTATCTATCTATCTATCTATCTATCTATCTATCTATCTATCTATCTATCTATCTATCTATCTATCTATCTATCTATCTATCTATCTATCTATCTATCTGTCTGTCTGTCTGTCTGTCTGTCTGTCTGTCTGTCTGTCTGTCTGTCTGTCTGTCTGTCTAACAATGCTGGTAACCCAGAGTCTTATTCTCTACAATTGATTGTCTGCTAAACCCAGGTCACTCAATGGAATGCCTCTAAAAAAACTTCCAGTGAAACTTGTGAGGCTTTTGCTATACTTTTAATCACAAAATTAATGATATTAGAAATAATATAGTACATCTCCCCAATGCTGATTCTCTTAAACCCCAGTACTCCATTTTAAACAAATTAAATTCACCAGGATAGATTTACCTGATTTATATAAAATAATTTCCCAACTGAGACCCTGCACCTGCATCCTTGACCCAATACCAACAAGTTTTTTCAAAGAAGTATTCGGCATGCTAATTGAGAGTATTCTTGACATAGTAAACTTGTCATTAGATATGGGGGTCTTCCCAGACTGTCTTAAGACTGCTGCAGTTAAACCACTGCTCAAGAAAAATAATCTCGACTCCTCTGCTTTTGAAAATTTTAGACCTATTTCTAACCTGCCTTTCTTAAGTGAAATCCTAGAGAAGGCTGTCATTATGCAGCTAAATGACTGCCACAATAAACATGCTATTCTTGATAAGTTTCAGTCGGGTTTTAGAACAAATCACCATACAGAAACTGCACTCATTAATGTAGTAAATGACTTGCAGATAAATACAGACAGAGGCCGTTTATCTGTTCTCATCCTCTTAGATCTGAGTGCTGCATTTGATACCATTAATCACAATATTCTTAGAAATTGCCTTAGTCAATGGGTTGGCTTCTCTGTCAGTGTCTTAAATTGGTTTGAGTCTTACTTGGCAGGTAGAAAATTCTTTGTTAGTTGTGGTAATTATACTTCAAAGACACATGATATTCTATATGGAGTTCCACAAGGGTCTATCCTGGGCCAACTGCTCTTTTCAATTTACATGCTTCCATTAGGTCAGATTATCTCGGGGCATAACGTTTGCTACAAAAGCTATGCTGATGACACACAACTGTATTTATCAATAGCGCCTGATGATCCCAACTCTCTTGATTCAGTGACATAATGTCTTATTTGTGTTTCTGAATGGATGAGTAGTAATTTTCTCAAACTAAATAAGGAGAAAACAGAAATTTTAGTAATTGGCAAAAATGGATATAATGAGGTATTAAAAATAAACTTGATCCATTAGGATTAAAAGTCAAAATGGAGGTAAAGAATTTAGGGGTAATTATTGACTCTGACCTGAATTTTAAATCACATATTAATTAGATTACTATGACGGCATTTTTTCACTTAAGAAATATAGCAAGAGTTAGACCTCTTATATCATTGCAAGATGCTAAGAAATTAGTTCACGCTTTTGTTTTCAGTCAGCTATATTACTGGAACACACTCCTCTCAGGACTACCCAAAAAAGACATCAATCAGTTGCAACTAGTGCAGAATGCAGCTGTTAGAATCATAACTAGGAAAAAAAAATACGAGCACATCTTTCCAGTTCTGATGTCACTACATTGGTTACCTGTACCATTTAGAATTGACTTTAAAATACTGCTTATGGTTTACAAAGCCTTAAATAATCTCGCTCCATCCTGTATTTCAGAATGCCTTTCACCTTACACTCCAAATTGTAACATTAGATCTTCAAATGAGTGTCTGTTTATAATTCCAAGAGCTAAACTTAAAAGAAGTGGTGAGGCAGCCTTTTGCTATTATGCACCTAAAATATGGAATAGTTTACCAATAGAAATTCGCCAAGCTAATACAATGGAACACTTTAAAAAAACTTCTAAAACACATTATTTTAACATGGTTTTCTCGTAGCTTCATTGTAGTTTAATCCTGATAATCTGTATATGCATTTAATTATCATTATCATTCATGGTGGCTGTGAAATCCCTACTAACCCCTACTTTCTCTGCTGTTCTTTTTCCGATTTTCTGTGGTGGCGATCTGCGCTACCACCACCCGATCAAAGCACTGTGATGTCCCTACATTGATGGATTAAAGGCCAAAGGTCCACATGACCATCCATGTAAAGCCTGAAACTCATGAGGACTGATTGAGATCATTTATGTTAGGTAGAATGCCTAGAGGGGGCTGAGCAGTCTCATGGCCTCAGAACCCCTGCAGATTTTATTTTTTTCCTCCAGCCATCTGGAGTTGTTTTTTTTTTTTTTGTTTTTTCTGTCCTCTCTGGCCATCGGACTTTACTTTTATTCTATGTTAATTAGTATTGCCTAGTTTTATTTTTTATATTTTGTCTTTTTTCTCTTTCTTCATCCTGTAAAGCACTTTGAGCTACATTATTTGTATGAAAATGTGCTATATAAATAAATATTGTTTTTGTTGTTGTTGTTTTTTGTCCACTTTTTCTTCAACAAGAAGCTGTTTCAGGTGATGCGTCTTGTACTGAGTCCCTCTCTGCAGCTGCTGCTGCTACTTGCTTCAATTTTCATCTCCTTGTCTCAGCTCTTCCTCTCCACAATTTCCTGCTCAGAAAATTTATGATCTGATGGCATCAGAAGTATCACTCTGCATTGCCTCACTTTGTGTTGTTCATTTTTTGTCTCACCACTGAATGCCACAGAGTATCTCTGACTTGTCATTTACCAACAAAGACAGGGACTGTTTCAGAGGCTTGCTGTGCTGATAGGTGTTGCAGCATTTTTTTCTTTTCTCTTACTTCTTTAATTTCCTGAATACCTAAATAAAAATCAAGATAGAAACACAGCTGTAGGGAAAATATATAGATACAAACACAGAACTTAAAATGTCTCTATATTATAAAAAAAAAATCTTGGGAGGAAGACTAGGGAGATGAGGTGTGATCTTCTTGGAAGACAATTTGATGTCCCGCGAGAGGCACTTTAATATCACGCGAGACAAGGCAGTGAGACAACATTTAAAACAAGTTCACAGACATCTAACCTAGCAGTTGTTGGAAAGCTTTTGGCAGACACACTTCAAATGCTCCCAACTCTTACAACAACGACAAGCGACAAGCAGAACACGCAGCTCGCCAGCAGCAAGCCAGCAGATGAACCGACCGATTTAACTTAGCATGCGTTGAGCCCCCCCCACCCCACCTCATAATGTGAGCGGCAGAGACGTGAAGTGGCAAAAGGACAGCTGCTGTACAGGCTTTGAAATGATTGACGCGCTGCGTGACAAGCAGAAAACATAGCTCGCCAGCAGATGATCCGACCGCTTCTCCTTAGCATGCGTCAAGCACCCCCCCCCCCCCACAACGCGAGTGGCAGAGACGCGAAGTGGCAAAAGGACAGCTGCTCTACAGACTTTTAAATGATCAACCCGCTGTGCAACAAGCAGAACATGCAGCTTGCCAGCAGCAGGAGAAAAAAGACAGCAGATGATCCAACGGCATCTCCTTAGCGTGTGTTCAGCCCCCTTCACAACGCGAGCAACGTTATACATCCTGCGAGAAAGAGATTTAACCACACCCGGGGCCAGAAATAAAGGACAAGTATTGCTTTAATAAAAGTTTTAAAGTAAAAGTGAAAATAATGCATATGTAACAATTCCCATAAAAATAACAATCTCTTTAAATTATATATCTGGTAAAACAAACCCGGGGATGGGCGAGCGAAGTGAGCAGGGGGCGGAGCCCCCTAGTGCATATAAAAATACACATTACCGCATTTGGGGTCGCTAGTGACCATAAACATTTTAACTGAATAAGTGATCATAATAAAATAAACTATTTTGACATATTTTTGGTTTAAATTGTTGAGGATGAAGTGAGGCATACCTGAGGAATTGCATCAATGCTGTAACATATGAAAGCATGAGAGCTGTAAACATATAAGTCTCCAGTGTACCAGAGGTATGTATACAAGGGTTAAACAAATAATACTTCTCCATTTAGATAATTAATCACCAGCCTTATTCATTTAAAACAATGGACAACAATTATTTATTTTTAAATTCAAAATAAACAGATATTATTTTAATTGGTGGTAATTAAATTCTCCTAACTCAAAAGTTGAATTGGAGTTTAGTCAATCCAACCAAAATTAAGGTGTAATATTTAATACAGATCTAACTCTCATTCTTCACATGAATGAAGAGCATGTCTGTAATTTTCTCTGCCATTAGGTGTAAAGAGTGAGCAGGGGGTGGAAAAATGCAAGTATAGTAAAGTAGCCTAGTAGGCCAGACTGTAATGTTTATTATTTTGTCTCTATTAAATTGTATCCTCCCCTCCTTTAACCGTCACCTTATCGTGGTGGAGGGGTTTGCGTGTCCCAATGATCCTAGGAGCTCTGTTGTCCGGGGCTTTATGCCCCTGGTAGGGCCACCCAAGGCAAACTGGTCCTAGGTGAGGGATGAGACAAAGAGCGGTTAAACAAACCTCCTATGAAGAAAAACAATTTTGGATGGCGTTTTCCCTTGCCCGGACGCGGGTCACCGGGGCCCCACTCTGGAGCCAGGCCTGGAGGTGGGGCTCGATGGCGAGCGCCTGGTGGCCGGGCCTGCACCCATGGGGCTCGGCCGGGCACAGCCCGAAGAGGCAACGTGGGTCCCCCTTCCCATGGGCTCACCACCTATGGGAGGGGCCAAGGAGGTCGGGTGCAGTGTGAGTTGGGTGGTGGCCGAAGGCGGGGACCTTGGCGGTCCGATCCTCGGCTACAGAAACTGGCTCTTGGGACGTGGAATGTCACCTTTCTGAAGGGGAAGGAGCCTGAGCTAGTGCGCGAAGTTGAGAGGTTCCGGCTAGATATAGTCGGACTCACCTCGACGCACAGCTTGGACTCTGGAACCAATCTCCTTGAGAGGGGCTGGACTCTGTACCACTCTGGAGTTTCCCCCGGTGAGAGGCGCCGAGCAGGTGTGGGTATACTTATTGCCCCCCAACTTGGAGCCTGTACATTGGGGTTTACCCCGGTGGACGAGAGGGTAGCCTCCCTTCGCCTTCGGGTGGGGGGACGGGTCCTAACTGTTGTTTGTGCGTATGCACCGAACAGCAGTTCAGAGTACCCACCCTTTTTGGAGTCCTTGGAGGGGGTGCTAGAGGGCATACCTTCTGGGGACTCCCTCGTTCTGCTGGGAGACTTCAATGCTCACGTGGGCAATGACAGTGAGACCTGGAAGGGCGTGATTGGGAGGAATGGCCCCCCCAATCTGAACCCGAGCGGTGTTTTGTTATTGGACTTCTGTGCTCGTCACGGATTGTCCATAACGAACACCATGTTCAAGCATAGGGGTGTTCATATGTGCACTTGGCACCAGGACACCCTAGGCCTCAGTTCGATGATCGACTTTGTGCTCGTGTCGTCGGACTTGCGGCCACATGTCTTGGACACTCGGGTGAAGAGAGGGGCGGAGCTGTCAACTGATCACCACCTGGTGGTGAGTTGGCTTCGATGGTGGGGGAGGATGCCGGTCAGGCGTGGTAGGCCCAAACGTGTTGTGAGGGTCTGCTGGGAACGTCTGGCAGAGCCCCCTGTCAGAAGTAGCTTCAACTCCCACCTCCGGCAGAACTTCGACCACATCCCGAGGGAGGTGGGGGACATTGAGTCCGAATGGGCCATGTTCCGTGCCTCTATTGTTGAGGCAGCTGACCGGAGCTGTGGCCGTAAGGTGGTCGATGCCTGTCGTGGCGGCAATCCCCGAACCCGTTGGTGGACACCGGCGGTGAAGGATGCCGTCAAGCTGAAGAAGGAGTCCTACAGGACCCTTTTGTCCTGTGGGACCCCGGAGGCAGCTGATAGGTACCGGCAGGCCAAGCGGAATGCGGCTTTGGTGGTTGCTGAGGCAAAAACTCGGGCGTGGGAGGAGTTTGGGGAGGCCATGGAGAACGACTTTCGGACGGCTTCGAGGAGATTCTGGTCCACCATCCGGCGTCTCAGGAAGGGGAAGCAAAGCAGTGTCAACACTGTATATGGTGGGGATGGTGCGCTGCTGACCTCGACTCGGGACGTTGTGGGTCGGTGGGGGGAATACTTCGAAGACCTCCTCAATCCCATTAACATGCCTTCCAATGAGGAAGCAGAGCCTGGGGACTCAGAGGTGGGCTCCCCCATCTCTGGGACTGAGGTCACCGAGGTGGTCAAAAAACTCCTTAATGGCAGGGCCCCAGGGGTTGATGAGATACGCCCGGAGTTCCTCAAGGCTCTGGATGTTGTAGGACTGTCTTGGCTGACACGCCTCTGCAACATCGCATGGACATCAGGGACAGTGCCTCTGGATTGGCAGACCGGGGTGGTGGTCCCCCTCTTTAAGAAGGGGGATCGGAGGGTGTGTTCCAACTACAGAGGGATCACACTCCTCAGCCTCCCTGGAAAAGTCTATTCAGGGGTCCTGGAGAGGAGGGTCCGTCGGATAGTCGAGCCTCGGATTCAGGAGGAACAGTGTGGTTTTCGTCCTGGTCGCGGAACAGTGGACCAGCTCTATACCCTTAGCAGGGTCCTGGAGGGTGCATGGGAGTTTGCCCAACCAGTCTACATGTGTTTTGTGGACTTGGAAAAGGCATTCGACCGTGTCCCTCGGGGAATCCTGTGGGGGGTACTCCGAGAGTATGGGGTACCGGCCCCCCTGATAAGGGCTGTTCAGTCCCTGTACGATCGGTGCCAGAGCTTGGTCCGCATTGCCGGCAGTAAGTCGAACCCATTTCCAGTGAGAGTTGGACTCCGCCAGGGCTGCCCTTTGTCACCGATTCTGTTCATAACTTTTATGGACAGAATTTCTAGGCGCAGCCAGGGCGTTGAGAGGGTCCGGTTTGGTGGGCTCAGGATTGGGTCACTGCTTTTTGCAGATGATGTTGTCCTGTTTGCTTCGTCAGGCCGTGATCTTCAGCTCTCTCTGGATCGGTTCGCAGCCGAGTGTGAAGCGGCTGGGATGAGAATCAGCACCTCCAAATCCGAGACCATGGTCCTCAGCCGGAAAAGGGTGGAGTGCCCTCTCAGGGTTGGTAGCGAGATCCTGCCCCAAGTGGAGGAGTTCAAGTATCTCGGGGTCTTGTTCACGAGTGAGGGAAGAATGGAGCGTGAGATCGACAGGCGGATCGGTGCGGCATCCGCAGTAATGTGGGCGCTGCATCAGTCTGTCGTGGTGAAAAAGGAGCTGAGCCGCAAGGCGAAGCTCTCAATTTACCAGTCGATCTATGTTCCTACCCTCACCTATGGTCATGAGCTATGGGTAGTGACCGAAAGAACGAGATCGCGAATACAAGCAGCTGAAATGAGTTTCCTCCGCAGGGTGTCTGGGCTTTCCCTTAAAGATAGGGTGAAAAGCTCAGTCATCCGGGAGGGGCTCAGAATAGAGCCGCTGCTCCTCCGCATCGAGAGGAGTCAGATGAGGTGGCTCGGGCATCTGATCAGGATGCCTCCTGGACGCCTCCCTGGTGAGGTGTTCCGGGCACGTCCAACCGGGAGGAGGCCCCGGGGAAGACCCAGGACACGCTGGAGGGACTATGTCTCTCGACTGGCCTGGGAACGCCTTGGGATTGTCCCGGAAGAGCTAGAAGAAGTGGCCGGGGAGAGGGAAGTCTGGGCATCTCTGCTCAAGCTGCTGCCCCCGCGACCCGACCTCGGATAAGCGGGAGACAATGGATGGATGAAATTGTATCCTTATTCCATAAAACATGTACCCTTCTATTTGTTATATTTGTATCCTTCTTTTATATATATTTTACTCCATTGGCTTTAATTTTGGCTTAGGGTCAGGTTAAGAGAAATCCTTTAATGTGATAAACAATACTGCAGGGTGTACATTGAGATGCAGGCCTCTTTAATATTTTGGGGACAAAAAATACTATAGGAGGTAGAGCATTTTTCTGTAGGGACCCAAACTTGGGTTCAACTGTGGTGCCAACATTAGAAAAGCCCTCTCAGTCCCATTTTTAAATCAAGGCTAAAGACTTTAGCAAGGCAACTCAGGTTTCTAATTTATTTCTTATATTGCATTTTAATTCATTTTAATAATTGCTTGTAATCTGTCATTATTATGTCACTTCCATTTGTCTTTCTCTTATGTGTGTGTCCATGGTTCCACCTGGCTTAGAGTAAATACATTATCACATTGCACATCACACATTGCAGGCAGAATGGCACAGTGGTTAAGGTTTTGGGCTTGAAACAATGAGGTTGTGGATTCAAATCCTACCACTAACACTGTGTGACCCTAAGCAAGTCACTTCACCCACCTGTGCTCCAATTGGAAAAAGAAAAGAAATGTAACTAATTGTATCTCAAATGTTGTAAGTCACTTTGAATAAAGGCGTTGGCCAATTCAATAAATGTAAATGTTACATACCATAAAGCCTATTTTCATACATTTCCCAACCAAATGAAATACTGTAGTCATTATTTGCATGTGGATTAAGCTGTTCAGAATGAGACTGATCTAGGACAGCTGGAATTTGCCCTTCAATACAGCCTAAATTGTACAAAAGTATAAACACTCAAGAAAATTATTAGGAACACTATACTAATATAGAGTAGGGCCTCCTTTTGCTCTCAAAACAGCCTCAGTTTTTCATGGCATGAATTCCATAAGATTTTGGGAACATTCTTTTGAGATGCTGGTCCATATTTGCTTGATTGCATCACACAATTTCTGTAGATTTGTCAACTGGACATTCATGCTGAAAACTTCCTATTCTACAACATCTCAGAGGTGTCATATTGGATTCAGATCCAGTGAATGGGAAGGCCACAGAAGGACGCTGAACTCATTGATATGTTCATGAAACCAGTTGGAGATGGTGACATGGTGCATTATCATGCTAAAAGTAGGCATTAGAAGATGGATAAATTGTGGCCACAATACTCAAATAGAGATACAGAGAGCAATGCGACCATCTTGCTAATGTCTGGTGCTGACTGATGAACAGCTTTCCCAACTGGTATAATTTTGTTAACTACAGACAACATTGTATGTAAAAACTTGAAAGAGAAAACTGCAGTACCACTCACAACCAAAAGAGTCAACCAAGGCTGAGAAGTGGACAAGCTCCTGAACACAGAAAGAAAAGCACTCTGAAGATCTTCCCACTTGTCAACTGGACATTCATGCTGCAAACGTCCTATTCTACCACATCTCAGAGGTGTCATATTGGATTCAGATCCAGTGAATGGGAAGGCCACAGAAGGATGCTGAACTCATTGATATGTTCATGAAACCAGTTGGAGATGGTGACATGGTGCATTATCATGCGAAAAGTAGCCATTAGAAGATGGGTAAATTGTGGCCACAATACTCAAATAGGCTATGGCTCATCAAGCAAGGCTACAGTTTCTTCAGTCTTCAGCTGTCCAGTTTTGGTGACCCTGTGGCCATTCCAGTCTCAGCTTTCTGTTCTTTGAACCCGATGTGGTCTTATTCTGTTCTAGCCCATCTCTGTCGAGGTTTGACACGTTGTGCATCCTGAGATGCTTTTCTGCTCACCATGTGTGTACAGAGTGGTTATCTCATGTGATAAGACGCTATATAGCGCCTGACCCGACACAGATTGGACATGTAAGGCACGTGTAAAATAAAACAAATACTTTTTATTTTCTTCCCCTGTGGGCGCATGTCTTTCCCATGACCCACAGGCAATACACAGTCCCAAATAAAGCACACCAAGTATCACCAAGCACACTTCTTCTCTCTCTCTGGCACCACCACTCCTCCCAGGCAACCATGTCTTCCTCCACCCGACTCTGGCCACTGAGTGGTGGTCACTGGCTCCTTTAATAGTTCACCCGGAAGTGCTCCAAGTGCTTGATCACCAAGTTTCGGCTGCATTTCCGGGTGTGATGTATATGCTGCCCACATGGGCTCAGGAGTCCCAAACACAGCACCACTTGGCGGTGCCTGCGGGACCCAACAGGGCTGCACCCAACTCCAATTCCCAGGGAGCTCTGTGGGAAACTGAGGCACTGCCCCACCCCAGGAGGGCGGCCATCTAGTGTCCAGGGGGAGGTATTGCAGTGTCCAGGGCTGCTCCCCTTGAATACAGTGTGCAGGGGCATCCCGGTTGGGCATGGATGCCAGTCGTCTGCCACACTCAGTTACCATAGCTTTTCTGTCAGTTTGAACCAGTCTAGCCATTCTCCTCTGACCCAGTGGTGAATTGTAATGCAGGGCACTGGGGTGCCGCCACCCCATAAATATTTTAAAAACTCTACTTAAATTAATTAGATAATGAACAATAATCATGAAATACATTTGTTTATTTACACAACTTGCCCGGTGTCAGTGCATGTCAACTTCCATTAAAAATTGGTTCTGACTTGTATTGGTTTAATTTCTTTGTGAATACCTATATTTCCTGAGTGAAGGACACCGGCCAAATAAAAGTGTATGTAAGTCCTTGATCTTTTGGCAAGCAGGTAACCTGAGGCTTTCCTTTAATTGGTTGTTTTCAGATTTTTCCCAGGGACGCTGCTCTCTGTGTCACAGACACCCCCACATCTATTGGCAGCAAATTAGTATTGTTTTAGATTGTTTTAATCTAATGTGATTGGACAATCATCAACACACTATTTCATATGCACATCAATGACGCCATTACCATAACTACAGATGAGCGAGCACAACTTTAGGGTGATGGCAATCTCATTTGGAACTTCAGAAATCAAAGAAAATTGGTCTGTTTCTTTAATAAAACACCCCTTCATAAATTATTCACTTGGAGAAAGAAAGAAGAAAAAGGAGCTTGTATCAGTCTGACCTGATTTAAGAATTCATCAGCAGACAAGTGATCGAGGATGAGCTTACAAACTGACTTTTTCCCGTATTTTTATGCTTTCCCTGTTTCTCTGATTCAAAGTGTCGGTACCGAAGTGTTGTGGATGACGATGGGGTTACAAGACCTATAACATCTTTCAGAAATATGAAAGTGGCATGAAAGTAGCTGCAGTCAGCTAGACCACTGTTTTTCAACCAATCTGCTGCGGTACAGTGGTGCGCTGTGAGAGCTATCCATTGAAATAATAGTGTAGCACACCTGGGCCTGAACTTGAGAGGGACAATCTCCTCAGATGGTTATGACCTGTCTTAAGAGGACAGGACTACCTGGAGAAGCTGGTATAAAAGAAGCTCTGTGATCGCAATGTTGCAAACACAGCACTTTGAGCACTTCAGATGCATTTCCAGGCTGCTCGAGTCCATGTTATTGGGTGTGTGGTCGCCAGCAACTCTCACAGGACCAGTGGATAATGGGCATACAAGTTGCCTCTGAGGCAGAGAGGGGTGGGCAAACGGATAAAGCAGCTGGGAGATGCCAACAAAGTGTTCACTAAGTGCTGTGTCTGTGAACACTAATCTCTGAGCTGCTTTTTACTGGCTTCTCTGGTAGTCTCAACCCTTTGGACAGTTAAGCATATGGTATCAGATTAGAACATTAGAACAATCTAGATGAAAACAAAGCCCAACAAAGCTCGCCAGTCCTATACACTTAATTCTTCTAAAAAAGCATCAAGTCTAGTTTTGAAAGTCCCTAAAATCTTACAGTCTGTCTATTGTATTCCAAGTGTCTATGGAAAAACACTGTAATGTTTGTGTGAAATTTACCCTTAATGACTTTCCAACTGTGTCCACATATTCTTGATTAACTCATTTTAAAATAACAGTCTCGATCCACTGTACTAATTCCCTTCATAATTTTAAACACTTCATCACATCACCTCTTAATCTTTTTTTGCATAAAATGAGAACAGTTCACTTTTTTAATCTTTCTTCATAATTTATCCCCTTTAGTCCTGGAATCAGCGTAGTCATTCTTCTCTGGACCTTTCCTAGTGCTGCTATGTCCTTTTTGTAACCTGGAGACCAAAACTGCACACAGTACTCCAGGTGAGGCCTCACCAGTGTATTATAAAGCTTGAACATCACCTCCTTGGACTTGTACTCCACACATCGTGCTATATAACCTAAGATTTTATTTGAATTCTTAATGGCTTCTGAACACTGTCGGGAAGTTGATAGTACTACGACTCCTAAATCCTTCTCATAAGGTGAACTCTTGATTTTCAGACCACCCATTGTGTATTCAAACCTAACATTTTTACTTCCTCTGTGTAATACTTTACATTTACTGAGATTAAATTTCATCTGCCACAAATCTGCCCAAGCCTATATGCTGTCCATGTCCTTCTGTAATGATTTAACGGATTCTAGATTATCTGCCAATTCACCTATCTTGGTATCATCTGCAGACCTAAGCAGCTTGTTACTTATATATCTATCTAATTCATTTATATATATTAAAAATAGTAGTGGCCCTAGCACTGACCCCTGTGGAACACCACTCTTAACATCGGCCAATTCTGAAGAGGTTCCTCGCACCATCACCGTCTGCTTCCTGTGTCTGAGCCAATTCTGCACCCATCTAAAAACATCACCCTGGACTCCCACTTCTTATAATTTGAAGCCCAACCTCTTATGTGGCACCTTATCAAATGCTTTCTGAAAGTCAAGATAAATAACATCATGTGCTCCACTTTGATCACATCCTTTTGTTGCTTCCTCATAGCATTCTAGCATGTTGGCAAAACACGACCTCCCTCTTCTGAACCCATGGTGACTGTTCAGAAAAACTTCTTTTTGTCATGTGCTGCTCAATCTTATCCTTAATAATTTCTTCCATTAAGTTTCCTGTAATGCATGTTAAGCTTACTGGCCTATAGTTGTTTGGATCTGCCCTGTCACCCTTTTTATATAATGGGATAATATTTTCCATTTTCCAGTCCTTCTGAATCTCCCTTGTGCCAAGTGACTTCCTAAAAATATGTGTTAAGGGTTTATATATGTACTCACTAGCCTTCTTAAGAACTTGAGGGTTAATGTTATCTGGTCCTGGTGATTTGTTTGATTTCAGCTTATTTAATCTGAGCAGCACTTCTCCCTCTACAATTTCCAAATCCCTCAGTACCTCCTTAGAAGTCCCATTAACCTCTGGGAGGTTATCCACTTGCTCACTTGTGAAGACCTCAGAAAAATGCAAGTTTAGAGTGTCCACTATTTAAACATCTGTATGTTTTAATTCCCCTTTAATATTCCTGATGCCCTTCACCTTCTCCATGACTGTTCTTTTACTACTAAAATACTGAAAGAATCTATTTGGGTCATCTTTCACCTAATCTGCTATATTCCTCTCTAACTGCCTTTTAGCCTCCCTAATATCCTTCTTAATGGTTGTTCTCAAGTTCAAATACACCCTATGATTCACTTTGGAGTTATTAGTCTTATATGCCTTATAAAACAGTTTTTTTTCCTTTGCAGCATCTTTTTTCAACTCTTTATTAACTTAACTGTGGAGTTTTTTTTAATTTCCCATTAATTCCTAATTTTGGTATGAACCAGTCCTGCATTACATGTAAACCTATTTCACTGTCTCCTCGACTGCCTCCACACTGAAAAGCTTATCCCAGTCTATCCTCCTTACACTTTGCTATATCTGCTCAAAATTTTCCATACTAAAGTTAAACTTAACAATTTTAGTCTTTGCATTCGTACACCTACAAAACACTCAGAACTACAGTAATCCCTCCTCCATCGCGGGGGTTGCGTTCCAGAGCCACCCGCGAAATAAGAAAATCCGCGAAGTAGAAACCATATGTTTATATGGTTATTTTTATATTGTCATGCTTGGGTCACAGATTTGCGCAGAAACACAGGAGGTTGTAGAGAGACAGGAACGTTATTCAAACACTGCAAACAAACATTTGTCTCTTTTTCAAAAGTGTAAACTGTGCTCCATGACAGGACAGAGATGATAGTTCTGTCTCACAATTAAAAGAATGCAAACATATCTTCCTCTTCAAAGGAGCAAACAAATCAATAGGGCTGTTTGGCTTGTAAGTATGCGAAGCACCGCGGCACAAAGCTGTTGAAGGCGGCAGCTCACACCCCCTCCATCAGGAGCAGAGAGAGAGAGAGAGAGAGAGAGAGAGAGAGACAGATAAAAAAATCAATACGTGTCCTTTGAGCTTTTAAGTATGCGAAGCACCGTGCAGCATACTTAAAAGCTGCACACAGAAGGTAGCAACGTGAAGATAATCTTTCAGCATTTTTAGACGAGCGTCCGTATCGTCTAGGTGTGCGAACAGCCCCCCTGCTCACACCCCCTACGTCAGGATCACAGATAGTCAGCGCAAGAGAGAGAGAAAGAAAAGTAAGTTGGGTAGCTTCTCAGCCATCTGCCAATAGCGTCCCTTGTATGAAATCAACTGGGCAAACCAACTGAGGAAGCATGTACCAGAAATTAAAAGACCCATTGTCCTCAGAAACCCGCGAAGCAGCGAAAAATCTGCGATATATATTTAAATATGCTTACATATAAAATCCGCGATGGAGTGAAGCCACGAAAGGTGAAGCGCGATATAGCAAGGGATTACTGTATACTATATTATGGTCACTTGGCCATAGTGGTTCAATCACCTCTACACCCTCAATTGTATCCTGATTATTACAAAATACTAAATCCAGACAGGCTTCACCCCTTGTTGCTGTTTTAACATGATGAGTTAAAAAACAGCCGCTGATTACATCTAAAAACTCCTGCTCTTGTGCTCCACCATTTGCAAGGTTATGACTATAATATCACCCTGTAAACTTGCCTTTTTTATATTACTAAAAAGATGTGTGTTAAAATTTCATCTGCATTAAGTGGTCTATAACACACTCCTAAAATAAGGCCTCTTTCCCTAATGCTTTCCAGGCAAAGTCACATGTCCTCACTAAAATGGGACTCATTATCCAAATGAAGAGGATTTGTATTTAAATTCTATTTGACATAAACGGCAACCCCACATCCTTTTCAGTTCTGTCTATCCTTCCTAAAAAAATGTGTATCCCTCTGTTATACTCATCCCCATCTTTGTTATTTAGCCAAGTTTCTGTTATTACTATAATATCATATTATGCTCTGCTACATACAACTTCAACTCACTTGCCTTATTTCTGATACTTCTAGCATTAAGGCAAGCTATTTTTAATGTGTTACTACTTCTACATTTAAATGTTGGGTTAGAATTTACAATTTTACGCATTTTTATTTCTATACTGTTGTTTGTTCCTCCATTTATAGTTCTAAACCTGGCCTGTCCAAAACTCCCTGCCCCTCCATTCCCTAGTTCTCAACTAACCCACTCATATGCCTCCCCAAAACATTAGTACCCCTGCAGTTAAGATGTAACCTGTCACGGTGGAATAGGTTCCATCTGTTCCAAAAGGAGTCCCAATGCCCCATAAACCTATGCACATCTACTCTGCACCAAGATTTGAGCCACGCGTTAAGTCTTCTAATCTCCTCAGTCTTACCTGGACTGGTGCATGGCACAGGAAGAACTTCAGAGAAGACCACTTTGTCAGTTCTGCTCCGCAACCTGGCACCTAACGTTTTGAATTTGGATCACAAAACTGACAGACCACCCTTATGTATGTCATTTCTTTCAACATGGACAATAACAACTGGATCCACCCACCTCCCCAGGCCAACAGCCTTTCCACCCTTCCATGGGGGTCTCCCACCTGTGCACTCACAAGGCAAGACACCGTGTGAGACTCTCCGTTTCTGGAGCAAACCTGTGCTTCAATCCCCCTAGTGATTGAGTCCCCAACTATCATTACCTCCTTCTTTCTGGGAACTGGTTTTGAAGTGGCTCCACATGGACCTGAAAATGGTTTGACACTTCTAATTTTGGGGTTGATGCCCCTTTACAGTGTGCACCCTTTACCTTATGCCTTGTGGCCATCACCCACCTATCTCTATCTGTCTGGCCTGGAATCTCCTCCTGCGCCACTATCTCTCTAAAGAACACTTGGGCCAGATCTGCCAGTTCTCTGCTATAATGCAGGCCAGTCAACTCCTCCTCCTCCAGTCAAGTGATCCTGATCTCGAGGTTCTGGATCAGCTGCCATCTCCTGCAGATGTAGCCTTCATAGTCAACTGACTTTTCCAAGCCATCATCTAAAAAGTCCAACTTCCAACAGGACTTGCATTGCACTGGCCTCATTATTATAATTTGATTTAGGATTACAAAAACTGCCTTAAATTTTAATTAAAATATATAACTTAAATGGTAAAACAAAAAATGTAATCCAAAGAAATTAGATTAATGAACTACTACACATATTTTACACCTTCTGGCCCCTTAAGCTCTTGTAATATTCTCCCTCTCAACTGCCTGCTGTTTGTCCTTCTATGAGGTCAACTTTACTTTTCTCTGTCTGCTCTCCTAACTTTGTGCTCCTCTTATTCCTTACTTAAAAGCTCTCCACTCGCACTGTTTGTATTCCTCCCTATTAATGAACCCTTATGCTGTCACCCACTTAACTGCTCTACCTCTGGCTTGCTCATAATTGTTCAATCTCAAATAAATAGATAAATAAATAAAACTTGCTTAGTGAATATCTGCTCTTAGTTAATTTCATTCTGTCTTATCTGCTCATACAGCCCCTTGTGCCTGATCTGGTGTCTTAACACCAGTCGCTTACCTACGCGCCACTGACTCTTCGCCTTTATTGCTTTGAAGTCAGCCGTAGCCTTTTTTTAAAACTAAGGAATCACTGTTTCTGTTACTTATTAACCATTTATTGCTACAATGGGGTTTTATTGCTACAACGCAGTTATTTACTTACAGATGCCGAAATCAGACACTGCTGCTTTCAACCCTGCCAATGCTAGATTAAATACTAATAATAAGAACAAGTACACATAATAAGTAACTTTTCCAAGTGTACCCCCAAACACCCAACTACTTTTGCTCCTGTGTGGGTGAAAAAAAGCAAAAAACCGTTCTAAAGGGAAACAAAGCTTTAAAATTCCTGTGCAGCCAAAACTTGAGTTTATAGGTGAAAAATGTATTTTTTAATTAACTCTCACACCACAAAAAACACAAAACTCTCAGCAACTTCAGCTACCTGTCCATTTGCAAAGTTGATGACAGCACATCAGCACGTCTCTCAGCCTCAGCACTCTCCCCATATATAATGTGTTTGTGGTCAGTAAGATAGTGGTGCACCTTGGGATGATTTTGGTTACAAAGAAATAACGTTCGGAAACACTGATTTAGGAAATAGTATGATGCTACATTTTTTGGCAGGCTTAGTGAAATTACTCAATTTAAGCAGAAAGTAGCTGAGAAACTTTTAGGTCTGAAGGAAAAGAGGGAAAAAATTATGTTCAAGGAAATATAGGTAACCTGTGGATTGGCGATTCTAAATTGGCCCTAGTGTGTGCTTGGTGTGTGTCTGTTTGTGTGTGTCCTGCGGTGGGTTGGCACCCTGCCCGGGATTGGATGATCGTAAAAACAGAATAAAATCAAGTCAATGTCAAAGTCAACGTGAACTTTATTGTCATCTCAAACATATACAAGTATACAGACAGACGAAATTGCGAAGCTCAGGGTCCACAGTGTAACAACAAATTAAAAATAGAATTAAATTTTAAATTTAAAATTAAAACACAAACAAGACAAGACATTGTGCAAAGACAAGACAAAGAAGTAGCAGCAATATTGATGTGTAGTTAGCAATATGAACATCGATGCAATGTATGGTATTTGCAATCTAGATACATAAATATAGTCAATAGATATGTAATAGGGCGGCACGGTGGCGCAGTGGGTAGCGCTGCTGCCTCGCAGTTGGAAGACCTGGGGACCCGGGTTCGCTTCCCGGGTCCTCCCTGCGTGGAGTTTGCATGTTCTCCCCGTGTCTGCGTGGGTTTCCTCCGGGCGCTCCGGTTTCCTCCCACAGTCCAAAGACATGCAGGTTAGGTGGATTGGCGATTCTAACTTGGCCCTAGTGTGTGCTTGGTGTTTGGGTGTGTTTGTGTGTGTCCTGTGGTGGGTTGGCACCCTGCCCGGGATTGGTTCCTGCCTTGTGCCCTGTGTTGGCTGGGATTGGCTCTAGCAGACCCCCGTGACCCTGTGTTCGGATTCAGTGGGTTGGAAAATGGATGGATGGATGGATGGATATGTAATATAATAAATAAATAATCCATCCATCCTCCAACCCGCTGAATCCGAACACAGGGTCACGAGGGTCTGCCGGAGCCAATCCCAGCCAACACGGGGCACAAGGCAGGAACCAATCCCGGGCAGGGTGCCAACCCACCGCAGGACACACACAAATACACCCACACACTAGGGCCAATTTAGAATTGCCAATCCAACTGACCTGCATGTCTTTGGACCGTGGGAGGAAACCGGAGCACCCGGAGGAAACCCACGCAGACACGGGGAGAACATGCAAACTCCACGCAGGGAGGACCCGGGAAGCGAACCCAGGTCCCCAGGTCTCCCAACTGCGAGGCAGCAGCGCTACCCACTGCGCCACCGTGCCACCCTAAATAAATAATAGATATAGATAATACAGTGTATGATAATAGTTGTTTAAAACGTGTAAACAATGACAGGTCAGAATGTTTCACAGTAGAAGGATAACAAGAGTGTCAAAATACTTAAAGGTCAGTATGAGATTTTCAGTTCTTTTCTACATGCACACTCATCTTTGCAGGACAGTGGCTCACATGTATAAAAGTTCTGTTTTTAGAGGTGGTTGAAGCAGTGTGGAAGATCCCAGAGGGCAGCCTGGTAAACAGCTTGGGGGTAAAAACTCTCCTGCAGCCTGGCAGATCTGGCTTTGATGCTGCAGTATCTTCTCTTGGATGGTAGAAGTGTGAAAAGTCCATGTGAGGGGTGTAAGGGGTCCTGCACAATGCTGCAGGCGTTGTGGACATTGCATTTGTAAAATATGTCCTGTAGTGAAGGGAGAGGCACCCCAATAATGTTCTCTGCTGTCTTCACTATCCTTTACAGGCGCTTGCGGTAGGATATGTTGTAGTTACTGTACCAGACAGTGATGCAGCTGGTCAGAACACTCTCAATGGTGCCTCTGTAGAACATGGTGAGGATGGAAGGGGGAAGACTTGCTCGCTTCAGCCGCCTCAGGAAGTGTAGTCTCTGCTGGGCTTTCTTGATTAGTGATGAGGTGTTATGTGTCCACGTAAGTTCTGTAGTTATGTGCACACCGAGAAACTTGGTACTCCTAACAGTCTCCACGTCTAAACCGTTGATGCTGAGTGGGGTTGTAGGCAGGCTGTGATTTTCTGAAGTCCATGAATATCTCTTTTGTCTTGTCAACAATGAGAGATAGATTGTTGTCTTCACAGCATGCAGACAGCCGTTCCACCTCATTTCATCATCCCTGCTTATCAGTCCCAGCACCGTCGTATCATCCACAAACTTGATGATGTGGTTGGTGCTGTGCGTGGCCGTGCAGTCGTGAGTCAGCAGGGCGAACAGCAGTGGACTAAGCACGCAGCCCTGCGGCGCACCAGTGCTCAGTGTGATGTTGCTGGAAGTGTTGCAGCCCATCCAAACTGACTGGGGCCTCTCTGTCAAGAAGTCCAGGATCCAATTGCAGAGGGTAGTGTTCAGGCCCAACCTGCTCAGTTTTACAACCAGCTTCTGAGGGAGGATTGTGTTCTACTTTTCCTGTGAGTGTAGTACAAGACAGATTGCGCATCGAGTTATGTTTTAAGATGTGGGGCTTTGTGGATCTTACATTGTGAATTTGTGCCCAGGTGAGGCAAGCCTGGCAAACTTGCATAGGACTGGGCAGACTTGCAGTAAGTGTAGAATACATTTCAGGTGGGAATGACTCTAGATAGATAAGGGCTGCTTCAGTTTGTCCCTCCAAAAACTTACCCCCCCAACCAAACTTTTTTTCACCTGCCACCACTGCTCTGACCTTTCTCTCTAACAAGGTGTTTCCATCTGCACAACTGCCACTCACTTGGTGTTTTTGGGTTTTTGCACCATTCTGAGTAAACTCTACACCCTGTTGTATGTGAAAATCCCAGGAGATCACCATTTATAGAACTGTGAACATTAAATTAAGCTTCTGACCTGTGTCTGCATGATTGGCTTGTTAGATAATTGCATGGATAAGCAGGCATACAGGATTTCCTAACAATATGTATGTATAGTTTTATACATGTTGCAAGATATTTCTCTCTTTATGTTTTGTGCTTGCAGTATTTCATGTTGCATGTTATATTTTTAATTGTATATTGCACTGGGATCACAGTAGCAAAGTTATCTTAGTTACATTTTTAAGTTAGTTTTTTATTCCTACACTAGTCATTAAGCCCGTTACAATAACGGGCACTAGAACAGTAGTCCATAAACATTAGTAGGAACAGTCTATATTAAATGGCAAGGAACATTTTACCTTTTTAATTTTTTTCCATAAAATGCCTGTAATTTTCTCTGACAGTAATACTGGCTTTGTTGTCCGTAATATGCGTCCCAGCAACTGATGTAATGTGCGCGAAAATAAATCTACTTTTAAAAGTCATCGTATTGTAATATCATGAAAAATCGTATATTTAGGAAAACCCCTTCAACGACTGACACTTTACATTTTACCGGGCCAAGCTTCTTAATCGCAAATCTGACATCCTCAGAGTGAACACTTGCACAACAACTAAAACTAATCCCACCTCTTTGGGGAAGCTGGTCTCCGCATCTCAGTATTCGATTGGATTTTTCGTGTTTTATGTTTTAGGTCTTACCTCAATTACCGAAATCTGATTGGATCGGCCACGCGATATTTTATAGCTCCCGCCCTCTCTGTCTTGTGTGACGCATCAGGCAGCCTTTGAAGCATCTGCTTTGAAGCATCGCACCGTGCCCCACACATGCGCACTTCACCAGAAGACACACACACATGGACACTGGACGCACACAGGGCTTTTATTAAAGAGGATTATTTCCACCTGTCAATTCTTTTCAGTTTTATTTCAATTTAGTTTTATAAAGTCTGACCATTTCTGTTTTAGTTTTTAATATTTGAGACTTACTTCAGTTTGTTTCTACTTTAAGAGAATTCAGTTTAATGTTTCGTGTAAAATATGGGCCAGCCAATGTAAACTAGGAAATGCATGTTGAGACTCCATATTGTTAGAACTGTACAAGCAGGCTGGTACAGTACAGTGTGCCCATAAAAGATGTAGTGGATTTCTTTTTGATCAGGTAGATAAATTTTCTGCATATTTT
Organism: Erpetoichthys calabaricus; assembly: GCF_900747795.2. Classification (NCBI taxonomy): domain Eukaryota; kingdom Metazoa; phylum Chordata; class Cladistia; order Polypteriformes; family Polypteridae; genus Erpetoichthys; species Erpetoichthys calabaricus. Next base: position 309,364,652 of record NC_041394.2, on the reverse strand, counting down.
ATAAAATGTGTCTCACTCATGTGGTAGCAGGATCTATTTGTCTGGGAAGCAGGCCTTTATAGTACCTATAGTACCTTATGACAGCAGCCAGTTTCTACAACCTATTAGGCATTCTTGATTTAATAAATGACTGTACAGCATATTCTCTTTTTGAGTTTGATTGATGAAAGGAAACACACAGCAGCTTTCTAAAGGCATTAGGTAAACATTTGTTAACTAACACAGCCTGTTGTTTTACCTTTTTTGGTATGTTTGTGTTTTTACAGCATGTTACTGTCCTCAGCCTCTTTATAGATATCATTATTGAACCAGTTTAAATGTATTTTTAAATTGGAAGAGCCATGCTTCTTTTCCATTAAAATGAGCCTCACAAGCCTGACTGCACTTGCTCTTTTTACTGACTGTGCCACATTTGAAATGCACATAGAGAGTACTTTCACATTTATGACCAACTCTTGCTTTGCATTCAAATTCAAAAACATGTCATGTCCAGCTGGTTGACAACCATATTCTGGCTATATAGTGTGGCTTGGTGTAGGAATGACATGCCTTTAAATAAAAGTGAGGGTGCCAGCTGAGTCGTCTCATTTAATTTAACAAAAAGTTCAACCAAAAATAAACACCTTAAGGCATTTAGGCATCCTGCCCTCGGGTTTCCAAATTAACAAAAAAAAGGCTTGGCTTTAGCCATAGGTTCAGAGCTCAGGAGCTCTGTCTGGCAGCTCTCTATTGCAAAAAAAGACACTTTCTTTCAGGCAGCCATAATTCTTATAGCTGGAAGGGATGTGGCTAAGAGCCCTCATTGGGTGGTTCCATGGTGTTGCAGGTAGAGAAAGAGAAGACAATATTAGTGACAGCTCCCCCTGTCGTCCTGGCAGATTGAGCCTGGGAGGAGATCTGATACGCATGCATGACAGTAGTTTATGTGGTGTGTAGCAAGTCAGTGAAAAAGCTGATGAACTACTGGTAACTGGTTTATTTGACAACAACAACAACAAAAATATTTCTATTTACAACCATTTTGATTTTATTTCAGCTAACATTAGAGTATGTGAGTTTAATTTCATTTTAGTTTCCATTTTTTATATAGCATTTTTACTCTAAATTAAGAAATGCTTTTATTTATAGTATGCATTAATGATAATAACCTTCATAATTGAAAGTTCATTTAAAATAAATAAGCTGAACCTAACTGATGCAAGTTTTAACTTTACACTAAGAACATTAGATGTCATGGAGTCCGTCAAGCTCATTTAGTTAGCCAAGTTGTTCTGATTATTTTTTTCCAGACGTATTTCAAAACCATCACATCTACACTCTTAAAATAAAGGTACCAAAATGGCTCTTCCAAATATTGCCATCAGGGACCAATTTTTAGTTTCTGAAAGAACTATCCACATGAATGTTCCAGAAACAAGCTCCACAAATACCCATGAAAAAATAGTAACACATTTGTGAAGTGTCCCTGTTACGTACGATCACACAGGCTACGATCAAGTTTTGTTGATCTTTTAGTATTCTGCTAAACTCCTAAAAAATAAAGGAGCCAGAGTGGTTCTTCAGAGGGATGCCATAGGGGATCAATTTTTCATTCCCAAAGACCCATTCACATGAAGGTTCCAGAATGAAGCTTTATTTAGATCAATCACAGGCCCCATACAGTAAATAACCATGAATAAATGGGAACAGATTTGTGAAATACCAATGGCGATTGACTATTAAAGGACTCTTGTTGCATACAGTAACACAGACTATTCAGGTTTTCTGATAATCTGTTAGAGTCCTGCTACGTAGCCTACCTTACATTAAAGATTTCATTTTTTTGGTACTTTTTTATATTTTAGGAAGTTTTTCAAAACACAGAGAAACAATTTCATATGTAAATAACCCATCCCAGAATTAAATGGTTTGATGTCTAGCAATAGTTCTATGAAGAACCATAAAGTGCCATAAAAGATCCATTATTGTTAAGAGTCTAGGTAGCCTGCTATACATTAAAGATTTCTGTTTTGGTCACATAGAAACCTTTTCAAAGTCCAAACATCATATGCAAAGATCTACTCCTCGAATGAAATGGTTCTTTGTCAAGCAGTAGTTTTACCAGAAAACAAACAACATAGTACTGTATAGTGTCATTGCAGAATTGTTATTTTTAAAAGTTTACTTGACATATTTATTTTAGATATCCATGAGCATTTTTGTGAAGAAGTGCTTAGTGCTTTGTGTCTTGGATACATTTCCACCTAACGTCTGATAGTGTGTTTGAGTACTGAGCCTGATTGACTGTTTAAAAGTGAAGAAAATGTGTTGGATGAACTTTAGGAATGCCCTGGACCAGGACTCCACAGAGGCTTCATGGCTGAGGATAAAACAGCTTTAACTCTAACTCAGTTACTGTAGGAACCATCTTTTAGTCCAGAGAGGCACAAAGCTATAGGTCTTTTTGTGGAGTGTAATGTTCAAACTAAACATAATACTCCTAATGTGGCCTCACCATCACATTATACAATCAAAGCCTAATATCCCTTAAATAGCAAAAAGTATTTCCAATATAATCACCTTTTTAATTGCTTGCATAAGGTTTCTGAAGGGTGAGTATGTTGTGTCAAAGTTAACTATTAAATCCTTTCCAGTCTGCCCACACTATACCGATATGCCACACTTCGTGACAGACTTGACATGGCTGACTGGAGAAAAAAGTGGGATAATCTTTTTACTAAGAAGATATGAGAGTAATAGTCTGAGACTAATTTAACACGAGGCTAGTCAAGGACTGACAGTAATGTTCTGCCATCTTAAAACATACCACCTTCGCACATTCAATTCAATTTAGTTGATTTTTGCATAATGCTCTTTACTGAGTGCAAGTGCAAAGTCCTATAACAAATCCAGAGGTAAAATGCAACTTTATAAAATTCTCATTACATAATGTGTACACAAGACTCCCAGCAAAACAAAGCAGTCTGCAACTGATTAACATAAATAGAACCTAACTTTGTATCTGTCCATTAATTGTTGAGCATCTACATTCCACCCTTCTGAATTCAAAGCCTAAAAACCTATCAAGGTGAAATATGTTTCTATTTTAATTTGTAATTGCCGATAATTATAATAATAATAGTCCATTCTATTTATTTTCTCAATCTGATTTTCCTATAAAAAGGTAAAAGGTACAGATCATTCTAAAAGGGGGCACCCTTCAACCCTAGAATGCAGTCATACACATCCACAGTCATTGAAATCGGTTAACATTCTTCATATATAGCATATGAGGACACCAGAATGCTCAGAGTTAAACCCAAAGAGACCATTCAGACTCCACACACATGCAGTTAACATGCCAAGGATCAAATTCAGGACCCCTTCAGCTGTATAGATTGAGCCCTGACCAGTTTTGCTTTTTATGTAATCTTTATTCTGCTTAATTGTAAGACTGTGAAGTGTGTAAGATGTCTTTCAATTCAATTTCCTTTTCCAACCAGATGATTTGGAGCATTCAAATACACTGATGTATTTGGACCACTGCAAATAGTCACAATTTTTAAACAGCTAACCCTACAGATTGTCACAGGCATGGTTAATGATAGCTCTCCAACTAATTTTCTTTTTTCTTTTCATGTTCTCTTCTCCATGTCTAATAGTTATTACAATTTACACTGACCCCATTTTTTTATATCATGCTGTGCTGCGATATCTGAATTCTCATTTGAAAAGGTTCTGTGAGGTAATAAGTTGGAAAGGTTACAACTAAAAATATCTTGAATTTGGATCAAACAGCTCAAGCGTAAAATGCTCACAGGTACCCTTTATTGAAATCCTCCTTATAACTGAAAATTGTTTGAAGTTGATGTCCTGCACTTAATGAGTCTCAGAGACAGCTGCAGGCCCATTTCAGGCTCTCATACATACTGGGGCAAGTCATTACAAATCATTTTCATTTGCTTGTTTGTAATTAGATGTCTACCTTGTCCGCAATTATCTACACATTTCAGCTGATAGTTGTAACATTTTGTAGTGAAATTTAAAGCTCAATTATTCTGTTCTGGAAAGCCTCAGGATATGAGAACGGCTCTAAGTTGTTTTTTCTGTTTTGCCTTTACCTCACTTTGATATCCATTATCCTAATAATGTAACGTTAGATTGTGAGTAATACTGGATATGATGAGTTAAACACATTTATGCAGGAGTAGTTGATAGAACAATAACAAAAGGATGAAAAATAACAAGAAGACTTTTCAGACTGGAGTCAACAGATGGACTGACTGAAAAGGGTGGCCAAACCCCTTAAGAAAAAGCCAGACCGGAGAGGGTAGGGCCAGGGAATCGTGGCCCAGAAATGACATCACCGATGCTGCCAGTCATCTGATCTATGGGAGAGAGAGGAGGAGAAGCATTAGGTTGTCTCGCATGCGCATGTGTTTGACTATATGTATATAAAGAGGGGGCCAAAAAATGTATACACACTTTAAGAAAAGAAAACCTTTGTTAAAGTTTTGATATAAAATTTATACAGATATCAAAGGATGAATGTAAGACACTATTGACTTCACATTTATAACGTGTTAAAAATGGTTACCAACTCTTGTCTCACGTGCACATTGTTTGGTAGATTTTTGTGGCGAGCTTGTAAACTGTTCTAACACCATAGCCGAGGAAGCAGAACTTGTGACTGTACAAGGCCGCCTGGGTCTTCCCTTGTGCACATTACTCATGGCACCATGGGTTTCAAACTTATCACAGATACATGCAATTGACAGGCGTGTTGGTGGCTCTGTTGCAAACTCACATCTCCATTGATGTTGCATTTCAACAACATTCTCAAATTTAAAATGGTCTTGCGCTCCTCGGATGATAGCCGTACCCATGTCATTTTGTTTGAGGGTCCAGCCGGCAATGCGGTGATGCTAGCATTCATGTGAGTAATGACATCTTTGGAGCTAATGTCATAATACACATCGTTGCCGTAATTTGATAGAGCTTTAGAAAAGTCCAGAGATCACAATTGTTAAAGTGTTTATACTTTATTTTGGCCCTATCTGTGTATATATCCATCCATCCGTCCATTATCTAATCCACCATATCCTAACTACAGGGTCACGGGGGTCTGCTGGAGTCAATCTCAGCCAACACAGGGCACAAGGCAGAAAACAAACCCCGGGCAGGGCGCCAGCCCACCACAGGGCACTCACACACCAAGCACATCCTAGGGACAATTTAGAATCACCAAAGCACCTAACCTGCATGTCTTTGGACTGTGGGAGGAAACCGGAGCGCCCGGAGGAAACCCATGCAGACACGGGGAGAACATGCAAACTCCACGCAGGGAGGACCCGGGAAGTGAACTCGGGTCTCCTAACTGCGAGGCAGCAGCGCTACCCACTGTGCCACCGTGCTGCCCCTGTGTATATATATGCAGTAAAAATATGGCACCACACAGATGAAGCACTGGGTCACTAGCTATAGAAATTAGGGAGAAAAAGCAAGTGTATGTTTTCAGATGTGAGTCCTTCCATCCATCTGTTTCAGGAAATGGTTGTGACTATATGTGTTCTACCCCGGAAAAGGAGATGTTTGGTTTGAAAGTGGAGTGTCTTCAGACATCCTCAACTGTCGGTCCTTCTGATCTGCAGATTAAAAAGGAGAATGTATAAATGACAGCACCCTCTCACATCCTGGAGTGGTATTACATTGGATATACAAACCTTGAAACTGCCCTGTACTCATGCGTGTGTTACACGATAGATAGATAGATAGATAGATAGATAGATAGATAGATAGATAGATAGATAGATAGATAGATAGATAGATAGATAGATAGATAGATAGATAGATGTGCATGCCTGGATAGCATGCCTAAACAACATTTGACCATTTTTGAAGTGATGTTTATCTGTATGTGTTGGTGTATGTGTGTTTGTTTGTGGGGATGATCACTCAAAAATGAAAGTACTGTGATAATGTCAAACTTTCTAAATCATTTATTAGGAAAGGTCACATGCTGGACCTGTCACATTATTATATCATTTTCTATTGTTCACATTTATAACTACACTAGCAAAATACCTGCACTTCGCAGCGGAGAAGTAGTGTGTTAAAGAGGTTATGTAAACATATATATACATATACATATATACATATATATACATATATACATATCTACATATACACATATCTACATATACATATATATACATATATATATATATATATACATACAGTAATCCCTCGCTATATCGCGCTTCGCCTTTCGCGGCTTCACTCCATCGCGGATTTTATATGTAAACATATTTAAATATATATCGCGGATTTTTCGCTGCTTCGCGGGTTTCTGCGGACAATGGGTCTTTTAATTTCTGGTACATGCTTCCTCAGTTGGTTTGCCCAGTTGATTTCATACAAGGGATGCTATTGGCAGATGGCTGAGAAGCTACCCAGCTTACTTTTCTCTTTCTTTTGCTGACTTTCTCTGATCCTGACGTAGGGGGATTGAGCAGGGGGGCTGTTCGCGCACCTAGACGATACGGACGCTCGTCTAAAAAATGCTGAAAGATTATCTTCACGTTTCTATCTTTTGTGCAGCTGCTTCCTGAAACGACATGCACGGTGCTTCGCATACTTTAAAAGCTCGAAGGGCACGTATTGATTTTTGCTTGAAAAACAAACTCTGTCTCTCTCTCTCTCTCTCTCTCTCTCTCTCTCTTTGTCTGCTCCTGACGGAGGGGGTGTGAGCTGCCGCCTTCAACAGCTTTGTGCCGCGGTGCTTCGCATACTTAAAAGCAAACAGCCCTATTGATTTGTTTGCTAGAGATTGTTTTCTCTATCTATGTGACATTCTGTGCTCCTGACACGCACTCCTTTGAAGAGGAAAATATGTTTGCATTCTTTAATTGTGAGACGGAACTGTGATCTCTGTCTTGTCATGGAGCACAGTTTAAACTTTTGAAAAAGAGACAAATGTTTGTTTGCAGTGTTTGAATAAAGTTCCTGTCTTTCTACAACCTCCTGTGTTTCTGCGCAGATCTGTGACCCAAGCATGACAATATAAAAATAACCATATAAACATATGGTTTCTACTTCGCGGATTTTCTTATTTCGCGGGTGGCTCTGGAACGCAACCCCCGCGATGGAGGAGGGATTACTGTATACACATCCACATATATATACATATATATATACACATATCAACATATAAATACACATACATACACACACACATATATCCATCCATTTTCCAACCCGCTGAATCCGAACACAGGGTCACGGGGGTCTGCTGGAGCCAATCCCAGCCAACACAGGGCACAAGGCAGGAAACAATCCCGGGCAGGGTGCCAACCCACTGCAGGACACACACAAACACACCCACACACCAAGCACACACTAGGGCCAATTTAGAATCACCAATCCACCTAACCTGCATGTCTTTGGACTGTGGGAGGAAACCGGAGCGCCCGGAGGAAACCCACACAGACACGGGGAGAACATGCAAACTCCACGCAGGGAGGACCCAGGAAGCGAACCTAGGTCCCCAGATCACCCAACTGCGAGGCAGCAGCGCTACCCACTGCGCCACCGTACCGCCCACACACATATACATATATACATATACACATACATACATAGTGTGTTGTAACACGGGCTGTTACATGGGAGGGAGACGACAAATCACAGCTTCCCGCTTTCTAATCGGGCCTGTGATTGGTGCTTTGACGGATGCCCAGATACCACAGTATCTCCCCTTAAGAGAGGCGTTAGGCAAGTGTAATTGAATAGCGGTGCTGCAAGTTTAGCTTTACACCTGTTTTTAAGGCTTATTGACTGAAAGGGGCTTTCATGAAAAAAGTTAGGGCTTTGCTACAGGATACACAATCCACAAGTTAAGGAAGTAAAAATAAAGGTATATATTTCTGTTTTATTTAAACCTTTTAAGTTTGTATGCAGGCGGTATGGTGGCGCAGTGAAAGGTGCCAGTTAGGAGACCCAGGTTCGCTTCCCTGCGTGGAGTTTGAAATGTTCTCCCCGTGTCTGTCTGGGTTTCCTCCGGGTACTCCGGTTTCCTCCACAGTCCAAAGACATGCAGGTTAGGTGCATTGGCGATTCTAAATTGTCCCTGGTGTGTGGGTGTGTGTGCCCTGCGGTGGGCTGGCACCTTGCCCAGGGTTTGTTTCCTGCCTTGTGCCCTGTGTTGGCAGGGATTGGCTCCTGTATTTAGGATATAGCGGGTTGGATAATGGATGGATGGACATTTGTATGCATAGCCCCATTTGCCCGTTTTCGTTTTTTTTCTTTCTTCAGTAATATTTCAGCAAACCCGGAGCTTGTCAGTTCAAATCCTGTACTGACACCACTGTGTGACCCTGAGGAAGTCACTTCACCTGCCTGTGCTGCAAAAAACAAAAGTAATGTAACAAATTGTACCTCAGATGTTGCAAGTTGCTGGAATAAAGGCATAAGTAAAATAGATAAATATGTATTATACACATAGGAACTATTAATTTATTTTCAGTTAAGTCATCTGCAGCAAACCTTTATAAATGAGGGTTTCTCCTTTTTAGATAGTGCAAACTGTTTCTTCTTCATTGAGGTTTTCTCTTGGAGAGCTTTTTTCATTTCATTGAAAATTAAAGCAGCAGCTGCCAAAATATGTAGCTTTCTTATTAATTTTTCAACATTGTGTAAAATAATTTATAAAGTAACATAAAAGGTTTAAATACTGGTTATCCTTTTACACTAAAATATTACTAAAGAGATACAAAAAAAAGTAAAATGCGTATGTTGTTTTTCTTTAAGGAGATTAAATATTACTGAAGAAAGAAAAAAAAAAAACTAAAACAGCCAAATGGGGCTATGTATACAAACTTAAAAGGTTTAAATAAAACAGAAATATATACCTTTATTTTTACTTCCTTAACTTGTGGAGGGTGTATCCTGTAGCATTTCTATATGTATTGTAAGCATACAATACAACTGATAATATGTTGTGCTTATTTATCTGGTGTACCGACATTTTTGCGCGTTTAACGGCTGAAATCCAACGTGGTTTGTGCCCTTCAGAATGAAAACAGTTTGCATTTACCTTTTTAATAAAAGGCGAGCTTTTAAGCCTGAGAAATCACCCCGTAAATGCACACGTTTAATTGCACATGTGTTAATATGTATGCTTACACACTGTTTCTTCTTCATTGAGGTTTTCTCTAGCATGTAGATTGGGGTAATTACATTCACGGCATTCGTAGTCTGAATCACAATCTGATTGTATGGGTGGTTACCTACCAGGTAACACTTATGGTTGGCCAGCAAGTCAGCTAACATCAGCCACGGTTGCCTTCAGTTGTGAGAAGCAGATCATAGAATGGTTGAAAATAGTTTACTGTCAAATAATGCAAAGAGTATGCGACACGTGTTTCGCCCTAATTCTTGGCTCATCAGGCGTACACACTCACTACACTCGCTTACGGGAATCGAACCTCGGACGTCAGCGCTAGAGGCGAAGCCCTTAACATTGCGCCACGGCGTGTGGTTTGTTTATTTGACAGCATGTAGATCGGGGTAATTACATTCACGGCATTCGTAGTCTGAATCACAATCTGATTGTATGGGTGGTTACCTACCAGGTAACGCTTAAGGTTGGCCAGCAAGTCAGCTAACATCAGCCACGGTGCCTTCAGTTGTGAGAAGCAGATCATAGAATGGTTGAAAATAGTTTACTGTCAAATAATGCAAAGAGTATGTGACACGTGTTTCACCCTAATTCTTGGCTCATCAGGCGTACACACTCACTGCACTCCCTTACGGGAATTGAACCTCAGACATCAGCGCTAGAGGGGCTTCGCAGTGGTGAAGTATTGCTTTTAAATTTTAATTAAGAAGAAAAGAAAACCTTTTTAAATTGAGGGAAAATATACCAATAACAATTTGTTAAGGATCTGTTTTTTTTTGAAGCTGCCTTTTACACAGCCTGTCCGCTGTTTTATAAACAAACGCCATATAAGGCCGTCCTTTCTCCTTCACAGTCAGTTCACGTGATTACGTGGGAGGCGTGATGACGCGATACACAACCCCGCCTCCCACGGCCAGCGAGCTGCAGTCCATTACTGTATATGGACAAAAATGAGGTTCCAGTTATGACCGTTACGCTTTGAATTTCGAAATGAAACCTGCCTAACTTTTGTAAGTAAGCTGTAAGGAATGAGCCTGCCAAATTTAAGTCTTCCACCTACACGGGAAGTTGGAGAATTAGTGATGAGTGAGTGAGTGAGTGAGTGAGTGAGTGAGTGAGTGAGTGAGTGAGTGAGTGAGTGAGTGAGTGAGTGAGTGAGTGAGTGAGTGAGAGCTTTGCCTTTTATTAGTATAGATGAAAATACAGTATTTACCATGGAACATTTTTCTTTTCCCCTGAAATCCTGTATAATGTTCACTTATTTTCTTAGGGGCTGTCAGGCAAATCTACAACGATTTAGCTTCATAAATCCCAGAATAAAAAAGAAAGAAAACAGCAGACTTGTAAACATGCTTCTGGAAATGTAGTTAATTTATTATAAAGGTGAATGTCATGTATGTGGCAGCTATTGGAGTTTGACTGTCACCAATTGAGGCAACTCACACACTACTAATGTAGGTCCTTTACCACTGAAAATGCCATAAATGGTGCTAATAAACTCTTAACAGAATGTCTCTGCTAAGCAGTTAAGAAATTTGGACCACCACTTACCTTGCCTTCTTGTGTTATAACCAATTGCTTATGTTTAGCATGGTGGCAAGTAATCAGGCAAATCTCCAACTGGATTATTTGAGTGCATAATGTTCAAATTACTTACATCAAATACAAATCTGTTAGCAATCTCTGTATAAATTATCACAGGATGAATGAATGGATAATGAAGGTATTCAATTAAACCCAAGCACATAAAATCAATTAATACCATACTTGGATAATTGAAGGAATGATACATTTGCATACTTGTTTAAAATATGGCAGAAAAGAATTTTAAGCAAAACATTTAAAAAATTGAATTGACTTGCTATGATTTTCCATTTGGACACTTCCATCTTTTTGTGTCACAGTGGACAATAGTATGTGAAAGTTATCTGTCATTGACAAGTTCTTGTGTTTTTTTTGTGCTACAATTCAGTAAAGTTCATGTTTTTATCCATTTATGTGCATTTGTTTCCTTGTTTCTTGCTTACCTTTCACTTTCCAAGCATAGGTGCCTTCATCGCTCAGAGGCTGGTGGGAATCTGTAACAAGCTACTGAGTTGCATATTCATTTGGAAACCTTGACATCTTTTAATAATGATGTTGACTACAAATTGGGAATAAATAACTTAGTGAGGATGACTGAATAATTGGTTTGTAAATTTGCTTATGCTCTGTATAACATATATAAAGATGCCATATCTTTAATTGCAGTTTATAAAAATGTATAAATGATTTCAAGATATCCTGAAATTTTCCAAATGATAATTTGGTTTGCCATACTTGTAGGCATATCACAGACATGGGGCCGTCTGATTTCTAGTCAATTACAATCAGCATTGACAACCTTGATAAACAAATTTATGAACATATTATTAATCAAAGACTTTGCGTGCCCACCACCTACCAGATCACGTTGTGAAGGGGGGGGGGGGCCTTAATGCGCACTAAGGAGCTGCTGGCTTTCTGCTGCTGCTGCCGAGCTGCGTGTTCTGCTTGTTGCGATGTGCGTTGATCATTTAAAAGCCTGTACAGCACCTGTCCTTTTGTCTCACTGCCTTGTCTCGTGGGACGTTAAAGTGTCTTCTGAGAAGATCACGTATCAACCCAAGATTTTTTTATTATAATAGAGAGATTGAATTGTGTGCACCCAACAAACTCTCTCTGCCCTTGATTCAGCCAGGTCTCCAATTCAGCTTTCTACCACACACACTTCATTGCCTGAGTGTGGACCGCAAATGAGGCTTCAGCACCCCATCAAGAGGTATCACAGCATCAGACAGAACAACCTGTAATGAAACTAGGGATGAGTACAACATTGAATCCCACTTCTCAAAAGAGAAATGAGGTGAGATCATACATAATAGCACATTTGTCTCAGTGAAAAAAAAATTGCTGACTCTAAGCATATATGTTTTATGCTACCAATTGAGGACCACTGTATGAAGTCTCAGCGACTGCAACTACAGTACACCACATAGTATGTCCAAACCTGGATAAAGGAACATAATGTGTACTGTTCTTCCAGATGTGCTAGTGAAATCTCTCTCCCCAGGCCCTGAAGACGTCAAGACAAAGCCTGGCCTTCGTTCTTTCAGACAACAGGAACTGGTCAAAGACTAAACATCACGACTTCTATTTGTGAAGCTAATACTAGTTGCAATGTATTTTTAGGGTTGTCACACATACACATACCCCTCTCATAAAAGGGTCACTGTCGCTAACTGTCTTCTCTTCTTCTTCCTCCACAATGCATAGAAACCATCCAGTAAGAGCAACTGCTCCCACCCCTTCTGGTTCCTGAGCCATTAAAGCACAACGGGCTGGAAGGAGGCGTCACTTCTTGTCTAAGTGCCTCGAGCAAAGGAGCTCTACATCCAAATAATGATTGGAGAAGCCAAGTTCTGTTTCTTTTAAGCTCCATCATGCGTTATCTACTTTATATGTATATAAAATCCTATGCCTAAAAGTGCAATGATTTTATGTGATGTTTTTATGTCATGTTTTTTATCACACTTTAAATCGGGCTTATTTTAAAACCTACATATATATGTTTGGAATCAGTCTTTTCATAATTTATTGAACTTTAATGTGATTTTGTTAGATTTTCAAATTCTTATTTCATTTTTAAATTATAAACTTAAAAATATCAAGAACTCACTTTCCACGAGACAAGACTTTATGCCAAGAGATTTAACCATGCCCAGGGCCGGAAATAAAAGACAATGAGTAGATGACAAAGACAGCTGCTGTACAGGCTTTTAAATATTCGAAGCGCCGCACAAGATGCAGATCACGCGGCACGGCGGCAGCAGCAGCAACAATCCAGCAGCCGATCGAGCAAAGAGAAGGTAAATAAAAAGTATTTGTTTCCAATTTTATCACCGTTTAAGAGGGGGTTTCAGAGGAGCGACTGTGTCTCCTTGGGGTGCGTTCAGTTCCCCTCTTCACAACACGGGTGGCAGAGACGTGAGTTGGCGAGTAAAGCGAGTGGGGGGTAAGCCACCTAGTTTTTGTATAAAAACCTTAAGTAAACGGGGACAGCCAGGTTGGCACCCCGCAATTTACCTGCGTATCAGCCTTGTCATTCTCTCGGATTACAACAGGGTAAAGCCTGCAAATGTTAACAACAGCAACAACAATATTTATTTCTTAGTACACTAAGAATGTAGCTCAAAGTCCTGTCAAAAAAATAACAAGAAAAGCAAATTAGAATTAGATACAAAGAATAATTAAAAATCACATACCAAAAAATGTGATCAGAATAAGTATTTACCTAGCATAGGTATGAAAATAACAGAAAAACATAGAGTCCTTATTTTGTTTTTTAAGTCTCTAAAGATAAGTTTGATGGTATTAACAGATGCCTGTGGAGGACAGGTGTACCAAAGCTAAAAGACCACTCAGCCCTCACTTCTACAGTCCATGAATATGTCACATTAACAGGATACTCTTCTAGAGTTCTCTCTCACTTTCTCTTCATCTTCTCAGCATATCAGGCAGCAGCAGCATACTTAGGTGGGGGGCAGTAGTGCACAGCGCCACAACAGAGTACTGGAAAAGCACACAAAGTTGAAAACACACAAAAGTAGTGATTAGTGACCAGCCTGTACAACAGCAAATAGAATTACATTTAATAAAAGGAACCGATTTCCTCCTCCCCTCAATATGAAGTACTAGTGTTAGTCATGCTAGTAATTTAAGTTATTAAGACAGAAAGCCAGATTAAAGAGATGTGCTTTTAGCATTTTTTTGAAGCGTTGAACTGTACTGGCTCGGAGTATCTCTAATGGTAAAATATTACAGATTGTCGGTGTGTAGAAACAGAATCCAGCAGTTCTTTTATGCTTAACTCTCAAAATACCAAGCAAGCCAATGTGAGATGATCTAAGATTACAGAATGCAGAGGTACAGGCACTTAATATTAAAAAAAGGTTTTTGATTATTTAGAACCTTACATACAATAAGAAAGACATAGGCAGGGCGTGCAATGATGCTACAACAGGTGAGATTATGCTTAGATAGTCTCTTTTTAGTTAAAGCTGGTGAGTGGACACTGCTCTATCCAAAAATTATTAACTTTAAATATAAACCTGTGGCACAATCTGAGCAGGTCTTCTCTCATTTAACTGCCAGCTACAAGTCTGTACTGACATTAGCGGCCCTCTGTTATCCAAGCAAGAAGTTTTTTTTTATGTGTTTGGGGATATAGTTTGTTATAATTATTTTTTTTGGAGCTTGTGTAAAATTTTAATTTCCCCTTGGGGACAAATAAAGTACAATCTATCTAATAAAGTACAATCTATCTAAAATTCTTGTTGCTGTGTTTTGGACTAATTGCAGCCAATTTATTTGGTAGTCCCAGAGCTACTTTCTTAATGTCCTAGGCAAAAGCAAAAATGTTGCACCCAAACCATAGAGTCTCGAAGGCAATTGGTATACACATAAATGCAGATCACAAGGCAGTGGGATGTGGTAATCCACTTTGATGTTTTGCACAAGTCCTACATAAAGATAAAGATCGGGATGGGAGATTAAGGTGCACACAAACTCAGTTGTTTAATAGAGTGGTGGGAGTGCAAAGATGCTGGATCATTTCATCAAACTGCAGGATCCCCTTGAAGACATCAGCACATGAACAATCGACAACTCATATGAGAGGACACACATATGCCCAATCATTCATCAAGCAGGGAAGGTTTAAAAGGGTGGGGTTCTTGACGCATGCATACCCAGTTAACTAAATGTTGCCCCCCAAAAGCTTTGCTCCTCTAGGAAACTATCTAGTTTGCCTAGATGGCAGAGACAGCCCTGGGTAGTCCTGATAGGAGTGCATTGCAAAAACCTAGATGGCTAAAGGCAAAAGAATGTGTTTATTTTTCAGCATCTTCCAGTGGTAAAAAAAAGATCTAATGTGTGCAATGTTTCTTAAGTGAAAGAATGCAGTTTTAATGATATGTTTAGTCATATGTTTATATGTTTAATGATTTCAAGTTTAACTCTGAATCTAAAATGACTTATTTGTAAGGCCAGTTTGCCTAGTTTATTTCTAAAGTCCTTGTTTTTTTGGTTCGTTGTCAATAATTAAAAATGTTTTTTTTTTCTTGTTAAGTTTAAGAAAATTATTACCCATCCATTTGGTGATGCTGGTAAGACATTGGGCCAGAGGATTTAGAGCCTCAGGGTCATCTGGTGCTATTGTCTGCATAACTGTGATAATTTGTTATAATGTGATAATTGTTTTGAAATGACAGGTCCTAATGGTAGCATGTAGATTAAGAATAATAATGGGCCTAAAACAGGACCCTGTGCTACCCCATACTTAATATCATAGATCTCTTATATATAATCACCACAACTGACAAAGAATTTTCTTCATGTGATATAACAGTGAAATCAACCCAAGACACTACCAGAAAGTACAACCCACTCTGTAAGGTGGTCCATAAGAATTCTGTGATCAACGGTGCCTAATGCTGCACTCAGGTCTGATAGAAAAAGAACTGATCGATTATTTGAACCAGCATTAAGATGTAAGTCAGTGACTACTTTAATCAATGCAGTTTCTGTAGTAGGATTTGGTCTGAAACCTGACTGAAACTTCAAGTATTCATTTAATCATTGAAAAACTACTTTTCCAGAATTTTACTTAAAAAACTCAGGTTAGTGATTGGTCTAAAATTGTTCAAAACAAAAATGACAAGATTTATTTATCTTAAGAAGTGACTTAACTATAGCAGTTTTTAGAGCGTCAGGAAAAATGCCCATGTAAACTGAACAATTAATTACAGTAATCCCTCCTCCATAGCGGGGGTTGCGTTCCAGAGCCACCCGCGAAATAAGAAAATCCGCGAAGTAGAAACCATATGTTTATATGGTTATTTTTATATTGTCATGCTTGGGTCACAGATCTGCGCAGAAACACAGGAGGTTGTAGAAAGACAGGAACTTTATTCAAACACTGCAAACAAACATTTGTCTCTTTTTCAAAAGTTTAAACTGTGCTCCATGACAAGACAGAGATCACAGTTCCGTCTCACAATTAAAAGAATGCAAACATATTTTCCTCTTCAAAGGAGTGCGTGTCAGGAGCACAGAATGTCACATAGATAGAGAAAACAATCTCTAGCAAACAAATCAATAGGGCTGTTTGCTTTTAAGTACGCGAAGCACCGCGGCACAAAGCTGTTGAAGGCGGCAGCTCACACCCCCTCCGTCAGGAGCAGACAAAGAGAGAGAGAGAGAGAGAGAGAGAGAGAGAGAGAGACAGAGTTTGTTTTTCAAGCAAAAATCAATACGTGCCCTTCGAGCTTTTAAGTATGCGAAGCACCGTGCATGTCGTTTCAGGAAGCAGCTGCACAAAAGATAGAAACGTGAAGATAATCTTTCAGCATTTTTAGACGAGCGTCCGTATCGTCTAGGTGCGCGAACAGCCCCCCTGCTCAATCCCCCTACGTCAAGATCAGAGAAAGTCAGCAAAAGAAAGAGAAAAGTAAGCTGGGTAGCTTCTCAGCCATCTGCCAATAGCATCCCTTGTATGAAATCAACTGGGCAAACCAACTGAGGAAGCATGTACCAGAAATTAAAAGACCCATTGTCCGCAGAAACCCGCGAAGCAGCGAAAAATCCGCGATATATATTTAAATATGTTTACATATAAAATCCGCG
This sequence comes from Erpetoichthys calabaricus, assembly GCF_900747795.2. Lineage (NCBI taxonomy): Eukaryota > Metazoa > Chordata > Cladistia > Polypteriformes > Polypteridae > Erpetoichthys > Erpetoichthys calabaricus. The sequence continues at coordinate 309,347,791 of NC_041394.2, read as the reverse complement.
ATGGAGTGAAGCCGCGAAAGGCGAAGCGCGATATAGCGAGGGATTACTGTATATTACAAACACTGATGATCAGCAAATGCAAGACATCTTTAAAAAAGACTGTGGGGACTGGATGAAGGACACATGTGGCTGGTGATAACTGAGTAATTATTTTACGAAAATCAATTATGCTTATTTTAGTAAAGGAGTTTAATTGACTGTGTTCACTATAAGTCGGTGCTATACTACAATCTTATATTAGATAACTTTGTCTCCCTGAAAACGCTGTGAAAGACCTCACATTTAGTTCCTGATGGTTTAAGTATCCATTGAACAGACTGAGTTGGGTGCAAAATGCGGTCAATGGGTGTGAATAAGATTCTTGGATTTCTTGCACTATTATTAATGATTTGGAAAAGTGGGACCTCTTCTCTGATCGACCGAAGATATTACATTTGGTAATATGAACCTTCAGTTTTTCATAATGGATTGTTAATTCAGTTTTTCTCCATTTATGCTCACTCTCCTGTATTCTCTCCAAACTGCCTCTGTCTTCCATGGTATTACAGCCGTGGGTGATTTTTTAACAAATTTTTCAGGAGCAACAATGTCTGCCACAACCTTCAGTTTTGCATTAAAGTGGTCAAACTTCGCATTTACATTGCAGGTTGTATCAGAGTAGAGTAAGACTGATTATTTATAACATTAGAAAAGATATAGGCAGATGTGGCATCAAACATATCAGTTACATAAAAGAAAATAAAGCAATGATTGCATATACCATGGCAGATGTCCAGGTCTAATGTGTGACTCCCTTTGTATGTCGACTGGGTGATATGTTGAGTAAGATCAAAAGCTTTAAAGCATATGTATGAGTGTAAATCAAAAAAAAAAAGGCAAAAAATGGCAACAGTAAAGGTTTGCGATGGCTTATGGGTAGTGAATCCATTATGGTTACTTCGTAATTTTCAAATCGCCTTTACTTTTTGATTTACCATTGTATTTTGGATTGTTTTTGTTATTGTAGACTTATTACTGAAAGTAATAAAAATGTAGCTTTATAAGTCCTGTTTTCCAAATGTAATAATAGGACTGAACTACCTCACAGATGCAAGCTGAGAAGAAGGGATATGTCTATGTCAAACTTCTAAAGATTTACTGATTTACCTGGCTAACAGACCAGAAATGTTGCAAAAGTACTTAAAAGGCTGGCCTGAATGAATAATATTCCTTTGAGCAATTCTTTGAACAATTTTTTATATATTATGATGATTTGTTATCCTATCCAGGAGGGATTTCCTGTTTTAAGCCTTAGGTTGCATGTGATCCAGACCAGGGTAAATGGGTATGGCAACCAGATGTACAAATAGATCAATATTAGATTTTAGACTTTTCCACGCCGACAAAGAAAGATAATTATAATACATACATTGTAATTCAAGGATTTGCTCCTTTTTTCTGATTCTTTAGGTATATAAATTATTAAGCTTTACATATTGCCTGACATGACCTACCAAATGAAGCATTTCTCCCTGAGGCAGTAGACTGTTTATCCCCATGAAGGCTGAAAATATTACACATCCAAATACAGTGTACTGTACTATAAACTGATTAAATAAGTGTCAAGAGAATTTGTGCACATCTGTCAACCCTGCTGCTTTCTTCCAAATTCATGCTGATGCAGTAATTCAATTTTAGATTACATCACAGCAACCTGAGTGGGAGAAGAAAACATAAATGTAATAAATGACAGGATTATGGAAAATATTAGAAGGGACTTGTACTGTCTGCATATCATTTGCATAATGTTCAGTTTTCATTTCTCTCGTGACAAGAGTATAATGCATAATTAAGCAGACATCTGTTCATGGTTTGTTATATGCAATATTTCTACAAATGATGTTACTACATTAGGTGAAAAAATATTATAGTATAATCATAATTAACATTGGTCAAAAAGTTATGCTTAAAAGTGCACTTCAAATCCTCCAGTAGCAACAGATCAATGTTTTCCAGCACACACATATTGCATTGTTTTGGTAAGGTGCTTGTGACAAGTACACACTCCAGTTAGTGATGTTGGTTCCCACTGTGAAACTTTAATGCATTTAACAGTTATATCTACTCAATGATCAACACACTAAAGCCCACTTTGACAAAGTAACAACACATTTTTATAGATCACCCTACATCAATAATATAAAATGACCCAATCTATAAGCTTTAACACTGATCTAGGAAACAAGCCAGGATTCCAGAATTGGCTATTCAGGACACTACAATTCTTACCAAATTCATCTTTCTAAAACTTCTGTATCCCTGTTAAGTTAGAGATCCAAAGTTCCAAATACACACTTTTGATTAAACTGCAGTTTGAGCTTGGGCGTTTTTTTAGTTTTGAATACATAAACAGTTCATGCCACAGGCAGGTTTTTACATGCCCAGAAAACTGCATCTATCATGTGTGCCACTGGCTGGGCCTGCATTAGGTCTACTTGGTTAAGCACACAAAGGAATGGAATTTTTCTTTGTAGAACGTTGGCAAGAAACAAACAGTACACTTAAACTTCCATCCATCCATTATCCAAACCGCTATATCCCAACTTCAGGGTCATGGGGTTCTGCTGGAGCCAATCCCAGCCAACACAGGGTGCAAGGCAGGAAACAAACCCCAGGCAGGGTGCCAACCCACAGCAGACACTTAAACTTGCACCCTAAAATATTCAAGTAATGCCCATGGCATGATTCCGTGATTTCTGTCCAGGCATTTTCAGAACCATTTTAGCTTATGATTTAGTCGCTTGCTATGGAAATATTCTTCAAAAAGGTGGTATCCACTGGGACAGTTTGAAGAAGTCGGTTGTACCCAAATAAGCTGAGTTCTGAAATAATTTGGACCTCTTACTTAATCCAGTAAGACATAGAATAAAAAAATACTAAGCAGCGATGAATAGTATTATGGTGACGTTATAAATACTCAAAAAAAATTAAAAGAACACTTTGAAAACACATCAGATGTCAATGGGAAAAAAATCCTGCTGGATATCTATAGTTCTATGGACTGGGTAATGTGATAGGAACAAAAGGATGCCACATCATTTGATGGAAATGAAAATTATCAACCTACAAAGGGCTGAATTCAAAGACACCCCGAAAATCAATGTGAATAAATGATGCAGCAGGCTAGTCCTTTTTGCCATTATTTTATTGCAGCAACTCCAAATCGTACTCGGCAATTTGTATGGCCCCCATGTGCTTGTATGCATGCCTGACAACGTCTGGGCATGCTCCTAATGAGACGATGGACAGTGTCCTGGGGGATCTCATCCCAGATCTGGACCAGGGCATCACTGAGCTTCTGGACAGTCTGAGGTGCAACCTGATGGCGTCGGATGGACCAAAACATAATGTCCCAGAGGTGTTCTATTGGATTTAGGTTAGGCGAGCCTGGGGGCCAGTCAATGGTATAAATTCCTTCATCCTCCAGGAACTGTCTGCCTACTCTCGCCACATGAGGCCAGGCATTGTTGTGCATAGGAGGAACCCAAGACCCACTGCACCAGCATAGGGTCTGACAATGGGTCCAAGGACTTCATCATGATACCTAATGGCAGTCAAGGTGCTGTTGTCTAGCCTATAGAGGTCTGTGCGTCCCTCCATGGATATGCCTCCTCAGACCATCACTGACCTATCACCAAACCGGTCATGCTGAACGATGTTACAGGCAGCATAACATTCTCCATGGCTTCTCCAGACCCTTTCACGTCTGTCACATCTGTGAAAAGCACAGGGTGCCAGTGGTGGACCTGACAATTCTGGTATTCTAAGGCAAATGCCAATCGAGCTCCATAGTGCCGGGAAGTGAGCACAGGGCCCACTAGAAGACGTCGGGCCCTCAGGCCACCTCATGAAGTCTGTTTCTGATTGTTTGGTCAGAGACATTCACACCAGTGGCCTGCTGGAGGTCATTGTGTAGGGCTCTGGCAGTGCTTATCCTGTTCCTCCTTGCACAAAGGAGCAAATACCAGTCCTGCTGATGGGTTAAAGACCTTCTACGGCCCTGTCCAGCTCTCCTAGAGTAACTGCCTGTCTCCTGGAATCTCCTCCATGCCTTTGAGACTGTGCTGGGAGATACAGCAAACATTCTGGCAATGTCACGTATTGATGTGCCATCCTGGAGAAGTTGGACTACCTGTGCAACCTCTGTAGGGTCCAGGTATCGCCTCATGCTACCAGTAGTGACACTGACCATAGCTAAATGCAAAAGTAGTGAAAAAACAGTCCGAAAAGATGAGGAAGGAAAAATGTCATTGGCCTCCACTTGTTAAACCATTCCTGTTATGGGGGTCTTCTCATTGTTGCCCCTCTAGTGCACCTGTTGTTAAGTTCATTAACACCAAAGCAACTGAAACTGATTAACAACCCCCTCTGTTACTTAACTGACCAGATCAATATCCCAGAAGTTTCAATGACTTGATACTATACTCTGATTAAAAAGTGTTAATTTTTTGAGCAGTATGTTTGGAATGGTAAGATGATGTGTAAGGTAATGTTTTCACAAAAAATGACAGCTAATCTTTAATATTTGTGCATCCTGACTAGCAAATCAATAGTGACTTTGTATTTATCCTAAAACATCGACTGCAAAATCATGTGAACAAGTCAAAGTTGGAAGGTGAGGTGTTGCAAGAGGTCACTCCAACAATTCTCATAGCACACTAATGCACTATTAATCTTGGGGATGAAACTTATTAGAACATTAGAAAAACTTTTGACTAGAACAGACCATTTAGCTCAATAGGCTTGCCAGTCCGATCCATCTACTTCCTCAAAAATAACATCAATTTTTGAAAGTCTCTAAAGTCCTACTGTCTACCACACTACTTGGTAGCTTATTGCATGTCTACGAGTCACTATGTAAAGAAAAACTTTGTAATGTTTGTGTGAACTTTTCCCTTAACAAGTTTCTTTCTGTGTCCCTGTGTTCTTGAATTCATTTTTAAATAACAGTCTCAATCCACTTCCCTTCATAATTTTAAACACTTCAATCATGTCTCCTCTTCATCTCTTTTTGCTTAAACTGAAAAGGCTCAGCTCTTTTACTCCTTCCTCATAATTCATTACCTGTAGCCCTGGAATGAGCCTACTCGCTCTTCTCTGGACCTTTTCTAGCAGTGATATGTCCTGTCTGGAGACCAAAACTGCACACAGTACTCCAGATGAGGCCTTACCAAGCGTTATAAAGCTTGAGCAGAACCTTGTTGTACTCTGAACATCATGCTAAATAACATCACATTCTGCTAGCCTTCTTAAAGGCTCCTGGAGGTTGTAGTACTAACAGATTCAACCTTGGATGAGACAGCATTCCATCATGGAATACACAAACACAAACACCCACCCTTTCTTACTTCAGGCCAATTTACCTAATATGGACATTTTTAGGGTGTGGGAGGAGAACCACAGTATAGAGAAACGTTTACATGGACACATGGGAAATGTACAAACACTGCATTGACAGTGACCAAGAAAAGGTGCAAACCAAGAAAAATTGAAGCTGTGAGTGCTAACCACAGCACAGCCTGGCTGCCTGTGTTGCCTTTATCATAAGGAAATTAATTAACATTAACTACACTATACTGTGTGTAGATAATTACCACTTTTCAGTTAGCACATGCACATTATGACTTATTAAAATGATGAAATTCTGCATAAATTAAAGGGTCGGTAGCCAAACAAAGCATTACCAGCAACATTATCTTAATGAAGCAGGATGCAAGATATAAATCTCAGATATTAACAGGCTCTTTTGGTTTGGGGTCAAGTTTTCTTTATGCAGCAAGCAGAGCTTAGTCTCTGTTTTGGCCCTTTGTTCATATAAAATCCCTCTCAAAGCAGCAGATCAATCCCACTTCTTTTGCATGTTTATATTCATGTCAATTGATTTGCTCCATGCAAGGACAGTATTTTTTTCTTTATTCATGGCCACTAATAATGAGGATTGAGTTACACTGCAATGTCATAGTTTTCCCTAAGGTCTAGTTGTCCTTTATAAAGATGAGTCTTCACCTTTTGAAGGTATTATGCCAACTGCAGCACATTTTGCCTAGCATTTCTCTGTTTTGTTCAACATCACTTTTGTCTCGGTCTCATACAGACATACTTGCCCATTCGACAGTGGGATACTATCGAGTGTAAAAAGTAGAATTTGCACAAAATCTCTGTCTGTAGAAAGATCTATAATTACAACTCACCTGCAATTGCAATTCTCTCTGTGCTAAACTTATTTATGTAATGTTACTTTACAGCAATTCAGTTACAGCAGAAAAAGTGCTGTTTATAATTTCAATTAAGCGCTGTGTCAGTTGTGGTGGAAGGTTGACTTATAATTTTTTGTAGGAGCGTCCTAGTCTGAATTTGAAACCACAGAATACTACAATGAGTACAAAAGCATAAATGTATGAGCATTATTAAAAACAGATTTACTGAATATTCTGTTCTGTATTGTGAACTGGGTACAACATAGCCTGCAATGTGCTAAAATCAAAATATTAATTTGACCCTTTGGTGTAATCTCATGGATCATTAAAGATACAATTATAATTTTGCATCCATTTTTGCATGCAGGCTGTGAGACAGGACCTTCTGGATGGCTTGGTCTAACTCAATGACATGCCTAGCTGCAGGATCTCAAGGCCAGAGACACTAATTGATTTAATTTTATATGGGATGCAGACTGGTAATTATGGAATTAGTTTCTCATAAATGTTTCAAGGAAATCATTAGAGCTTAGAGGGGTATTGTCAAGTTTTGTCAAAAAACAGTTTTCATTACCATTTTTTAACATACTTACTGTACAGTTTCTATTAGATGTGATGAACAAAATGGTTTGCATAAAAACAAATTCTCAGTAAAGCTTCAGAAAAATATTTGAAAAACAAACTGCATTTCACCTCCAGCATATTTGTGCCATTGATGCAAAAGAAAGGTGCTGAGTCATGTCCAGGTTTTCCACCTTTCCTAAACAAAATCAATGAATGCCGTAGGACAACAATGATGGGTGAAATATAGGGGAGGCACTAAGCATTTGAATTTGTGGATGGTGGTACGTGAAAAACAGTGTTTCACATCCTGGACAGGGAGGAATGTTGGTTTGAGCGAGGAGTTAAGGAGGCCATTTACATGAAAAAGGAACGACCATCTCTGAACCGAGGAGGGGGCCTAAGGGTACATCTATCACCATCTTACAATGCTGTGATTGCATCCATTCCACAACTCTCTGTGAATGGTACTCATGGCCATTGATCAATGGACAATTTGCATATAATTGATCACATGGCCCATTGTTATTCAATGGTGCTAGTTTTGGTCATTGTGCAAAGGTACTGTTTATAAGGTTGGAGAAACCTGCAGTCAACTGAGACTGAGGAAGTCACTTGGATGAGTGATGAAACATATTGGAAAAAAACTGTGTCCAGATGAACAGAATCAACTTTCTAGAATGTCCTTTCCTGGATTATTGAGCATGCATCAAGACGTGAAAAACAGAGGTTTGGGGACTGGAGTGTGTGTTTATCAATTTCAAGTTCAAGTTTAATTGTCATTACAGTCATATCTAAATACGGTGGAACAAAATTATGTTACTCAAGACCAGAAAATGTGTAAAAAGTGGAAAGGGAAAACACACAAAAATTCACAAAGTCCAACTAATACTTATGTAAAATAGTCTGCTAAAACTATATAATTATATGTATAAAAATGTGCATGTTACAAAGAGTTTAGCAGTCTTATTGCCTGAGGAAAGAAGCTATTGCACATTCCGACTATTCTTGATTTTATGGAGCGATATCTCCTACCGGATGGCAAGAGATCAAACAGATAACGAGAGGGGTTGGAGGAATCTCTTACAATGCAGTGGGCTTTCTTCTTGCATCTGTCCTTAAAATGTCCTCAGTGGAGGGGATAAGGAGACCCCGATAGAGACCCTCTCGGCCATTCTCACCACACGTTCCAGATCCCTCAAATTCAAACTTCCCATCGAGTTTTCCAAAAAGTATTGTTTATGCAAAATGTATTAAATACAGTTATTAATCAGAAAAACATCAATTTATACCAAACCAGCTGCAATTGTATGCAGATACAAAGTAAAGAATAGCCAGGTCATTTAGCAACATTGTTTGCTCACATTAAATACTACATGTTCACAAATACCCAACCTTCACTTTAAAAAATGTTTCCTTTACTGAAGCAGAATGACTATCAATATTATTTAACCTGAATACAAAGGCATTTCACATTATTACTTGAGCACACAGGCTTCCAACATGCTAAACATTTTTTTAAAATATAGGCCAGTCAGGCAAACAATCCTTAATTACATGTTGTAAATAACAAATTCCAGAGGGTCAGTATCGTTTGATCTTCCATCAATAAACATTCACACCATTGTCTATCAGGCCAATGTGTTTTGAGACTCTACCCCTTTATCAGGTCCAGGCAAATCGAAACTAAACATAAATAAATTTTACATCTCATTAAGACATTTCACAATCCATATGAATACATGCTGTAAAAGATATAATCACAATAAAACGTATAAGACTTTGAGACACTTCTCAGCCAAAACATCTGCAGTTTGGATTGTTAATGGATCTCTCCCCTATTTAAAGACCGCCAAATTGATAACAGCTTCTGGTGTACCCATAACTCTTTTTTGATAAATGATGTAGCAGTTGTTTAGTTTGTATCTTAGCTATAGTCAACGACAACAGTTTCACAGCAAACAAAACAACAAGACATTTCATATAATGGATTCAAGCCATGGTTAATGGTATTCACTTTCGAGGTGATAATGCTGTAAACGCCTCTGTTTTCCAGGAGGACTCACAGCCACGTTAGAAGCCATACCAGCACTAAGAAAGTGGCTAACGTAGTTGGCATCTGTGTATCTGGCAACAAACAGGACGCAGGCAAAGCAGATAGAGGGTGAGCTCATATTGCTCTTTGACTTATTTATTTAGGCAAGACACATGTTTTATGAAAAAACAAATATTATAGCCATTGATTGTATTATGGTTTATAGATTTCATACTTTCAGAGTTATGTATAAAATTTGGAGCAAATAGTGTTCTTTATTGATTTCATAAGGAATGCAACACGACAGTTTTGAATATGAAATGATTCTGTAAAACTAAACTAAAAGTAATATAGTATTAAGGAAAATCTCCAGAATTATAACAAACACAATGTACAGTATGAGTTCTGCATGATGTAGCTGGCAATCAATGTGGACCATAGGAATGAAGAATCAAAAAATAGACCTCCTTAATATCTTAATATTTAATTTCTCCTTGACATCAAGGGAATAAGAAAGAAATAAAAAGGAGACATTCTCTTTTGTTTCATGCTTCTCAAATTTCTCTCCTGAGAAAAAAATACTCTTGTATTTTGACAAGTGTCTCCTACTGAGAGATCTCAGCAAAGTCACACAATGGGCTCAGATTTTCCATGTAGCATCTTGACTATTTTTTTCAGTTTTAAAGTATTTGCATTGTGTGCTCAGTACTTTATGGTGAAATGTATGGGCAGATGTTCTTGGTAATAAAACACATTACTATGATTGCAAAACTGTCGTTCTTGCTTTTGAATCACACTATTGGTTGCTCTAATTTATATTACTGTGCTCCAGTTAGATCATACTCATTCTGGAGGAAAAGGAAGAAAGTGTGGCATAGTGGTGAAGACTTTGGGCTTGATACCCTGAGGTAGTGGGTTCATATCCCACTACTGACACTAAAGCAAGTCACTTACCCTACCTGTGCTCCAATTGGAAAACAAAGAAGTGTAACCAGTCATATCTCAAATGTTGTAAGTCACCTTGGATAAAGGCATCAGTCCAATAATATAACCAAAAAATTAGAAGTCTGATCTCACCAAACATCACATGCTTTTCAAACCAAATTCTCACTTTTGACTCCTTTTATCACATTTGCATCTCATGTCTCCTTTTTGTCTAAAGTTATTTCTCCTGAGGAATTTTAGGAGAAACGTCTGTGACAAAGTTGATTCCTAAATGAATCTTAAATGAGTATCTGTTTTAAGTCTCATGAACCGTCAAAGATCAACCTTTGAGCAGTACATTTGTCCTATGCAAGCAACCAGAAACAACAAAAGTCTGAAAATGGTGACAACAGAAGACAGTATTAACAAAATCAATTGTTGAAACTGGAAAGGGAATACTGTTAAATAATGATTCTAATTATTTATATCTAATTATAATGGAAAATATTAAAATTGTACAAATAAATGAAGATAAGCATAACAAAAAGAATTACATTCATCTAGGGGAGAGAAAAAAGTGGATACAATTTTAAGCTTGTAATCCAAAAGCATCTGTAATTATAACAGATTGTAGACCATGCTTCTGCTTCAACTAATGTATCCCAGAGTCCCTCTCACCTTTAGTGTAAAAAGTGCTTTCTGTCCTTCATCTTAAATACACTTCACCTTAATTTCCAACAGCGTCCTTAAACACTTGAATCACAGTTTAGAATTCTGGAGATGTGGATTAAGTTCCCAGCAGCCTCCTGTGCCCAGCATTACACAGTATGTCAGCATAGAACATAACCTTCAGTCCAGGCAAGTCATTTAGTTTGTTAATATTCATAACATATCGGCAGCGATTGCCTTTGAGGCAGAGCATTCACAAAAATGTGACACACTCCAAAATGTAACTTTGAATGATGTAAGCAAACCCTACAATTTACCAGCACACTTTTGACGATTTTACTAGGCTATTACTTGGACAAATGGCAAGTTTAACAGGTGAGTTTGTAGGATGTATCTCTTAGTCTTAGAGAAAGAGGAAAACTAAAAAAAAAACAACCATACCAATCTGGTGTCATATAGTACAGCCTTGATAAAATCTGCACATTGTTACCAATTATATAATACTGTTATGTTATTTTTCTTTCTTTACCAAGTCCAGCTCTTCCTCAAGCCAAATTCACATAATGTTAAGTCTTTTTCGACCTTTGTAATGTTTAATGTTGTGGAAATAATGAGCGATTAACTGTTACACAATACAGGTAACATTTCCGGTGGATAATAGCATTAATTGGAAGTGTGGGGGAGTGGTAGCTAATTTAATAAATTCATTATCAGGCTTTACTAGCAAGTGCAGGCATTAGTGGTGTTCATGTGCTCTGCACAATATGGATAATGGGGAGGCAGTGCAATACATTAATTACTGAAGGATTTAAATGATAAGTTCAAACACATTTAATAGGCCTGAACTGAAAATTTGCAAATGTTCCTATTTATTTATTTTGATAATGTGTCTTTTACTCACACTTTCACAGTATTAAAAAGAAGCTAGTACCATTAAGAAATAACTTAATGTCATATTTCAAAAGGAAAATAATTAACTGCAACAAATGAAACCCATCAATTCTTACTCAATAGACTCAAGGAATTGGTCATCTTACTTAGTTTTTGTACCTAATTGTTAATGTTCCCATTTATAGCAGTTTTTTAAATTAGCATTACATTAATAAAAAGTAAAGATTACTACTTGCATATACTGTATGCATACATATGTTAATGTCAATGTCAATTTATTTATATAGCACATTTAAAACAACATAGTAATGCTGTGGCTAAAGTGCTTTACAATAATAGAATAAAAGAAAAACAAAACAATTAACATAAGAACATAAATAGAAATAAAATATATGAACATAAAATAAAATACATAATAAATAGAAGTAATGTTATATACATAAAAAATAGAAGTAATGTTATATAATCACAAAGAGGAAATCATCAGTATTACTGAAGGTCACAGAATGCGAATAGAAAGTAAATAGAAATGAGTCTTTAGTCTTGTTTTAAACAGTTCAATTGTAGACGACTCCTTTATATGATGAGGTAAAGAGTTCCACAGGCGAGGAGCAGCAGCTGCAAAGGCTCTGTCCCCCTTTGTTTTACACTTGGTACGAGGGACAACAAGAGACAGCTGACCAGAAGATCTAAGCACTCTAGATGGCTGATGTAAAACACACAGTTCAGATAAATAGGCAGGAGCAAGCCCATGTAAAGATTTAAAAACTAGCAGCAAGATTTTAAAATCAATTCGAAAACTGACAGGCAGCCAGTGTAAAGAAGCTAAAATAGTTGAAACAGAGTCATACTTTCTTGTCATATAATATAATGGCAACATATAATATAATATAATTTTTGAGTCGTATAATATAATGGCAACAACAAAGTACAAAACTTGCAAGATAAACAAAAACGGAACTGTGTGAAAAAAGGCAATGTGAAAAAGGTGAAGAAAAAACACAAGCAAGGAAGTTTCCACTTTTGATTCACACCAAATAAATGGAAACAGAAACATGTATTGCCTTCTTGTTTTTTCTATGACGCAGCATCAAAGTTTCTTCTGCCCTGACACCCCGCACACCGGGACTGGTTTGTACTCTTTAGCACATCCAGCTGTCAAGTTTCTTTCACTTCATTAGAGAGTCACATGGAATTAAAGTCTTTTCTGGAAGTATCAGTGCTTGGCTAGATGGAGCACCAGTCCACCTCAGGGTGCACTTATACACACACACCACACTCATGTACACTGGACCAGATTAATTGTACGTGAAGTCAAACATTCTAATCAATGGTGTAATGCCAAATTGTCCTTCACCCTGATTGCAACTCAAGGCTCCTCAGTATTTAAGTGTTTCATTGATCATGTAGTCAAAAAAGCTACCACTTAGAGGATGACCCATTTGCTACAAGTACAAATGAAAGTTAAACGTCTAGATTCAGATCTTGGTGAAATAAGACTTACAATGGAAGGACCATTGTGGACTACAGCTACTGATCAAACAAAATGCGAGTCGTTCTGTAAAATGTTTTACTGGTAAATGGCAACATTGCCAGTGACACAAGATCTCCATCAATAGGGGGTGCTATCTAATGTATACTATATAACAAAACACTACTGATTCTGTGTGCGTGCGTGTGTGTGTGTGTCCTGCTATGATCTGATTGGCCAGTTTGGCTTTGGTGATGCAACTGAATGATGTAGTGCGAGTTCTAGACATATAAGGAAGAGAAATGGCTTAGGAGTCACAGTGAAAGAGTCGCCTTCAATGACAGGAGGTGAGAAAGTCCCCTCGAAGATAATGACAGAGTTTGAGGAGCAGGCTTTATGAGAATGCACTCTATATTAGAGTGAGCACCGATATTTAGACACACATGAATGCAGAAGAAAGGCACAGAAGGTACATGTAGGGCAAGAGATAGCACATATTTTAAAATTATTCTATGACCTGTCTTTGACAGGTACCATGCCTAGTAACTAAAAAAATACATAAAGACATTAAGCAACAGAAAGCATATTTCATCAAGCACGTAATTATTTAGTCTCACATTCCATTATGTTTTTACTTGTTTATTGTCACATTCCAAAAAACACTTATTTATTTGCATATTTATTTATTTAATTGTTGAAAAAAATCCAAGTGGGTGTCTGTTGTTTGCATTACACCGAGTATTTACATGCTCGTTCATCGTATATGGAATATAAATGTGCAGTTCATATAATTTAACTATGCTGGTAAGATGTAAACATGGATTCCCTGCACGTTTTTTGTGCTGATGCTCTTCAATTTCTCACGTTTCTGAAGTAGAGTGTGTTTCCAAAAATGGTGAATCAGATCAATGCAGTGCAGAAATTTATTATGAATTTTAATTCCTCACTAAACTAATGACCATTGACTTCATCCGACATGACTGGTTCAACATGTTGTATGATGTAATCGAGCCACATCCTTCAGCAAAAATCACATCTGGGGGGTATTTTCCGTACGTTGCTTAAATCATCCGAGATCAGATGCCTCATCTTGGATGAGTTAATGCCAGTGAAACTCATCTGGAATAAGTCGGTTTTTCAAATGCAGCCGTGTAGTAGATTAGTCTAGCTGGATCTAATCATCCGAGATGAATGCGCATGCCCGCGCTAATTGAAAAGCCCATATATATTGAGTCTAGAAAACATGATCAGCAAGTCTTTGATAGGCTGTAACAAAATGACAAAAGAACGGGCGCATTTTTTTTCACACAAGCGGAGCAAGACCTTTTATTTGAAGGACATGAAGAATTTCAAGATTTAATATGCACAAGGGGTAACACTGCAAAAGCAGCCCAAACCAGAAAAGACGGCTGGCAAAAAGTGGCCGACAAATTAAATGCGTGTGCATTGTACTTACTGAAAGCAGCGTTTCATTTCCTATACTGTATGTCAGATTAATTATTATTTAATATGTCATAATTCCAGATCAAACGTGAGCACAAGGAGAACACGGGAACAGGTTAAAGTGAAGTACAAGAATATACTTCAAACTGGTAAATATTGGTATATAACTTTTTAACCACCTTACCGTGGTAGAGGGATTTGCGTGTCCCAGTGATCCTAGGAGCTCTGTTGTCCGGGGGTTTATGCCCCTGGTAGGGCCACCCAAGGCAAACTGGTCCTAGGTGAGGGATGAGACAAAGAGCGGTTATACAAACCTCCTATGACGAATAAAAAATTTGGACGGCATTTTCCCTCGCCCGTACGTGGGTCACCGGGGCCCCCCTCTGGAGCCAGGCCTGGAGGTGGGGCTCGATGGTGAGCGCCTGGTGGCAGGGCTTGCACCCATGGGGCTCGGCCGGGCACAGCCCGAAGAGGCAATGTGGGTCCCCCTTCCCATGGGCTCACCACCTATGGGAGGGGCCAAGGAGGTCGGGTGCAGTGTGAGTTGGGTGGTGGCCGAAGGCAGGGACCTTGGCGGTCCGATCCTCGGCTACAGAAGCTGGCTCTTGGGACGTGGAATGTCACCTCTCTGAAGGGGAAGGAGCCTGAGCTACCCACCCTTTTTGGAGTCCCTGGAGGGTGTGCTAGAGGGCATACCATCTGGGGACTCCCTTATACTGCTGGGAGACTTCAATGCTCACGTGGGCAATGACAGTGAGACCTGGAAGGGCGTGATTGGGAGGAATGGCCCCCCCGATCTGAACCCGAGTGGTGTTTTGTTATTGGACTTCTGTGCTCGTCACGGATTGTCCATAACGAACACCATGTTCAAGCATAGGGGTGTTCATATGTGCACTTGGCACCAGGACACCCTAGGCCTCAGTTCGATGATCGACTTTGTGGTTGTGTCGTCGGACTTGCAGACACATATCTTGGACACTCGGGTGAAGAGAGGGGCGGAGCTGCCAACTGATCACCACCTGGTGGTGAGTTGGCTTCGATGGTGGGGGAGGATGCTGGTCAGGCCTGGTAGGCCCAAACGTGTTGTGAGCGTCTGCTGGGAACGTCTGGCAGAGCCCCCTGTCAGAAGTAGCTTCAACTCCCACCTCCGGCAAAACTTTGACCATGTCCCGAGGGAGGTGGGGGACATTGAGTCCGAATGGGCCATGTTCCGTGCCTCTATTGTTGAGGCAGCTGACCGGAGCTGTGGCCGTAAGGTGGTCGATGCCTGTCGTGGCGGCAATCCCCGAACCCGTTGGTGGACACCGACGGTGAGGGATGCCGTCAAGCTGAAGAAGGAGTCCTACCGGTCCCTTTTGTCCTGTGGGACTCTGGAGGCAGCTGATAGGTACCGGCAGGCCAAGCGGAATGCGGCTTCGGTGGTTGCTGAGGCAAAAACTCGGGCATGGGAGGAGTTTGGAGAGGCCATGGAGAACGACTTTCGGACGGCTTCGAGGAGATTCTGGTCCACCGTCCGGTGTCTCAGGAGGGGGAAGCAGTGCAGTGTCAACACTGTATATGGTGGAGATGGTCCGCTGCTGACCTCGACTCGGGACGTTGTGGGTCGGTGGGGGGAGTACTTCGAAGACCTCCTCAATCCCAATAACATGCCTTCCAATGAGAAGGAGCAGAGCCTGGGGACTCGGAGGTGGGCTCCCCCATCTCTGGGACTGAGGTCACCGAGGTGGTCAAAAAACTCCTTGGTGGCAGGGCCCCAGGGGTGGATGAGATACGCCCGGAGTTCCTCAAGGCTCTGGATGTTGTAGGGCTGTCTTGGTTGACACGTCTCTGCAACATCGCATGGACATCAGGGACAGTGCCTCTGGATTGGCAGACCGGGGTGGTGGTCCCCCTCTTTAAGAAGGGGGACCGGAGGGTGTGTTCCAACTACAGAGGGATCACACTCCTCAGCCTCCCTGGAAAAGTCTATTTGGGGGTTCTGGAGAGGAGGGTCCGTTGGATAGTCGAACCTCGGATTCAGGAGGAACAGTGTGGTTTTCGTCCTGGTCGCGGAACAGTGGATCAGCTCTACACCCTTAGCAGAGTCCTGGAGGGTGCATGGGAGTTCGCCCAACCAGTCTACATGTGTTTTGTGGACTTGGAAAAGGCGTTCGACCATGTTCCTCGGGGAATCCTGTGGGGGGTGCTCCGGGAGTATGGAGTACCGGACCCCCTGACAAGGGCTGTTCGGTTCCTGTACAACCGGTGTCAGAGCTTGGTCCGCATTGCCGGCAGTAAGTCAAACCCGTTTCCAGTGAGAGTTGGACTCTGCCAGGGCTGCCCTTTGTCACCGATTCTGTTCATAACTTTTATGGACAGAATTTCTAGGTGCAGCCAGGGTGTTGAGGGGGTCCGGTTTGGTGGACTCAGGATTGGGTCACTGCTTTTTGCAGATGATGTTGTCCTGTTTGCTTCATCAGGCCGTGATCTTCAGCTCTCTCTGGATCAGTTTGCAGCTGAGTGTGAAGCGGCTAGGATGGGAATCAGCACCTCCAAATCCAAGACCATGGTCCTCAGCCGGAAAAGGGTGGAGTGCCCTCTCAGGGTTGGGAGCGAGATCCTGCCTCAAGTGGAGGAGTTCAAGAATCTTGGGGTCTTGTTCACGAGTGAGGGAAGAATGGAGCGTGAGATCGACAGGCGGATCGGTGCGGCGTCCGCAGTGATGCGGGCTCTGCATCGGTCTGTCATGGTGTAAAAGGAGCTGAGCCATAAGGCAAATCTCTCAATTTACCGGTCGATCTATGTTCCTACCCTCACCTATGGTCATGAGCTATGGGTTGTGACTGAAAGAACGAGATCGCGAATACAAGCAGCTGAAATGAGTTTCCTCCGCAGGGTGTCTGGGCTCTCCCTTAAAGATAGGGTGAGAAGCTCAGTCACCCGGGAGGGGCTCAGAGGAGTCTCTTCGCATCGAGAGGAGTCAGATGAGGTGGCTCGGGCATCTGATTAGGATGCCTCCTGGACGCCTCCCTGGTGAGGTGTTCCGTGCACGTCCAACCAGGAGGAGGCCCCGGGGAAGACCCAGGAGACGCTGGAGGGACTATGTCTCCCGGCTGGCCTGGGAACGCCTCGGGATTCTCCCGGAAGAGCTAGAAGATGTGGCCAGGGAGAGGGAAGTCTGGGCATCTCTGCTCAAGCTGCTGCCCTCGCGACCCGACCTCGGATAAGCGGAAGAGAATGGATGGATGGATGGATGGAACTTTTTAAAGAATTGATGACATAAAGAATCATATATAATGTAAAGAACATTAATTTTAAAGCTAATAAGAAGGCAGATAAGCAAAAAACAGGTGGAGGTCCACACGGTCCAGACCTAACCCCTGCAGAAGAGTTGGCTCTCCAGCAAAATGCCCATCACCCTGTTTCTGAGGGCATTCCACGGGGAAGCTCCTCCTCAAAACCAGTGGCAGGATGCAGTGGTCACTTCATTTAAGGTAAAGGATGGTCATTGCATATATTTGTCCTCAATGTGTGCCATAGGTATGTTCCATATAGCCCTCTTTTTTTGTTGGGTCAGTTGCAGGGAATGTCACATCCCTAGAACCTGTGTCTGACCAATGAGATATTGACGAAGGTCAAATATTTGATGAAGACACTGTGTCTGATTATTCATCAGGAGGAGAGGTACATTTTCCAAATAATGTTTGATCAAACTCCACTGTGATCAGTCCCATGTGCCCCAATCACATTTGGAAATCCTGGGTAATGAGAATGTTAGGCTGATTGTGAGATTCTTTATGGAACTGTGGGTGTTTTTGCCTGTGTATTACCTACCTGCAATGGCATGAAACACCTCATTTGTCTGCACATGCAGGTGCCCAGGAAACACTATGAAAACTCGAAGGAAATCTTTCAGAGCCAAACAGACTTTACGAATTGCCTGGCAAACTGCACTTTTAGTTAGATGTTCCGCATCGCTTACAGTATATAAAAAAAGTGCAGCTTGCAAAAAACCTCAAAGCAATGCATACTGTCTTCGAGTTTCACTTTGAATATAAGGTCCTAATAAATTTTTGAGGTACAATATTCCCCCTCAGCTAAAGCGGTATCTTTCAAAAAGAATTTCCTCTGGGAGCAATAAAGGATCTTGCCAATCGCGCAAACCCCTCTCTATATGAAATTCTCTTCTTATAAATTGCGTACCGATATCAATTGGTCGCTCATTCATAAACGGCGAAGTCATGACTGAATGAATTCCACGCATGGACACTGATTAAGTGTGTGAGCTAATCCTTGTTTACATCAAACAAACCTGCTCTGAGCAGGTTTGAGGATTAGGATGTGTTGCTGTGACAACACTTCCAGCAAGAGTTTCTATGTAGTCTACCTAATTTTCTGTATGAAATGTCCTGACACTGCACTCTATGTGGGAGAAACTGGACAAACACTCCACCAGAGAATGAATTTACACAGGTTCCACATTAAACATGGCCACACAGATGTTCCTGTGGCGGCTCACTTCAACAGCCATGGACACTGTGAGTAGGACTTTAAAGTCACAGTGCTTTTGGGCAACTTCAAAACACAGCAAGAGAGAAAAGAATGGGAAGTTAAACTCATGCTAAAATTTAATACTTTACAACATGGATTGAATAAAGACAAGAGTTTTACGGCCAGATATGAGGATTGTTTACATCTCTCAGAATGACAGACAACCTGTCTACAGACCCACATTGTTTTGAAAAAACTCATTACAAACTTCAAAAGACTTTGTTGGACAGTTATCTTATCCAGAGATCTTGACAATACATTGTTCTTTTCTCTCTTCTTAAATTAACCCTAGCCTGAATGAATCTATTAATTTTTTACATTTAAAATTTCTCATTTAAATATTTACCAATGTTGTTTCTTGTCCTAGAGTGTGTATATAAACACAGGGAACTCCAGTCTCTGTATTACATCTTGCCTGAAGAAGGGGCCTGAGTTGCCTTGAAAGCTTGCATATTGTAAACTTTTTAGTTAGCCAATAAAAGGTGTCATTTTGCTTGGCTTTTCTCTAAAATATTCTAGACATTTGCATAATTATTGCAGAAGGCTGTAATAATCTATATACATAGCAAAAACAGATTTTTTTATTTCAATGTACAGATTAAACAACCACTGAAGGGAAAATTAGGAAAGGTAAGTATATAAATGAAGAAAAGCCTATCAATGAAACACAAGACTTCAGGCACAATTTCAGAAACTGGTTACACCAAGATATTGGGTCCTTATGGTGTTATATTGCTGCCCCCTACTGGACATATGCTAAATGTGTAGTTACTCTTGTAACAATTTGTTATGTAATCTTTACAATTTATTTTAAATGCTTCATCTAAAGCATCTTCAAACAAGAAGACTAATGTAATGGATTAATTGATTCTGTTTTTCAGTTTTTTTTTTTAAATAATAATGATGCATTTTATTTCTATTTCACCTTTCTGAAGCTGGTTGAATTGATTCCATTATTATGGTTTTGACTAAGGTTTTACAGCTGGATGACCTTTCTGACACTAACCCCCAGATACTTGGAATCCTGAACAATCTCTGCAGATGGCAGCCCTCTAAAATCCATTGTGGACAAAGTTAAAAAGAACAGTTACAGAGTGCTACACATCACAGTGTCAGACACACAGCTCTGTAGCCAGCCATACTGTGGCCTTTTCAGCAGATAATCCATGGGGGTATAATGTTCCAGGGGTACATTATCAGCCACAGAGGTGGAGCTGCAGGGCAAGTTGGACTGAGGCATATTATCAAACCTATTAAAAAACTGATTAAACTCATTAGCCTTTTCTCTGTCACCCACAGGGTGCCAGTACATAACTGTGCCAATCCATACACGCATAGTGTCACAAGAATGAATCGGAGACATCAAAAAGGGTTGGGGCAGCCACCCATATATTATGCTCGGCTGCAAAATTGCTCTTTTTATGTACACGATGTGTATAGTTCAGAGTCCAGAACAGAACTGCCTGTACTGAGGCAAGATGGCAGTTTTAAAGGGTTGGAAAGGAAATGACGTCAGCGTTGCAGGAACTGGGAGTGGCGTCCTCGTCTCCGGAAATGACGTCATCCTTGGGGCCGGCAAGAGGCGGGATTTCCGGGAAAGGTCTGCAAGGGACAGAGAGAGATAGTCAGTACACTCCGCTGCCCCCTGGCCTGGCGTAGAATTACAAGTATTTAAGCCCTTCAGCTGTTTCCCATGCGCACGTGTGTGACAAGGCCCCCCTCTTAGCCCAGACCCACTGGGTCGGGCGGACCTGTCCGAGAGGTCATGGACTCGAGAGAGAGCATCCGCATTGGCATGGAGAGAACCCTTCCGGTGAACAAGCGAGAACTTATAAGGTTGGAGGTCAAGAAACCACCTAGTGACCCGCGGATTCGACTCCTTGTAAAGGGCCATCCACTGGAGGGGTGCATGGTCCATCACCAGAGTAAATTCACGGCCCAAGAGGTAGTACCTCAACTGCGTAATCGCCCATTTTATCGCAAGAGCCTCCCATTCCACTGCGGCATATCTGGTCTCCTGATCCAACAGTTTCCGGCTCAGGTACATGACGGGGTATTCAACACCTTTGACACTTTGGCTCAGCACGGCCCCCAGGCCTGTGTCCGGCGTGTCCATCTGGAGTATAAAAGGAAGTGCAAAGTTGGGTGCTTTCAATATGGGTGCTGACGTAAGGGCCTGTTTTAGGTCACAAAATGCAGCGGTAGTCTTGTCAGTCCATACCATGTGGTTTGGGGCCCTCTTCTTTGTAAGGTCTGTCAAGGGTGCTGCTCTCTCAGGGAACCGGGGTACAAACCGGCGGTAGTACCCCGCTAACCCGAGAAAAGCCTGCACTTGTCTCTTGCTATTCGGACGGGGCCAGTTTAATATGGAATTAACTTTGGAGCACTGTGGTTTTACGGCACCATGACCCACCAGGTAGCCCAAATACTTAGCTTCTTTTAATCCAAAGAAACACTTCTTTGGGTTAATTTGAAGCCCGGCTTAACCCAGTGTCCG
Source organism: Erpetoichthys calabaricus (assembly GCF_900747795.2). NCBI lineage: Eukaryota > Metazoa > Chordata > Cladistia > Polypteriformes > Polypteridae > Erpetoichthys > Erpetoichthys calabaricus. The sequence continues at coordinate 309,326,534 of NC_041394.2, read as the reverse complement.
CAATACCGTTTCCACCTGCCGCACATGATCCCTCCATGTGCTGGAATAGATGACAATATCATCCAAATAGGCAGCACTAAACGCGTTATGGGGCCAGAGCACTCTGTCCACCAGACGCTGAAAAGTTGCCGGAGCCCCATGTAACCCGAATGGGAGGACCGTTTACTGCCAGTGCCCACTAGGGGTGCTAAACGCGGTCTTAGCCTTCGCGGAGTCTGTTAAAGGAACCTGCCAGTCCCCCTTTGTCATGTCAAGTGTGGTCAAAACTTCGCTTGTCCAAGTCTCTCAAGGAGATCGTCCACGCAAGGCATTGGATAGGTGTCAATTTGGGAGACTTGATTCAGCCAACGGAAGTCGTTGCAAAACCTCCAACTTCCGTCGGGCTTACTGACCAAGACAATAATTGGACTGGACCAGGGACTAAAACTTTCCTCAATCACACCTAGCTCCAGCATGCGCTAGATCTCAAGCTCCACTTCTGCCTTCTTTGCTTCGGGAAGCCGATATGGGCGTTCTCGTATGACAACTCCGGGTTCTGTCACGATGTCGTGCGCAATCAGAGAGGTCCTTCCAGGTTGCTCACTTACTACCTCCGGAACGGACAAGATTGCTGTCTCAAGTTCCTGTCTCTGTTTGGCATTCAAGTCGGGACCGAAGTTAAGGCTGTCACTCTGAGCAAAGAAAGAGCGGGGCTGAGCGGAGGAGGGATCAGGGTCCCTCTCCTTCCACGGCTTCAGCAAGTTAATGTGATACACCCGCTCGCTTGGCCGACGATTGGGTTGTTTCACCAAATAATCGACGAGCCCTTTCCTCTCCTTAACTTCATACGGGCCTTGCCAATGGGCTAGCAACTTCGAATGCAAGGTAGGGACCAACACCATGACGCGATCCCCCGGTTGGAACTCCTGGAGAACCGTGCCACGATCATAATAGTGGGCCTGTGCTGCTTGCGCCTCTTCCATGTGACTTTTTAAAATAGGTCTGATTTTCCCGAATCGATCGTGTAACTGTGTGATATACTCTAATATACTGACAGAGGGAAGAGCCTCTCCTTCCCATCCTTCTTTTAACACATCCAATAATCCTCAGGGTTGTCGTCCATACAACAGTTCAAAAGGGGAGATCCTCATAGAGGCTTGTGGGACTTCCCAATAAGCAAAGAGTACGAGGGGGAGGAGCTAATCCCAGTTCCTCCTGTCCCCGCTGACCACCTTGCGTAGCATTTGCTTGAGAGTTTGATTGAACCTCTCGACAAGACCATCGGTTTGAGGATGATACACCGCGGTCCTTAAGTGCTTTGTTTTGAGTAACTTGGCCGTTTTCTTGAACGTCGCCGAGGTAAAGGGCGTCCCTTGATCCGTAAGGATTTCTCTAGGGATCCCGACTCGTGCAAACTCACCCATTAGTTCCCGTGCGATAGCTTTAGTAGTGGCAGAGCGCAACGGATCTGCCTCTGGATATCGGGTAGCGTAATCTACGAGGACTAATATATATTTATATTGACCCCAATATGCTCAAAGGGAACATCAATCAGGGGAAGGGGAACGAGAGGAGCGCGGTCCTTCCTAGAAATTTGCCGTAATTGACATTCTTGACAACACATGCCAATAAAATCTGAGCTTAATCCGCTCTAAATTCTTTTCGGTGCCTTGATGGCCTCCCAGGAGGTGGGCGTGTGCCAACTCACAAACCTGCTGCCGGTAGGCTCGTGGGATTAGCAGCAACTTCCGCACTCCGCCCTCATGATCAGCTACTTGATATAACAGATCGTTGTCAAGTACAAAGTGAGGGCTGCGAGGCATGGGCAGATGAGTGCGTTGGCCATTGACAAGCATGACTGCATTTTTAGCAAACTTCAGGGAGTCGTCATTCCATTGTTCTCTCCTGAAAGACACCGGTGTTTCATTGAATTGAAATTGTAACTCAGAGAGAGGGTCCGGTCTGACCTCAAGGGGCGGGGAGTCCTCCCGGCTCGTTGAGGCCAGGGTTGATGACGTGTTTATTCGCGACGGCCCAGGAATCTCCTCGTCCTCCTCAGAGTCTACCGTATCTCTTTCCTCCGGCAGGTTACACGGCGTGCAAACAGCCTGAGACGGGTTTGTTCCTTCTATGACTTGGCCTACCGAGTTATGAGGAGAGGTTATCAGTACACCACATTTACTGTCAGACCAGTCTCACCCTAGGATTACAGGAAAAGGGGGGTGTGGGTGGACCGCCATGGAGAACTTTTTTACCACTCCCTCATAGCTGATGACACACAGGGCGGTTTTATATGAACGTGTTTCGCGGTGTATACACCAGATACTGGTCTTTTTTCTCGTCCCCTGTCGCGGTAGTACATAACGGCAATCAACAACAGAGATGTTGCTGCCGGAATCCAGAAGTGCCATAACTCTAAGGCCATTGATTATTACCACTCCCGTATGACCAGTAACCAGGGGGTTCGTAAGTGCACATAACCGTCCTACTTCCTTCCACCCGCATCTCTCCGCGCTCCCGCGCGAGCGGCCCACCATGCGCCCCGGGGACATCGGGACAGGCTTCGGGTTATATGGAAGGAACTTATACAATGGGACGTAATCCCTACGGAGTCCACTAGAGCAGGGGTCCCCAACCACAGGCCCGCGACCCACTACCGGGCCGCAGCCGTCTGACAGCCGGGCCGCGAGAGAACTGCCGGCAACAGAGACTCACTCAGACTTTTCAGAACGCTTGGCGGGTGGGGCTTTGCAGCGGCGCAGAGAGAGGAGAGAGACAGAGGTGAGAGAGTATTACAACAAAGTATTGTTACGGTCCCGACAGTTTCCCCATATGACATGAGTCTATAGAAATCGCGTTACTATGAAGTACATTCAGCAGATGCTTTCATTATAACGAAGTGACCTTGAAATGCCTGAATGAATCATCCACAGAGCAGTTAGATCTGTGGTCGCAGCTCAGATGTGCACCTTTGCACAACGATCCCCAAACAGAAACATTGTAAAAAAAATTCTTTCTTCGAACTATCCTCGTACTGTTTTTTTTTTTGCTGTTTTTGTTTTCTGTGGTTTTCAGTGATACCTTTTGCTTATTGCTTGTCAACATTTGAAAAACATCCATTGGAATTTAACTCATTGTCACCCTCCTACAGAAACGGCAGACACGAAAAAAACGATAACAGTGTTAATGTTTGTGATGTGCAATCTGTTGGAATGGCAAATGCAAAGCATATGTCTTTGTTATATACAAAAAAGAAGAAAAATCTCAGGTTGCAAACGTATACGAACTGATTAATAACTTAATAATAATAATATAAATGTTATGTAAATTGTGTATAAAACTGCCCCCCCCCCCCACTCCCCCCCCCCGACCAGTCCGTGGAAAAATTTGCATCTAATAAAGTGGTCCTTGCTGTCAAAAAGGTTGGGGACCACTGCACTAGAGGACCGTTCTGCTCTCACAGATTGTGAGGCTGGCTTAGGTCTTATTTGAGCTATTAGCTCATCCATGGAATGGAAGTCTCCCCAGACCGGCTGGGCAAAGTTATTGGGAAGACCTTGAAGCAAGATAAAGCAGGCTACCTGCTGAACAATTTGTCTGGTGTTTAGCTCAAAGGATCTTAGCCATTGAGCCATTATTTCCCAGAGAGCATAAGCTTGCCCCCGGGTTGATCTCTCAGGATCATATTCCCAAGTCTGTAGGAATTTTACCTGCTGGTCTGGGGATAGCCCATATGTCTCTAGCACCTTGGTCCCAACGGGGGCTTAGTCCTCTCCTCTGAGAGAACATAGTAAGCCCTTTTCGTTTTCCTTCCAGGAACCAGCCCATGTTGGTGGGTCTCCTCCACATTCTCCCTGTGTAGGACTAGGGGCTCATTGTCCCTTGGTGGGAGCGAAGCCTGCACCGTGCCACTCCGGACCGCTGAGCACACCACCCACCTGGAAACACAGCCCGGTACACTCCTACCTGAGTACTTTCATGGTTCCTTCCCGGTTTCTTCTGGGAAAGCTGCATCCTGCCGACTACGCCACTGTCACAAGAATGAATCGGAGACACCCGTATATTATGCTCGGCTGCAAAATTGCTCTTTTTATGTACACGATGTGTATAGTTCAGAGTCCAGAACAGAACTGCCTGTACTGAGGCAAGATGGCAGTTTTAAAGGGTTGGAAAGGAAATGACGTCAGCGTTGCAGGAACTGGGAGTGGCGTCCTCGTCTCCGGAAATGACGTCATCCTTGGGGCTGGCAAGAGGCGGGATTTCCCCGGAAAGGTCTGCAAGGGACTGAGAGAGATAGTCAGTACACTCCGCTGCCCCCTGGCCTGGCGTAGAATTACAAGTATTTAGGCCCTTCTGCTGTTTCCCATGCGCACGTGTGTGACAATAGCCAATTTAGAATTACCAGATAACCTAACTAGTACATCTTTGCTGATATGGGTGGAAAACCAAAGTACTCAGAGGAAAACCCAAACAGACATGAGGAGAATGTGTAAACTTTACACAAACAATTACTGGGGGATTCAGACAATGGATGCTGGATCTGAGAGGTGGAAGCCATTTACTAAAAATATAACTGAGCATGAGTTATGGAAAAGAGGTTGCAAGTTCATCAGTTAAGCTAATGTGTCTTTTCTGTTAAACACAATGCAGTTTTAATACATTTTTGATCATCATGGCACCAGAGAGTAGTGACGTGTTGCATGTTGATTGGGCATGCAAGTTAAGAATTTCCCTGTACTCGGTACATGAGATAATACTTCTACTACTCTTAATAATAATTAATCCGAAATGTTAGTGCAGATCTGCTGTGAGGCAGCACCACTAACCACTTTGCCGGGTTACCAAACTACATAAGGTGCATCCATCCATTTTTAACTAGCTTATCAGGTTTGATGTTGTATTAATCCAATGCCCATCCCAGTAGCACTGATGAGAAGAATGCTAAACATAGAGAGTGGTTATCAGTGAAGTCCCTCGAGAGTCTGTTTACTTTCTCTGATTTATATTTATGAAATACATTTCAATATTGTTAATAAACTTGTAAAATTCACAGATTATAGTACAATTGTAGGAATGGCAGTCACTGAGGAGTCAGGAAAAACAATTCAAATAGACTTGGACAACCTTCAGAATTTAGTGAACAACAGGAAAATGTTGTTTAAAATAGAAATGTGCAAAGTGCTACTACACGTAAGCAAAATTTATCTAAGCATTGCGCAGAAGCTATTAGAAAAGCAAATAAAATGTTAAATAGTATCATAAAATCTGTTGAATAGAAATTGAAGAACATTATGCTGACAGTAGACTATATAATGCACCAGTGAGACCACACCTGGAGTACTGTCTGCAGTTCTGGTTACCACACTACAAGAAAAGACAATCAGCATTTGAAGCTGTGCAAGGGAGAGCAATGAGGTGCATCCCTGGACTTAAAGACATGTCATACTGTGACAGACGCAAAAGAAATTAAACCTGTTAATCTGCCAGGTCTTCAAAATGATCAAAATGCATTGATAAGGTAGACACAGCAGAATTCTTTGAACTTAACAGTTACTTGAGAATGGAGTGTTGTGTACCGTACAAGAAAGACATAGCAACACTTGAAGATGTGCATCTGAGGAGAGCAAACAAGTGCATCCTAGGATTTAAGGACATGTCCTCCTATGAGAGACTCAAGAGAATTAAACCAATTTAGTCTCGAGCAGGGGAGACTGCATGGGGACCTCATCCAGGTATTTAAAATCCTCAAAGGCATTGATAAAGTAGATCCAGCAGCACTATTTAAGCTTAAGGGTGAATCACATACTTGAGGACGTCGGTGGAAATTAAGGAGAAATGCATTTAGGACTGAAGCCAGGAAGTACTTCTTTATGCAAAGAGTTGTGGGACTTGTAGTGGAAAAAACTTTCCTTTGTTTTCAAAGAAGCCATTCATGGAAGACCAGAAGAAAATGCAGAACAATTCTTTATTTGTACACAGGTATGCACAAATCTCTCAATCCATGGAGTGAGCCATCAATAAAACAATTCATCTGCTTTTATGCTTTTGTGTTACATTACCTCATCTAATACATCACATCATTTGACTCTTAATATGCATAATATGCAGAGTTTCGTCCAATCAACAAGTGCCACCAGTGTCTTCTGACTCCTTTCGACTCTTCCATTAAATTGAATATTGCTTTGTAAAAACGAGTGATCTGGGGACTCTACAATTGATTTTAGCACTGCTTCGTAGGAGGGGTGTTTTGGCTTTCCCATTAGTTAATCCAGCTTTCTTGAGGGGTGTTTGTTACTCACACACTTCATTTTACCCATAGCAACTATCTTGGTGGCTCCTCTAAGATGAGGCAACAACCTCACAGGCCTAGGCTTAAAACAACATTTAGTTAACCCTTTAGTTACATTCAATTTTTATCTTGATGTTTAATAATTCATTGTTATAATATCATATAAGTATATACTTGTATTAAATTGTAAAATGATTTCATGTATTGATTAAAACTATTGTTTTAAATTCTGTAGACTCTAGAACAAACTACTGACTCACAGAGCTGAAGCAGACATTTTGGCAACCTTTAAGAAGAATCGATAAGATATTGGGACAGCTAAGCTATGAGCTAAACAATCAAGCTTCCCATTTGTCAAATGTCATATGTTCTTATGAATGCCAGACAGGAACCACTCCAGGATAACATGACTGTCCATCACCGGTCCTACTGACGCACACACACCCACATTCAATTACATGATACCAAATTAAAGTCACCAATTATCCTAACATGCAGGGTGTTGGAGAAGAAACCAGAATTTTCCTGAAAAAATCCTCCCAGACACAGCCCAGATCTCTGAAGTGGTCAGGGATCGGTGATAACATGGTGAACTATACGAAGCATATAGCTTAAATTAGTCAAGATTTTGGATGTTATGCTTTACCATGTGCCACTGTCTTTATATTTCCTCTGAAATACAATCACAAAAATTTGAAGCAAAATGAAAGAGTAGAAAGATACCACATTGACCATTAATTCTTTCCAGAATCAAAGCAGTGACCTAAAGTATTTTTTTAAGGGGTCTAGATTTGTTAAAAATGTTTACAAGGATTTCACAGTTTCTTTTCTTATATTTGTATTGTGACATTTCATTCATAAAAAAGAAAGGACATATTAATATCAAAGTCCTTTTGGTTTGCCTCATTTCAAGACTTACAAATGTGGCATCATTACGTTATAAGAAATATTCAAATCCATTCATTCTAAACTAATCAATTTTTATTTTATTTCAACTTTTACCTTTCTTATCATGTATTGTGAACATTTGAAACTTTAAAAGGACTGGTCTATTTGGAATGGAGGTTAATTAGCCTCAAATTTATGGATATCCAGTATATGTTTTTTCTTATTTTAATTAGATTGTAAGGGCTAATAAACAAAGCCCAGGAATATTTTCTTGAAATTTCTTTTTTTATTTTAGTTAGAAAAGGTGCCATTGCAGAACTGAGAGGTGATTAACACCAACATCCCTGCCATGCAAATGAAACTTTTCAAAAGAAAGGAAAAGCAGGTTAGATTGTGCCGTCCTCAGTTCAGAGATGACCAGTGTGAGGTGATGTTTTCTTTTGTTTAGGATTTTTTTTCATATAGTGTTTCATTTTCTTATATTTTAATATTTAAATGAACATATTTTGTATTACAGGGTAACCAAATCTTAAGACCCTTTTTGCATTTTATATTACAAGTATTTTTGTTTAAAACTTTGTATGTTTCTTTAAAATGGTTGCTGTGAGGATATGCAAATACTGAGTCCCTTTTTACATTTTATGTTACAGCCAAAGAAGTAAAATAATAGGAGAGGAGTGTAGCTTCTGTCTTACGTCTAAAAAAAAAAAATTAATCAGAACGCTGAGGGATGCCTGAGCCAGAGGTAACCGATGGTAAGTGACTTTTCTTGCTAAACTTAAATCCCATCACACCACATGCAGATTAGTGCAAAGGGAATATGAGCTAACCATTGCAAACGTTGTTAGATTGTCCACTAAACTGACAAAGAATGTTCCTTCTTTATCTCATCAGATGTTATGTGGTGTTAGGAACATGGAAAATTCAAAATAGCCAACATCAAACTCGAGTTGAAGTCTTATTAGTTGAAAATAAAAAAAGGAAAAGGTGAACACCTTTATTTAACTAATTCAATTTCAGCAAAGAATTAAATGTCAAATATTTATTATCAAGTGAGGTTGTAATGTAACTTGAGGTTTAAGTTAATGTCAAAGTTGTGCTCATTTTGTACTGTATTCATTACTTGATACTGACATACAATTTTATGACTCTATTTCCTTGAATATCAACTAAAAATTCCTTGGGCTTTCAAGGATTGTCATCATTTGTAATAAATGATGGTAATTATGATAAAATCATTGAAATGGAAGTCATTTCAAATAACAGAGGCACACTTGCCACCACTGATGCTTCACAGTTCCAGTAACCTGGGTTCAAATCCCAGTTTGAATATCGTCTGTTTCGGCTTTGCTCTTTTTCCCTAAATTCATGTCATTTTTATTATGATACCCACAACCTACAGGCACTCCCAAGGATGTTATTGGTGTCTCTAAATTGGCTCAGAATGAGTAAATATGAACTTGTTTTGTGACGGGCTAGCACCCCATTCTGGATGGCCTCTTGCAGACCAGTGCTGCCAGCATCAGCTCTCTGAAATTCTGCAAGTTCAAAAAATGGATGGATGGTCACTTATTTCAGCCTGCTTTACCCTTCTTTTACAGTATTCAGTCTTTGGAAAATGTTATAATTGTGACATTTACAGTACAACTATCTGTACTAATGATGTATTTGCATCTTCTGAAATTTTATATTCTAAATGTAATCATCCAGTGGCACAGTTTTTTTTCTATATGCAAGTTAGAATTCTCACTAAATGTAACCTGTGCAGCTTTCCTCATCTTTCACAGCCATATACAAAATATATTGTAGTTAAATGTATGCCATATACACTATAATTCAGCCAATAATTAATAATCATTTACTATTATCAAGCATTTATAAATTTATTACTGTTATTTTATCAGTTATTTTCCACATTACTATGTCTCCTAATGGTAGACCGTTTGGTCAATTGTGTTTTTTGATTTCTCCATGTACTCACTTCTCCTGCTCCTTGAAATTGAAGCAGGTAAGTGACATGATGTTGATATCCATAAAAGTACAAAATATAAGTAACTTAGTCAGTCAGTCAGTCATTATCCAACCCGCTATGTCCTTACACAGGGTCACGGGGGTCTGCTGGAGCCAATCCCAGCCAGCACAGGGCACAAGGCAGGAACAAATCCCCGGGTAGGACACCAGCCCACCGCTGATAAGTAACTTAACATATGCAAAAATATAGCAATGATGGATTGTTGACACTTTATACTGTAGCGACTAAATGTGTGCTTTCAGTATTTCCATTTAAAGGAAAACAACTTCACCACTACAATATCTCAAGATTATATGACTGAATATTTCTCTGACTGTGTGATTTATCGATAAATCACCACAATGATCCTCTATCTATAAGGTTCAGATGCAGCCAGCATTTTTAGCTTTAAACTTCAACACAGATGTTAAATCTGCATCAGGTACTTCTTTAAAAAAATGAGATTTGAACTACAATTAGTCACAGACCTTCCACATCCAAAAACTAACAAATGTATATGTATAGTTCATCAGTTGAGATTCAATCTGCTCTCTATGAAAGCAATTGTTGTCACATGTCATTGTAAAGTGATACTAAAATGTATTTTATGTATGCTACTAATACATTCAATTGTCACTGCTATTTCTGAATGTGACTCACTATTACAAAAATATGTAATGAACAAAATTGTGATTACAAATAGAAAATGTTAAAATCCTGAAACTTTTAAAAGTCTCCAAAAGTACCTGAATTTTATGTCACACATACATTTTATTATTTGTTTGGAACAATAGGGGACTAATATGCTGATGGATGTGTGTATAGTACCTAATAAGGTGCCACTCTCTGTGGATTTCAGTTTTGGTAGTAATTTAATCTTTGTCTCCACCTAATGGTGAAGATTGGTATAATTCATTAAATAAAGCAGTCTAGTATCTAGATAGATAGATAGATAGATAGATAGATAGATAGATAGATAGATAGATAGATAGATAGATAGATAGATAGATAGATAGATCTTTATTGTCATTGTCACTTTTACAAAGGAACAACGAAACTGAAGGTGCAATCGACTCAGTGTGAGGAATAAGAGTTAAAAAGACAAAAAGACAAGAAGAGAGAAAATAATAACAAACCAAATAGTAATAAATATACAAATTGCACTTGTTGACTTAAGGTCTATATTGCACATTGGGAGAGTGATATGGAGCAGTTTTATTCTGAGTTCAGGGCCATGATTGCTTTCGGATAAAAGCTGTTTTTAAGGTGGTTTGTCCTAGTTTTCATAGCTCTGTATCTCTTGCCCGATGGCAAAAGCTGGAAGAGGCAATGACCGGGATGTGATGAATCCTGTGAAATGTCTATTGCTTTTTTGCAGCTTCGGGAGGTGTAGATTTGTTCCAGAGTGGGGAGGGTACAACCAATTGTTCTCTCCACTATCCTGACGACCCTGTGGAGCGCTTTCTTTTCTGAGGAAGTGCAGCTGCCGTACCACACACACAGTCCGTACGTGAGCACACTCTCGATAGAACAATGATAAAAAGCAAGGAGCAGATTTTTTGGGAGGTGGTTCTTTCTGAGAATTCTCAGAAAATACAGTCTCTGCTGCACCTTCTTTAGCAGCTCCTTGGTGTTGGCGCTCCAGGTCAGGTCATCCTCCAGCTCCATACCCAGAAACCTGAACATCGGGACCCTCTCCACACAGGCCCCGCCAATGATAAGTGGCTGGATGTCAGTTTTGTTTTTCCTAAAGTCAATAACAAGCTCCTTTGTTTTTTTGTTGTTGAGGAGCAGGTTATTGACTGTGCACCACTCTGACAGTCGCTCCACCTCGTCCCTGTATGCTAGCTCACCCTCCTTGCCCGAGATGAGTCCGACCACCGTCGTGTCATCCGCAAACTTTATAATCTTGTTGCTATGGTGAGTGGGGACACAGTCATATGTGTAGAGGGTGTAGAGGAGCGGGCTGAGCACACAACCCTGCGGCGTCCCAGTGTTGAGGCTGAGAGCAGTGGATGTGTGGAGACCCAGCCTGACCCTCTGGGAGCGACCTGACAGGAAGTCCAGTATTCAACTGCAGGTGAGTGATGGAAGTCCCAGATCTGCCAGTTTGGACACCAGTCGTTGTGGGAGGATGGTGTTAAACGCCGAGCTGAAGTCTACAGTCTGGCGTAACTCCCCTGCTGCTCCAGGTGGGTCAGGGCAGCATGAAGGGCTGTGGCCACAGCATCCTCCGTGGATCTCTTTGCTTTGTAAGCAAATTGAAATGGGTCCAGGTCTGCTGGCAGGCAGGCGATGATATGACTCCGCACCAGTTTCTCAAAGCACTTCACGATGACAGATGTGAGTGCCACTGGGCGGAAATCATTCAGACTGTTCGTGTTGAATTTTTTCGGCAGCGGAACAATGATTGAGGACTTGAGGCAGGATGGGACAGTGGCCTGGTTGAAAATCCTGGTGAAGATTCCGGCCAGTTGATCTGCACAGTCTTTCAGCACCCGTCCAGCCACACCGTCGGGTCCTGCAGCCTTCCTCGGGTTCACCTTCCTCATCACCTGCCTCACCTCACACTCTTCCACTGTGAGTATATTGCTGTTGTGAACAGGCTGTTGTGATGGAGCTGCTGTTGGTGTCGCCTCAAAGCGGGCAAAGAAGATGTTCAGCTCCTCTGCCAGAGAAGCGTCTCCCTCAGCGGCCAAGGAGTTGCTGGATTTGTAGCCGGTGATGTGCTGGACACCCTGCCACACCTGCCTGGTGTTGCTACTCCTCAGATGGTCTTCTGTCCTCCTTCTGTATGCTGCCTTGGCCTCTCGGATGCCTCTCTTCAGGTTCGCTCTGGCTACACTATAAAGAGCCCCATCCCCAGACCTGAAAGCAGTATTCCTAGCTTTCAGCAGACTCTAGACATCCCTCGTCATCCAGGGCTTCCTGTTAGGATAAATCCTTATGCGTCTGTCCCTGGTGACGTTGTCCGTGCAGAACCTGATGTAATCCAGGACTGCCATAGTGTGGTACTCCAAGTCTTGGTGATAGATAACCTCCCAATCGGTTCTCTGGAAGCAGTCCTGCAACTGTTGGGAGGCCTCCTCGGGCCATATGGTAACAGTCCTGGTCATAATGGGAGCTTGTTTCCTGAGGGGAGTATATGCAGGGATTAGAAGCAGAGATGTATGATCAGACTGGCCAAGGTGTGCTAGGGGTTTAGCCCTATAGGCCTATCTGATGTTTGTGTACAACTTGTCAAGTGTTTTTACTCCCCTGGTTGCACACTTTATGTGTTGATAGAATTGAGGGAGAACTGCTTTCAGATCTGCATGATTAAAGTCCCCAGAAATGATGTGAACAGCCTCAGGATACTTGCTCTGTTTACTGCTGATGGTGTCATGCAAAAGCCCCAGAGCCGAGTTAGCATTAGCATCTGGTGCTATGTACACAGCAGTTAGCAGTATAGCATTGAATTCACGGGGGAGGTACATGGGTCTGCATTTAATTGTGATAAACTCCACATCTGGAGAGCAGTGTCTGGTGACTATGGTGGAATTTGTGCACCAGCTATTGTTCACATAAATGCACAGCCCCCCTCCTCTCTTCTTACTGGAGTGCTCTGTCCTGTCTTGCCTGTGTGTTGTGTGGCCTGCTATCTTGATCGCCGTGTCCGGTATGAGTGGATTAAGCCACGTCTCCGTGATCAGCAGGATGCAGCAGTCCCTGATGATCTTTTCCGTTGCAATCCACAGCTGACACTCGTCCAGTTTGTTTGCCAGCAACCTCACATTTGAGGAGAAAATGCTTGGAAGCGGTGGTTTGTGTGGCTGCTTCCTTAGCCTCACTAGCACGCCGCCTCGGCACCCCCTCTTTTGTTTACGTTCTTTGCGCCGCCGCCGGCTCCTCGAAGCTGGGATTGTAATCCACGGAGAGCCCGGTGTTCGTGCGATGTCGTCCGGAATATTGTGGACACGGAGAAACTCGGAGGTCGAGCAACTCTCGCTCCATAAACCAATAGATAAAATCATCCATTCTGCTGTTGCTAAGTTACAAACGCAGCACCCTGAGGCGCTTGTGCTAATCGCTGGAGACTTTAACCATGTGACGCTGGACAAAACATTACCTGCATTCTCCCAGTATGTGGACTGTAACACCCGGGGAAATAAGACTATTGATTTACTGTATGCAAACGTTAAAGACGCATACAGCGCCACCCTGCTGCCTGCGCTTGGGAAAGCAGATCATAACCTGGTTCTGCTTCAGCCTCACTATAAACCAAAAGTGAGAGTCCTACCTGTAACCACACGATCATTCAGGAAGTGGACCTCGGAGGCTGAGAATACTCTGAGAGAATGTTTTGGAACTACAGACTGGGATATCCTGCAGGGATCTCATAGTGAGAACATTGAAGAAGTTGTTGACTGCACTACTGACTACATCAACTTCTGTATGGACATTGTAGTTCCAGTAAGAACTGTACGCTGCTATGCTAACAACAAGCCATGGATTACAAGTGACATCAAGGGCCTTTTGAACCAGAAGAAAAGGGCTTTTAAAGACGGTGATCAGCATGAGCTCAAGCGCGTGCAGAAGGAACTCCAAATCCAGCTCAGGACGGCGAAGGAGCAGTACAGGAGAAAGCTGGCCACAGGTTCAACACGCCCTTGACCCTCTGCAGTTTGCATATCAGGAGAAGGTGGGAGCGGAGGATGCCATCATCTATATGCTACACCGATCCCTCTCTCACTTGGACAGAGGCAGTGGTGCTGTAAGAATTATGTTTCTAGACTTTTCTAGCGCCTTCAACACAATCCAACCTCTGCTCCTTAGGGACAAGCTGACAGAGATGGGATTAGATTCATACCTAGTGGCATGGATCGTGGACTATCTTAAAGACAGACCTCAGTATGTGCGTCTTGGGAACTGCACGTCTGACATTGTGGTCAGCAACACAGGAGCGCCACAGGGGACTGTACTTTCTCCGGTCCTGTTCAGCCTATATACATCGGACTTCCAATACAACTCGGAGTCCTGCCATGTGCAAAAGTTTGCTGATGACACTGCTATCATGGGCTGCATCAGGAATGGGCTGGAGGAGGAGTATAGGGACCTAATCAATGACTTTGTTAAATGGTGCGACTCAAACCACCTACACCTGAACACCAGCAAAACCAAGGAGCTGGTGGTGGATTTTAGGAGGCCCAGACCCCTCATAGACCCAATGATCATCAAAGGTGACTGTGTGCAGATGGTGCAGACCTATAAATATCTGGGAGTGCAGCTGGATGATAAATTAGACTGGACTGCCAATACTGATGCGCTGTGCAAGAAAGGACAAAGCCGGTTATACTTCCTTAGAAGGCTGGCGTCCTTCAACATCTGCAATAAGATGCTGCAGATGTTCTATCAGACAGTTGTGGCGAGCGCCCTCTTCTACGCAGTGGTGTGCTGGGGAGGCAGCATTAAGAGGAAAGACGCCTCAAGCCTGGACAAACTGGTGAGGAAGGCAAGCTCTATTGTTGGCATGGAGCTGGACAGTTTAACATCTGTGGCAGAGCGAAGGGCTCTCAGCAGGCTCCTATCAATTATGGAGAATCCACTGCATCCACTTAATAGTATCATCTCCAGACAGAAGAGCAGCTTCAGCGACAGACTGCTGTCACTGTCCTGCTCCACTGACAGATTGAGGAGATCGTTCGTCCCCCAAACTATGCGACTCTTTAATTCCACCCGGGGGGGTAAACGTTAACATTTAACATTATACAAAGTTATTGTCTGTTTTTTCACCTGCATTATTATCATTCTTTAATTTAATATTATTTATTGTATCAGTATGCTGCTGCTGAAGAATGTGAATTTCCCATTGGGATTAATAAAGTATCTATCTATCTATCTATCTATCTATCTATCTATCTATCTATCTATCTATCTATCTATCTATCTATCTATCTATCTATCTATCTATCTATCTATCTATCTATCTATCTATCTATCTATCTATCTATCTATCTATCTATCTATCTATCTACCTACCTATCTATCTATCTATAAAATATCCTGCCGCCTATACATGTATTTATCCAGGCAGGGTGGAAAAAACACAATCTGAGTCGGAGAGCACACAGCCGCAGCTTCTAAGCGCACCGCTATATTAGCCATAAACTAAGCAGGAAGGCTTTGAGGGTTACATAATAAATCAGAATTATAGTAATCAAGCAAATTTGGAAAAACAGATGATCATGTATATCCTTTCAAGGGAAATGGATGTGAAGCTAAAAGTTTTTAGTTTCAAGTTCCTGGGCGGAACAAAACCAAGTTATCTCATGTGTCCGTGTACCAATTGTAAAAAAAAAAATACCTAAACAAATCTTTCTCAGGTAACACAAGCAAATAACTGTGATGTGATGATAATGAAATGAGCTCAGTATAAATAGAATTAAAGGGCAGCATTTTTAATATTGACAGTAGTGATACTTATAATATTGTACTATTCTTCTATATTTTTAAAAATTTGCTGACCCGGTACAGCTGACATCTTGTGAACGCTGCACACATTTCCTGAAGTCTGTGTGAAGTTTTAATTATATGTGTGAATTTTTAATTCCAGATGTTGAAATTGTGCCTTATTTTATGTTGAGCTGTCGCCAAGAATTACTTCAACTCTGGATCTGTCTTTTTATTATTTTTAATTCTTATTGTTCAATTTTCTCTTATTTCAAGCGTATTTCTTCCTTGTAGTCCAAAGACATAGATTTACTAAACTGTCATTAGAGGATGTGGGTTATGAGGTCTCTGATGAACTGGTGACCCAGTCTGAATTGTATACAGCCAATGTTACTGGCATAGATTCTTGCCCCACACAACTCTGTAATGAAAAGCTCAATACATGAATGAATGAGTGAATGATTCAAACAGGGAATGCAGATACACCCTGTAATTCATTTGTGTCCTACCTTAGAACATAAGAACATAACAAATTGCAAATGAGAGGAGACCATTCAGTCCATCAAGCTCATTTGTTTAGCTAATTTATAAGCTGTCCCAATATCTCATCCAGATTCTTCTTAAAGTGCTGTCAAGGAGATGCTTCATCTCGCAGGGCACCCTGGATATCATCGAGAGGAGTCGGCAGTGTACAGCTTGATGGCAACTCTGGTCTTTACAGGGAACTGAGAGGGATGGTTTTGAGGTATCTGAGAGCACATGAGGCGTTTGTTAGACAAATCTGTGAGCAAGTGACACACCATCCATGGTCTAGTGACCCACATACTGCTTACAGAGGAATCAAAGCATTATGGGCATCCAAATATTTTCCACAGAGAGTCGCAGTCAGGTCAGGTGATGGAACGGTCCTTATGGATGATGCTGCAATTATGACCCGCTGTTGTGCAGCTGTTTAAAGCTGTTCCTCTGGCTAGGACATTGGACATCTCTTGAGTCCACAGTTCTTGACGCTGTTCCTCCAATTAACTGTGAACCACCCAATCTCACTGAGATTACACAGATGGTGAACCATCTGAGAGTAGGGAAGGTTGCAGGGATCTGTGGTATCCGGGATGAACTTCTGCAGGCTGGTGGTAAGGGTGTCCTCCTTGCATTGCAGGCAATCTTTGCTTCCATTTGGGTGATTGGCATCATCCCAACTGACTGGAAAACGGGACTTGTTGTCCCTATATGGAAAGGGATGGATGATCTCCTAGATTGTGGCAACTGCTGGTGTATAACACTGCTCTTGGTGCCAAGTTAAGGTCATTGCTAGGGTCATCCTCAATAGGATCCGTGATCACTTACTCACCTAACAGCGACCAGAGAAGTCTACCATTGACCGTATCCTGGCACTGAGGGTTCTCAAGGAGAGCAAACACATAATCCCCAGAGTTTCTTTGCAGCCGCTATAAATTTTTGTAAAGCATTCGACTTTGATTGAACTGCCCTGTGAGGCATCCTGAGATTTTGTAGGATCCCTTCAAGGTTGCTGGATATCATGATAGGCCTGTATACTGGAACTGTGAGTGTAGTGCAGAGTGAAGTCAGAACCACTATGTTTTTCCCAGTTGATTCTGAGGTTCGTCAGGGGTATGTTCTTGATCATACTCTGCTCAATGCTTGGATGGGCTGGGTTCTGGGCAGGGTCGTGGGGCCCAGTGGCTTTGGGGCATCTGTTGGTGAAGAAAGATTCACTGATCTTGCCCTTTCCGTTGATACTGTGATCTTCATGGAGTCAATGGAAGCTCTGATCGGGACTCTTGAGAGACTGAGCGAGGAGTCTGAAGTCTGGGCTTGCGAGTGTCCTGGATAAAAACCAACAGCCAGGCCTTTACTGACCTCTTGAGCACAGCCATTGGCAGTGTGTCTGTCTGTACAAAGAAATTCAACCTTAACGGGAGGTTTACTTACATCGTCAGTGACATTCATGTGTCTGGTGACTATTCCTGTAAAGACAGTAGATAGATTGGGATAGTATGGGGGGTCATGAGGTCGCCGGAAAAGGGTTTTGTAGCGCCCCTGATATTTTTGCAAAAGGACGAAGGTCCAAGTCTTTAGACTTCTGGTGCTTTCTGTGAAGATTGGACCCCTTCGGTACTGAGTCTCTTTGGAGAATCCTCGGGTACTGCTTGTTTGACTTTGTGTCGAACGAGCTGTTGCTCACGGAGTCCCAAAAGAGGCACGCTACATGAATTGTGAGGGAGCATCAATTAAGGTACTAGAGCCATGTGGCGTGATTCCCTGAGGGTGATCCAGCTCACAGGATCCTCATTGTTGAGGACCAGGCTAATGAAATGCCCATGGAACACCTAGCTATGGTAGACAGATGGCTACTTCTCCGGGTTGGGGGGGGAACTGGACCGTGTGTCTGCCTAGGAGGTTGCCAACCAGGATCCCAAGCTGTTTTGTCATGTGATGGGTGCGGCAATGTGTGGTACAAGTGCATGCTCCCCAACCTCACCTCACCTGAACTGTTACCATTCCTCTGTCTGAAATTCTACTAGTGTGTGTTTCACTTTTGTCAGAAAATCAACATGTTATGTTTATTAGTATTCCTCATTTTTTACCCCAGCATCTGCTTTACAATGAACCTAGACAGGTGCAAATGTGGCAAATTTTTGCACCAGTGTACTGGCCACCATTTTTTACATCTTGATTTTTATTGGTATTTGGTTTAAGAAAGCTGTCAAAGTCTTAAGCTTCACTCGCACTGCTACATTTTTTTTCAAATACAGATACTGTATTAATCTTCATTTTCGCCTTTCATCCAAACTCTCCCAGCTTTTACCCCCATATTCAGAGACTTTTGATTTTTGATCAGAGACTTTTTTTGACTTGCTCTCCTTGTAGTAATGCTCACCTGTATGTATTTAAATTGCATTTTGTTCAATTTAAATGCTGCATTCCTGTGCAAAAGGCAAATGATTTACTGGTCACTACAGTTTTCAGATTACAGTAACTCCTGTGGTTGGTGACATTACCATTTCTTCAAGGATTTTTCCACCAATGTACACACCCAGTTTGTGAAAGTTTACACCATATGTGCTTTCAGTCATTTTAATGTGGATGGAGATGATATTAAAATGCTAGTGTGAATGGAGACCATTTTCTTTTAAAAAAACACCATTTTTTAATGAAAACATAGTAGTATAGACATAGCCTTAGTCTTCAGGATCAAGTAAATCAAAAAACAAGAGCATACTCGTATCTGATAATATTCTGTGTACTGAAGAAATTACTTAGCTATACATGTTACTTAAGTGAAAAACCTGTTGGTATTGAATGAATGAAATAATAAGATGTCAGAGCAATAGGTGAACCACAGGCAATTGAAAGAAAGAAAACAACACACTGTATTGCATGAGATCGTGTTTTCATCAAGAAATAGCCATTACCTTATTCTTCACCTGTAGAAAACTTGTAAATTTAACAATAGAACAGGTAAAGATATGATTGTAACAGGTGGGTTTTTGTTTCAAATCTAACTATAAACCAGAAAAGGAAAAAGCTAAACTCTGAAACAAATATTAATAAGCCATTTAACAAGTGTTGAACAGATATGAAGGTGAATATAAAACCGTAGTCAAGAAAAAGAAAAAGAACAAAACACTTTTTGAAAGGGAAATCACAGTGAAACTTGAAGAATGATCGTTAGATAGTAGCCACACACTATTGCCAAGACGTAGGACACGTTTTATGCTAACATGGTGTGGCTAACAGAGAAAACGGGCATGGGCAATGCCCTTTTGTTTGTAGATGTTGGTTGCCTTCTCTGGCTCAATACACATTTACCAGCACATTACCACCTGCATTTCAGAAGAGGTAATCCACCTGCTAAGCTTGTTCAGGCCCAGACAGTATTTGGATGAGAGACCATCTAGGAAAAGCTTGGGGTTGCTGAACTTTTCTTGAACTCAAAATTATGTGGGTTTTCATGGGAGGTAGTTTTTGCAAGTAGTAATTGGGTTTGAAAGAATGCAGAGTTGAGAGAAAACTTTGCCAATTGTTCAGCAGGTGGGAAAGAAAGATGCACAACGTTTGATAGAGCAGGGCATTGTACATAAAATGTTGGTAAGTGCAGTAAACATACAGGGACCATGGGCCTCGTTTATAAAACTACTGTATGCGTAATTTTGAGCGTTAAAATAAAGCATATGCCAAAAAACAGGAAAACGCTTATAACAAAAAAATCAGATTTATAAAACCTGCTGTACATATATTTCTATGCACATTACCCTTTATAAATTACAATCATCTTTTAAATATGCATTGTGAACGTGCCTGAAATCTTGCCTGGTTCCACCCTGAAACAACCATATATAAACCATGCTAATCAACCTCATATATCTGCGATTACGCTGTTGCAGACCTTCATTGGCTGGTGGTGCAGCCTTCTACATGATGCATCCAGTAGTGTGAGACAGAAGTTCTAGATTTTAAATGAGAGGCATGCAAAGAACCTTTATTCTTTGTAAATATGTTGAATAGCAATGTGTTACTCCCGTTTTAAATGTTGTGAGCTCCAGCAGCACGAGGCCTGAAATAAAAAAAAAAAAAAAAGCAAACGGTCTGATCTCCGGCAAGGAAGTGGATTGCTAGCCACTAGCAGAGTGTGCATGTAATGCTTTGCAAATGGTATCTGTAATTGAGGATGCTTTTTTATGTGGCATTATGCCAGAACGGTCCAGACAATTTGTCAGTCTCATCTTGGCATCACAGATAACTTTCATGTTAATTACGGTTAACAAAAGCAGCTTCATCGGTAACACCTCATCGGTCAGTTAAAGGCTTCCTTCCAGCACAGCGGGCATGATAGAGTGAGGTTTGGTTGAGATATTCCTGACCTGTCCACCAGTTCCCTCTGAAGTCACAATAGGCAGTCTAAACTAAGGAAAGAAAAAACAAAAAAGTTCTTCAGTGCAAATATGCAGCATTGGTCCTCTTAAAAGGGAACTAAAACACAGTCTGTGCATCATATTCATCCACTTTGAGCTTAAAAATGTTTGTAACATCAACGCACATCATAATAACAGCTTGGCAATATGAATTATTATATGAGTGATTCATCATTCAGCTGCTTTGCCTGCATTTCCCTACCTGATCAAGGTAATTGTCATTTCCTAATTTCTCTAACATGTTGCATACGCATGGGTCAGAGTTTCCGTAAATATAATGTACATGTGTTCCCAGTCATGTTTTCTTTTATAAATCCCCACGTTGTCTGTAGGAAGGTGCATACACACATTTCAAGCCTCTTTTTGTGTGTCTATACAAGCTTTATAAATGAGGCCCATGAGTTAGGCCCATTGGGGCAGCCAGGCTTTGGCTTTCCTTGTTTAGGTTTGGGAACTAATATAAAACAACCCCATACAATTTATAACATTTTCAAATCTCCTTAATGTAGTTCAGGACTGTGGTCTCTCTAAAACTAAATTGTAAGTTGATTTTTATTTTGCATTTTGCACAGTGGTTAGTGCTATGTCCTGATTGATCCAGTGGTCTGAGATTAAATTTTGCGACCAGTAATTTTTACATGGACTATGCGTGTGCTCTCTGTGTTCAGGGTATTCTAGCTTTCCTCAAACATCCCTAAAGACATGCATGTTAGTTTAACTGAAGACTGCAGACTGAGGCCCTGAAATGGACTGGTCTCTTATCTTGGGTCAGTTTCCGTCTGTATGCTAGTGATGCCATGATAAGATTTGCCCACTAGGAAACTGAAATGTATTAAACAGACATGAGATGTATGCTATATTCAAGTGTTTTGACTGACTTTATAATTAACAAAAAATTTATTTAATACTTTTACTCATATTACAGTACTTTAAATTAAAAGATGTACTTGGTATGAATGTATGGAATAGATTGTCCAAACCCATAAGACAGGTTTTTTCGTTGCTTACAGCACACAGCTTTTTTTTTCTGGTTTGGTCAAAAAACTCTTTCCTTTAAGAGTTAAATTTTTGCCTCTTTATGACCAAAACATTTCATTTACTATATATTTTACTGGTCTATGAATACAGCAAAGTCCACCTGGCATTTTCCTACTTTTTTCATCAACTTCATGTTTTTTGCATTCCTTGGATTCCTGCATAAATTTGACTTTAGTAGAAAAGCTCCTTTTTAAAAGATTAAACTCTCTTGTTACATAAAGTAAGAATTATCGTACCACTGAAAGCATACTGCACGAAGCAGTGCCTATAAACTGCATAAGCACATTTACATTCTGAAAGTTTTTCCACAGGAGAGTCACAGGGAACAGAAGCTTATTGGGAGAGCACTGGGCACAATGCAGGTAATAACTCCAATGCTATGTTAACACCTGTCCTTTAAATACTTTTTACAGTAGCAATCTAGTAAACTGAGACAAAAAATAAAATGTTTTGTTTTCCAGTCAACTAGATTGTGACAAAAATTTCAGCATAGAATGAATGTCAGGTATTTATTGTCAAGTGAGGATGTAATGTAACTTTTAAGTTAATGTCAAAGTTGTGCTCATTTTGTACAGTATTCATTACTTGATACTGACGCACAATTTTAAGAGTCAAATTTTGACTCTTATTTCCTTGAAAACCAACTAAATAATTTATGGGGCTGTTAAGGATTATCATCATTTGTAATAAATGATGGTCATTATGGTAAAATCATATCAAAGGAAGTTGTTTCAAGTAACAGAAACACACTTTCCACCACTGATGCTTCACAGCTCCAGTAACCTGGGTTCAAATCCCAGTGTGAATATCGTCTGTTTGGACTTTGCCCTTTTTTTCTAAATTCATGTCATTTTTATTACGATACCCACAACCTACAGGCACTCCCGAGGATTTTATTGGTGTCTCTAAATTGGCTCGGAATGAGTAAATATGAATGTGTTTTGTGATGGGCTGGCACCCCATTCTTGATGGCCTCTTGCAGTGCTGCCAGCATCAGCTCTCTGAAATTCTGCAATGGAAAACAATGAGTTCAGAAAGTGGATGGATGATCACTGATTTCAGCCTGCTTTACCCTCTGCAGTATTCAGTGTTTGGAAAATGTTATAATTGTGACATTTACAGCTGTCTATATTGGTGATGTATTTGCATCTTCTGAAATATTATATTCTAAATGTAATCTTCCAGTGGCACAGTTTTTTTTTTCTAAATACAAGTTAGAATTCTCACTAATAGCAACCTGCACAGCTTTTCTCATTTTTCACAGCCATTCACAAAACACATTCCAGTTAACTATACATCATACACACTATACTTCAGCTACAAATTGTTAATCATTTACTATTATCAAGCATTTATAAATTATGAATTTTATCAATTATTTTCCAAAACTTGCCACATTACTACTGTATGTCTCCTAACGGTAGACAGTGAAGTCAATTGTGTTCTGTGATTTTTCAAGGCACTCACTTCTCCTGCTACATGAAATTGAAGCGAGTAAGTGACATGATGTTGATATCCATAAAAGTACAAAATAAAAGTAACTTAACATATGCAATAATGTAGCAATGATGGCTTGTTGACACTTTATACTGTAGTGACTAAATGTGTGCTTTCAGTATTTCCATTTAAAGGAAAACAACTTCACCACTACAATATCTCAAGATTATATCTCTGAATATTTCTCTGACTGTGTGATTTATCAGCAGTTCACCTAAATGATCCTCTGCCTGTCAGGTTCAGATGCAGCCAGCAATTATAGCTTTTCAGATTTTAAATCAGCTTCAGGTACGTCTTTAAAAAAAATGAGATTTGAACTACAATTAGTCACAGACCTTCCATATCCAAAAACTAACAAATGTACATGTTGTGAGCATGGGTCCGAACACCATCAGACTAACACCAGCACTTCACCAAAACACGCGTTTATTTTCAAATAAATAATGTCCACCCAACACACAGTGCTCCCAGCATTGCCTTTCCTCTCCTCACGGGAGCTTCATCCTGCTCCCGCTCCCGACTCTAGCTCCCTGATTGGAGTGAGGCAGCCCCTTGTATTTCCACCCGATGTGCTCCAGGTGCCTGATGATGCTCTTCTGGCAGCACCTCCTGGTGTGGCGGAAGTGCTGCCCTTGCACCCAGAAGCATTCCGGGTGTCGCTGGAAGGATCTTCCCTCACCTTCCCAGGTGTGGCGGAAGTGCAGAGCTCCCAGGCTCTAGGAGACTTAGGGCACCCCCTGGTGGTAGCCACGGGCCCCCACGGGTTTGTGCCTCCTTGCTCCATCCCTGTGGTCCTCTGCTTATCCAGGGTGGTTGCCCCCTCACAGCCCGGGGAACGTACTGACTGCCTCCCATGTTCTTCCAGGCATCCTGGCTGGGTCTGGCCCCCAGCCTCCTGTGACAATGTGTAGGTCATCAGTTGAGATTCAATCTGTTCTCTATGAAAACAATTGTAGCCACATGTTATTGTAAAGTGATACTAAAACCTATTTCATGAACACTACTAATACTGTACATTCAATTGTCACTGCTATTTTTTAAATGTGTCTCACTATTACAAAAATATGTATAAAGTGATACTAAAACCTATTTCATGAACACTACTAATACATTCAATTGTCACTGCTATTTCTGAATGTGACTCACTATTACAAAAATATGTAATGAACAAAATTGTGATTACAAATAGAAAATGTTAAAATCCTGAAACTTTTAAAAGTCTCCAAAAGCACCTGAATTTTATGTCACACGTACATTTTATTATTTGTTTGTAACAATAGGGGACTAATATGCTGACGGATGTGTGCATAGTACCTAATAAGGTGCCACTCTCTGTGGATTTCAGTTTTGGTAGTAATTTAATCTTTGTCTCCACCTAATGGTGAAGATTGGTATAATTCATTAAATAAAGCAGTCTAGTATCTAAGCAGGAAGGCTTTGAGAGTTACATAATAAATCAGAATTATAGTAATCAAGCAAATTTGGAAAAACAGATGATCATGTATATCCTTTCAAGGGCAATGGATGTGAAGCTAATAAGGTGCCATTCTCTGTGGATTTCATTTTTGGTAGTACTTTCATCTTTGTCTCCACCTAATGGTGAAGGTTGGTATAATTGATTAAATAAAGCATTTTAGAGAAGAGAGGAATGAAACTCAACCACAGGGGATTCACAGACCAGTGTGTTTCTTCGTGCCGGTCCCAAGCCCGGATAAATGGGGACGGTTACATCAGAAAGGGCATCCGGTGTAAATTTTTGCCAAATCAATATGCAGACAATACAAATTTCCATACCGGATCGGTCGAGCCCGGGTTAACAACGACCGTCACCAGTATTGTTATCAAACAGGGTGCTGGTGGAAATTGGGCTACTATTGGCCGAAGAAGAAGAAGGAGAAGATGGGTGTAACAGAGCAAGATGCAGAGGACAGAAAGATATGGAAGAAGATGATCCGTTGTGGCAACCCCTAATGGGAGCAGCCGAAAGAAGAAGAAGAGAGGAGAGGAATGAATGTCAGTAGAAACAAGACAGAATACATGTGTGTAAATGAGAGGGAGGTCAGTGAGGATGCAGGTAGTAGAGTTGCCAAAGGTGAATGAGTTTAAATACTTGGGATCAACAGTACAGAGTAATGGGGATTGTGGAAGAGAGGTGAAAAAGAGAGTGCAGTCAGGGTGGAATGGACGGAGAAGAGTGTCAGGAGTGATTTGTGACAGATGGGTATCAGCAAGAGTGAAAGGGAAGGTCTACAGGACGGTAGTGAGACCAGCTATGTTATATGTGTTGGAGACGGTGGCACTGACCAAAAAGCAGGAGACAGAGCTGGAGGTGGCAGAGTTAAAGATGCATTGGGTGTGACAAGGATGGACAGGATTAGAAATGAGTACATTAGAGGGTCAGCTCAAGTTGGACAGTTGGGAGACAAAGTCAGAGAAGTGAGATTTCATTGGTTTGGACATGTGAAGAGGAGGGATGCTGAGTATACTGGGAGAAGGATGCTAAGGACAGAGCTGCCAGGCAAGAGAAAAAGAGGAAGGCCTAACAGAAGGTTTATGGATGTGGTGAGAGAGGACATGCAGGTGATGGATGTAACAGAACAAGATGCAGAGGACAGAAAGATATGAAAGAAAATGATATGCTGTGGCAACCACTAACAGGAGCAGCCAAAAGAAGAAAAAGATTATCTAAGCATAAAGGCTTTGAGGATCTCATACAGAAAACTGGAATTATAACAACAGACCAAATTTGGAAAAACATGATCATGTATATCCTTTCAAGGGAAATGGATCTGAAGCTATAAGTTTTTAGTTTCAATTTCCAGGGTGGAACAAAACCAAGTTATGTCATCTGCCTGAGTCCCAAATTAAAAATGTTATCTAAAAAAGCTTTCTAAGGTAACACAGGCAAATAAATTTCATGTGATGATAATGAAATTAGCTCAGTATAAATTCAACTAAAGGGCAGCATTTTTAATATTGACACTAGTGATACTTATTGCACTATTCTTTGTCTTTAAACATTTGCTGTCCTGGTACAGATGACATCTTGTGAAAGCTGCACACATTTCAATGGGTGTGCTTACCTCAAGCTCATCTCCTATAGCCTGTGTGAATGTTCAATTTTATGTGTGAGTTTTAAATTCCACATGTCAAAGTGGTACCTTATTTTATGTTGATGCCCACCCAAATTTATGATCTGCCCACCCAAATGGTCAGTTATATTTGGCACCATTTGAAAATGCCAATCACATCTTCTTCCTGTGCTCCTGATTTTCTGACTAAACAGAATAAATAATGGTGCTGCCTTGACCCACCAATGTCATTTTAAGGAGCACTTGTGGGGTGCCTGTTATTTGGAGGAGAATATTTGTGCATTCTTAATAAAGCTTTTTTTGTGTTAAAATGTCTGTTCTTGTTGCCGTAGTTCGTTTTAGTGTTAGGTTCAATAAGAATATTTACTTTTAGGTTTAACATTATTGTTAGCTTGCTAGCTCACTAGAACATTATGTAATTTTTAACTTTTTAAAATTGCACATTTACAAAAGGTGATATTAGTGCTCAGTTTAAACAAAATTACCTGATTAGAGTCTCTACTGGGTGTCCTTTAAAGAAGCCATAAACACCAATACAGCAATTTTTGGTTGCTTGTTACCAGCAATTTGGGCACTGCTGCTATTAGCGCTAACATCCAGGCTTTGGGAGCGATGCCTTCAGATCAAGCTGGCAGTAATGTTAAATCTTTCCCTGCCCATTTCGCACCAACACAGTGCAGGTAGCAGTGTGGTTCTTATGGCTGAAAATTATCTAAGTGATCTGAGTAATAGCAAACCATCCCAATGAATACTAAGAGTCTTTGTTTAGTCAGATGTCTTGTGCTTTTAATCCAAGCAGGTACCAATCATAGCCGTGGTTGGAATACTGTCAAACTAGATGCCTGCTTTTGTTTCCCCTGTCAGAACTTGTTTGCTGACGGCGATGTGGTGTTCACTAAGACAGGACATACTAATTGGAAAGGAATGCTGGGAAAGGAAGGGGGATTCCAAGAGCACACATCTAGTCGATGCCATTTAAATGCATCAAAGAAGTGGGAAATGAAGCACAGAGAAAAAACTGGTGAGACTATATTGTGTTTATTGGGAGAAACACAGGTTGAAAAAAATCAATACTACATTAAAAGCTTAAGGGAAGTAGTGCAGATTCTCTGTGTGAATGAGCTCTCTTTTTGTGGGAGCACTGAATCCACCCAGTCTCGTACAAGTAATGATGAAG
The DNA here is from genome assembly GCF_900747795.2 of Erpetoichthys calabaricus. NCBI lineage: Eukaryota > Metazoa > Chordata > Cladistia > Polypteriformes > Polypteridae > Erpetoichthys > Erpetoichthys calabaricus. Next base: position 309,299,197 of record NC_041394.2, on the reverse strand, counting down.
ACATCTCTGCTGGTCTTTTCATTAATTTATTTGAATATACATTGTCCTGGGATTTGCTGAAATAGCAAAAAGCATTCCTCAAAACGCAAAACATAAATCAAAAAACATACAAAATGAGATTACTGACACTCTGGCCAGTTTAGTTGGCATGAAGTGAAAAAGAAATATGAAAAGGCAGACATTAATAGTTTATGTATCAAAAGTGATGGGACTTGAGATAGATGTAACACAGAGAATCTATCAATTGTGATGCGGTTTGTGTGCAACTCTGTTGCAGAGGAGCATTTAATTGGATTGCTGGACTTGACTCAGCTAGAAGCCGAATATATAATAACCACAGAAATAATCAGATACCTGTCCACTGAGGGTTACAGTCCTGATAATATAATCAGCCAATGTCAGGAGTGGGAAGAAGTGTGGGGTACAGGCATTGTTGCAACAGAAGCTTGGTAGGCAAATTCCATATGTGTACTACTATAACCATCAACTGCACTTAGCAGTGGTTCATGTACTTCAGGGGGAGCCATGTGCAAAAACTTCTTTGACCTCTCTGGGTCACTCCAATCTTTTTTTCATCATTATCATGTAGCCTGGAATTACAATACCCCTTCACTTAAAAGGTTACTGGAAATATGGTGGACAAGTGACACAATGCACTGTTGAGAATCAGAAGGCTGTCCTGAACATTTTGTGTGAGGTTTCTGAAGACAGTGGGGCTACGATGACTATTTGCACAAAGGCAGCATGGCCTCTAGTACAGTTAAGGAAGCATCATTTTTTTGACATTGGAAAATTCCCTAAATAAAATCATTGTGTTCTGAGGACCATGGATTCCAAGTTGCAAGCCCAGTGTAAAGATGTGTGTCAAGCTGGGAGCACTGAAAGATATCCAAGGAGATGGTTCATGGGATGATTTTGCAATGTCAACAGATAGCTCCCCTGCTGCAAAGAGAAAGAAAACCATGACCAAACTGCTTACAGGCAGTACTGTTCTCTCCGCTCTTGGATTGGACTTGGTATTCTTTAAGCTCCTGTCACAAGCCACCTATAGGAGTAGATAACCTGCTAGTAGTTTGTGACCGACCAGGACCGGGAGTTGATATCATCAGAGTCAAAATCAAAGAATGACACCCAAAGGCTTCACAAACAAACTAAGTTAACCCTGCTCACAAGAAACAATAACAACAAACCAATTGCACTTTCCTATGTCTGTGATCTCCAAAATAGCACACTAAAAAAAAACCCGTTAAACCAACAAAACTCAAGGACTTTAAAAAAAAAAAACCTTTCATTCCCCACGGCCATCTTTTCCCAGATTCCTAATCACGGCGCAAGCGCCTGATCAAAGCGCCACATTTAAAATGGCATCTGGACTGACGCTCGCATCTTTACTTGTAAGGAGATACAGTAACCGTAGAATAAGGAACTACAGTAACCCCCTCTCTTCCCACGCTAACGAATGATGGCAAGTATTCTTATTTAAAACCCTTGTTCTCAGTATATATATATATATATATATATATATATATATATATATATATATATATATATATATATATATATATATATTTATTTTTTTATTTTTTATTTTTTTCTCTCTGTGTTTTGTGCTGCTGGACACTCAAAGTAAAGTTAGACAGGTGTAGGCAGCAAGTTACTATGGGGATGTGTTTCCACGTCACAGCTCCCCCAGCCAGTCTTTGAGGTAATCCATTCTGAACATTCTGGATAGAGTTATTAAAGAAATGGAAAAGAGATTTTCAAAGAAAAATCATGACCTGATGAGACCCGATGAGAACTGTATATTGTCTTAAGCAAATTCTTTTCTAGATTTGACACTTTTCCCCCACCTCCTCAATAATATGGAGGCTTCAACCAATGGTCAGCAACATGAAATTCTACTAGCAACAGCCATGCTGCTAAAGAAATTCTCCCATGACAATTATTTAAGCCTTTCAACCATGTGCCAACATATGCAAGTCTACTCGTATAAGGAAGCATTTCCTAAACTCCATGCAATGTATGTAACTGCATTGGTATTGGGTGTATCCTCAGATGCATATGAAAGTTTATTCTGTAAGCTGTCACGTGTCCTAATCTTTTTCCATCGCACCATGCTACATGACAGAAAAAAGAATTTGGTGATTTGAATAGACATGGAAGAGTTTGTCAGAGCTTTTGCTCAAAAAACAGAAGGCTGGTGCTTTGTAGTAATTAGTTAGGGATTGCAGCAGGATCATTAATAGCTTTCCATTTTTTCCACTTTTGTTTATCAAATAAACAATGTTTCCACCTTTGTTTGCACAGTCAGTTTGTTTATGGGTTGGTAAATTATGTTTTTTTTTTCTCTTTAGGGCGGATACCTCCAATATATTACTGTTCATGTTACAAGTTCTCTTCTTATGTTCTTATCATCTCATGAGTTTGAGTTCCAAATTTGCTTTTAATATGCCAGTGGATAAGTCAAAGTTTATATTTAACTTGCAAAATACCAGTGCTTCGCAGCGGCGAAGTACTGCTTTAAAATTTTTATTAGGAAGAAAAGTAAACTGAGGGAAAATATACCAATAATTATTTGTTAAGGATCTCTTTGTATACCACGTTGTCAGTTCGGCCATCCGGTTGTAATATGACCAAGCTGTGCACTGAGCTTACTCTTGAGCATGCAACGTATAGTTGGCCTTTTTAAAATCAATCTTGCCTCAAATCAATGCCAACCTTTTGTAGGGTCTGTCCCTGAGACTTATTAATTGTCATTGCAAAGCAGAGCCTTACTGGAAATTGAAGGCATTTGAATTGAAATGGGTTTTATCAATAACTTCGCATCTAGCTTTTGAGAGTTGAAACATTCATACACATCAAAGTGTCCACTACTCAAATCGTCACCTGTGAATCTAAGATGTTTAAGAGGCATTGGCAGTTGTCCAAAGGTGTAAAATATTTGGCCGTTTCAGTACTCTTGAAAGCGACAACCGAACAATTCAGCAACAGCCATCAACTCACATGCAGAAGCATAGGTGAAGGGCTTAAGCACTTCACTCTTATAGTGCTCCTGTGTAGTATAATTATCTCCTGTACCGTCATCAGTCCACACCTTGAACCTGTCCCAGTCATTCAATACATAAGGCACAATCTTCCTCCGGATATCAAGAGTGAGCGTGATATGGCCGTGCAATATGTAACACAGACAATGGAAAAGACAGTCACCATCTCCAGGCATGGAAACCACTCGGTAAGTGACAGTTGTTTGATTGATGGTGATCACCTCGGTAGCCATGTTAATGGGGGTACGGTTGGAACGATAAAGGAAATGCGTACCTGAACAATGTAAACTAAGTCTAAAATACCTACACAGTAACTATAATTGTAATAAATGAACAATAAAACAGCAGAGAAGCCGTGGATTAAATAAAAAGGCTGCAGTTATCAGCAGGGAGACGTAAATACCGTGGCGAAGCAAGGAAGGGAATGAAGAGACCGGAGCGACGGAGCTTCCTTTTCATCGTCCCAGACGAAATAAAGTTGCAAAAATTTGTGCTCCTCAGTCGGCATAGGTAAAAGACTTCCAATCAAGTGATACACTTGTCTCTGGACTTTAAATGAAGGCATAAAATGACGTCATTTGAAATGCGCTGTTATACTTTCGACTGTTGTTCAAGAAATGCTCACTTTGAGGAAGTTCGCCATTTAACAGGCCCTCAAGAAGGTCAGGAATCTTATGTAAAGGAGTAAGATAGACTTTACCACCATTACAGCACAAACCAGGAGACTCGCATTTCCACCTATGAGCTTGACAGTACTCACAGTCAACATCCTTGGATCCAATGTGTACTGTTTTGTTGTTTTCGTATGAGCCGCTTTTCATTATTGGGATCACACCTAGAAACAGAAGCTCTATTAACTTGTGGATTTGCCTGTGAGTATTTAGCGACAGCGTCTCTATGAACTTGTGGATTTTTCTGCGAGTATTTGGCGGCAGCGTCACGAAGTTGTTTCCGTCTAGCTGCATCAGAAAATGTACGACGATGTCTGACACGCCTCCTTTTTACTGTTTTCTCACAGCTTCCGAAATAAGTACGTACATCGGTTTTGGTTAGCGCAGCGAAGCCGCCTACCAAATTTCGTGAAGATGGGGCCATAAATACGAAAGTTTAACATGGCGGACATTATCGACCGTTATGACCATTACGCGTAGAATTTCGAAACGAAACCTGCTTAACTTTTGTAAGTAAGCTGTAAGGAATGAGCCTGACAAATTTCAGCCTTCTACCTACACGGGAAGTTGGAGAATTAGTGATGAATGAGTCAGTGAGTGAGGGCTTTGCCTTTTATTAGTATAGATTAGCTCTATCTATCTATCTATCTATCTATCTATCTATCTATCTATCTATCTATCTATCTATCTATCTATCTATCTATCTATCTATCTATCTATCTATCTATCTATCTATCTAAAGCACCTTAGAGAAATCATAACTAATAATAGCAATAATAATAATAATATGTCTTTCCTGATCAGAGAGATGACTATGAAAGCATAATGCAGAGTTAAAAATACTAAAATAAAACATTAAAAATAAATATGTCCATATGCCCTACTCTCTAGTAACAAGCTGCTGCTGAGCTGTTGTATAGTCAATTGTGTGAAAAAGAGCCCCCTCAAAATTTCCTATTGCCCCCACAACCAAAGTAGACTAGACCCAGGCCTGTTGAGCTGTCACCAAGAATTACTTAGACCGATTCTGTTTTTTTTTTCTTGTACAGTTTTTTCTCCTTTTTCATGTGTATTTCTACCTTGTAGTTCAAAGGCATGGATTTACTAAACTATCATTAGAAGATGCACTATGTGATGAACTGGTGTCCCATTCTGAATTAGATACTGCTGATATTACTGACATAGATTCTTGCCCCACACAACTATGTAACGAACAACTCAACACATGTATGAATGAATGAATGAATGAATGAATGAATGAATGAATGAAACAGGGTGTACAAATACACCCTGTAATTCATTAGTGTACTATCTTAGAACATTACAAATTTGTCAAATGAAAGGAGATGATTCAGTCTATCAAGCCTGTTTGTTTAGCTAATAGCTAAACTGTCACAATATCACATCCAGAATCTTCATGAAGGTTGTCAAGGTTTCTGATTTAACTATTTAACTCATTAGTTTGTTCCAGAGTCACAAAACTTTTCATATAAAGAAGTGCTTTCTGACTTCAGTTTTAAATGCACTTCCCCTTAATTTCCACTGATGTCCTCAAGTATGTGATTCACTATTAAACTGAAACAATGTTGCTGGATCTACTTTATCAATGCCTTTGAGGATTTTGAAGACCTGCATTAGGGCTCCACACACTCTCTTCTAAACAGGTTTAATTCTCTGAGTCTGTCACAGAAGGACATGTCCTTAAGTCCTGGGATGCACATGGCTCCTCTGTTCTGTACAACTTCAAGTGCTGCAATGCCTTTTTTTTACCGTGGTGACCAGAACTGCACACAATAATCCAGATGTGTAATGTCCCTTGACTTAAATTCAACACTTTTGTGATATAACCTAACATTTTATTTGCCTTATTAATTGCTTCTATGCATTGCTTAGTCGATGAAGAGTGTGCTGGCTACTATTTTTTACATCTTGCTGTTAATTGGTATTTGATAGATAGATAGATAGATAGATAGATAGATAGATAGATAGATAGATAGATAGATAGATAGATAGATAGATAGATAGATAGATAGATACTTTATTAATCCCAAGGGGAAATTCACATACTCCATCAGCAGCATACGGATACAAAAAAAGACAGTATTAAATTAAAGAGTAATAAAAATGCAGGTAAAAACAGATAATAACTTTGGTTTAAGGAAGCAGTCTTAAGCTACATTAGCACTGCTACATTTTGTTTTTTAAATGTACATCTCCATTTTCAACTTTCATCCAAACTACCCCAGCATTTTTAACCCCTGTGATCAAAGACTTTTGAAATATGCACTCCTTGAATGTATTTAAATTGTGTTTTGTTAAATCTGAATTCTGCATTCATGTGCAAAAGACAGTGTGTGGACAGAGATGATTTGAAAATGCTAGCATGGAGGGAGACTATTTTCATTTAAAAAAATCATTTTCAATGAAAATTTTGCTTTAGTGTTCTGTTCTCACTATTATAATCTAGTAAATATTCAGGGAGCTAAACTTTGGAGACTGGCTTGACACGAGGTGTACAAATCTCCAGTTTATTAACAAAGGGCAGGTATGGAACTAAAAGTAAAGAAACATAATATTCAGCACACAAATAACAAAATAGCTTGGTAACAGCTTTAAATCTATAAGTAGAAATAAAGAACAGTAAAATTTTACATATATAAACGTACAATAGGCTACATGTATTTGTGGCAGATACACTACTTACATTGGGAACGTCCCACTGCATATTTGAACATAACAACCGTTTGCACAAATTGAAATGATTAATACTTAACCATTTTGTCCATCTTAACAAAAATGACAGTCTTCTGGATCAAGTACGAGTAAGGCATATTCATACCTGATAATATTCTGTGTACTCTGCCTAGTGGGAGAATGAATAAATTGCGTAGCTAATACATATTACTTTAGTGAAAAACCTGTTGGTATTGAATGAGTGAATTGATGTCAGGGCAATAGGTGAACCACAGGCAACTGAAAGAAAGAAAACAATCCACTGTATTTCATGCAGTCTTCTTTTCATCAAGAAATAGCCATTACCTCATCCTTCACCTGCAGCAAAGTTTTGTAAATTTAACAACAGAAGAGGTAAAGAAAAGTATATAGTTGAAAAAAGGTGTTTTTTCTTACAAAAGTGTGTATGAATCAGACTGCAAAGCAAAAAGCTAAGCTATTAATAAGCCATTTAACAAGTGCTGAACAGATATGAAGGTGGATGGAAATCTGTAGTCAAGAAAACAGACAAAGAACAAACAATTCCTGAAAGAGAAATCACAGAATGGAACTCAAAGAATAAACATCAGATAGTAGCCAATACTTTTGCTTTACTCAGAAAAAAAAGAAAGAAGTCTGTAATGAGTTTACAATGGACACTATTGCCAAGAAGTAGGAGACACTCTTTGCTAATGTTATGTAGCTAACAGGCAAAATGGATATGAGTAATACAATTATGTTTTTAGATGCTGGTTACCTTCTCTGCCTCAATATCATCCATGCTAGCGCCATGCTACCTGCACTTCAGAACAGGTAATTCACCTGCTAAGCATGTTTGTACCTAGCCAATACATGGATGAAAGAGCTCTAGGAAATGATTGGATTGCTACTGGAATTGGTGTTGGTGAGACCAGTATGAGGTGCTTACCCTCTGGTCTGTGTGTGGATCCCAATGCCCCACTGTAGTGATAGAGACACTGTGCTGTAAAAAATTGTCAACATCCTTTGGACAAGATGTAAAGATGCATTCTTTGAAAAGAGTAGGGTGTACTTCGATATTCAGGCTAAAATGCTCAGCACAGCCTAGTCATTCTGGCCCCCTAAGAATCCCCTGTCCCAAATTGGCTAACTCTCTCTCTCTCTCTCTCACTCCTTCACCACCTGATAGCTAGAATGGTTGCTGTCGCATCATCCAGGTTGATGCTGCACATTGGTGGAGGTTGACGTGGCTTCTCACTTTCTATGTAAAACACTTCGAGTAGTGAGAAAAGCATTATGTAAATGTAAAGTATTATTATTATTATTATCGAGCTGAATAATAAAATGTCCAGTCGTTCAATCTGTTTGTCTGACATATTATACAACATGAGTAAATAGATTCTGTGTTTTCAAATGTTTGTTTTGTTCTTTCTCACCAACATTAAGGTCAACAGAGTGCACAGATACTACATTGCTCAAAAACGTGTGATTCAGTATTGTACATGGCCCCCACATGCCTGTATGCACTGCCAGCAAAAGTCTGATGAGACGGTGGCTGGTGTCCTGGGGGATTGCCTCCCAGACATGGATCAGGGCGTCAATGAGCTCCTGGACAGTCTGTGGCACTTCTTGGTGGTGTTATAACATCCTAGAGGTTCTCAATTGGATTCAGGTCTGAGGAACGTGCAGGCCAGTCAATGGCTTTGTCATCTTGGAATTGCCCACACACTCTGACCACTTGAAGTCGAGAATGCCCTGCACCAGGAAGAACCCAGGGAAAAGCATGGGGTAAACATATAAAACCTGCTGTATACATATTTCTACCCACTTTACCCTTTATAAAATACAATCATCTTGTAAATGTGCATTCATGAACGTGCCTCAAACAATGCCTGATTGCACCATGAAACAAACACATTTGAAACATTCTAATCAACTTCATACATATGCATGCAATCACGATGTTGCAGACCTTCAGTGGCTGGTGGTGCAGCCTCCTATGTGACACATCCAGTAGTGCAAGACAGAAGTTCTTGTATCTAAATTACAGGCACACAAAGAACCTTTATTTGGTGGCCTAAGCATGGATGTCAGCAATAAGCGCAAATATGTTGAATGGCAACATATTACTGCCGCTGTAAAATCCTATGAGCTCCAGTGGCGCCATGCCTGAAATAAAAAAAATAAAATAAAATGAAAGGTGTGATCTTTGGCAAGGAACCAGATCACTAGAGTGCATGTAATGGAAGGAAAAGAAAACACATCTATGCTGTCTGTTTTAGATTTACAAATGGTATCTGTAACTGGAGATGCCTTTTTATGTGGCATTATGCCAGAGCAGTCCTGACGATTTTGTCAGTCTCATCCTGGCATCACGGATGACTTTCAGGAAAAAAAAACCAAAAAAGTTCTTCAGTGAAAATATTCAGCATTGATCCTCTGAAAAGGGAAATTAAATACAGTCTATGCATCATATTTATCCCATTTGAGGTTAGATGTGTTTGACACTTAAACACACATTATAATAACATGTTGGGGATATGAATTATATATGTGAATCGTCATATATGCGAGCTGATCAAGGGCGTTGTCATTTCCTAGTTTCTCCGAGATGTTTTGTATGCATGGGCCAGAGTTGCTGTAAATATAATGTATGCACATTCCCCTGTCAAGCTTTCTTTTATAAATCTTGACAATTGTGTGAGACGTTGCATACGCATATTTTGAGCCTCTTTTTGTGCATATGTAAGCTTTATAAATGAGACGCCTGGTAGCTAAGCTAGCTGGGGCAGTCAAGCTTTTGTTTTCTTTGTAACTTTTGAACCTCCTTATACAGGCTTTCTTATGGTTTTACTTTGTTAATAACATACCATTTCTAAAATGTCTTGGCTTCATTGTTTTTTATTTTAGGTTTAGGAACTAATCTAAAACAACCCCATACAAGTCATAATATTTTAAAACTCCTTAATGTATTTCAGGGCAGTGGTCTTTCTAATACTAAATCATAAGTTAATTTTTATTTTTTTGTGTTCTGCCATTTCAAACAGTACGGTAAAACAGTGGTTAGCGCTATGTCCTGATTGATCCAGTGGCCTGAAATAAAATTTTGCGACCAGTTATTTTTTTCACGGACTTTGCATGCACTCTCTGTGTTCAGGGTATTCTAGCTTTCCTCAGACATCCCTAAAGACATAAATGTTAACTGAAGAAAATTAAAAATTAAATTAAACAGACATGAGAATTGTATGCTATATTTTGACTGACCTGACAGTTAACAAAAATGTGTTTAATAATTTTAATCATTATTACTTTAAAAATTTGTATTGTATACCTATGAATACTGGTACTTAGATTGGGTACTTGGTATGAATGTACAGTATGTAATGGATTGTCCAAATCCATAAGACAGATTTTTTTTCGTTGCTTATAGAATACATCTTCTTTTTTCTGGTTTGGTCAAAAAACTCTTTCCTTTAAGAGTTTAACTGTTGCCTCTTTATGACCAAAACTTTTCATTTACTATATTTCTACTGGCCTCTGTATACAGCAAAATCCATCTAGCATTTTTCCTACTGTTTTAATTAACTTGATGTTTTTTGCATTCCTTGCATTCCTGTATAACTCTGACTTACTCAGAAAAACGTCTTTTTAAATGATTAAACTCTCTTGTTACACAAAGTAAGAATTATCCTAGCACTGAAAGCATACCGCACGAAGCAGTGCCTATAAACTGCATAAGCACATTCTAACTTTTGAAAGTTTTTCTACAGGAGAGTCACAGGGAGCAGAAGCTTATTGGGAAAGCACTGGGCACAATGCAGGTAATAACTCCAATGCTATGTTAACACCTGTCCTTTAAATACTATTTACAGTAATAATCTAGTAAACTGAATATTACACATAAAATGCTTTTTTTCCCAGTCAACTAGACTGTGAGAAATTGCTTCAAAAAACTGGTGATGGCTGAAATACAGTTTGCTCACTAAAATAGCAAATCAAGGAATGACATTGTCTTTCTGATCTTAAAACATTGCATTCTTCCACATTCAAAGGGAGGATGCTTATATTGGGAATTTAGTTACAGTTGCGGCTTTGAAGAAGTTGTTCTCTCTTTGCTTGTTCTGAAAACTAACAGGAAGATTAAATAGAAGATAATAGATAATAAATTTAGGAAACACTGTCTTATCCCTTAAAGTATTAAACACCAAAACCCCTCATGGCTGCACTCAAAGTACTGTTGACTATATTGCTACTCAGCAAAAACAAGACTATGAGTAAGAACCCAAAAATTCCCAGATTCATCCAATAGCATGGGAGTAGGGGGTAATTATCGAATTTGCCACCAGGTACAATATGTTGTGTCTACAAATGTGGTTAATCCATCCACCAAGTGTCATCGTTCTGTGTTGATTGAGTGCGTATTTTGGCATTTATTCTACAACTAGCAAAATACCCGCGCTTCGCAGCGGAGAAGTAGTGTGTTAAAGAGGTTATGAAAAAAAAAGGAAACATTTTAAAAATAACGTAACATGATTGTCAATGTAATTGTGTTGTCATTGTTATGAGTGTTGCTGTGTTTTATATATATAAAATACACACACACACATATAAACATATATATACATATACATATACACATATATATACATATCTACATATATATATATATATATATATATATATATATATATATATATATATATATATACATATACACATCCACATATCAACATATATATATACACATATATACACACACACACGCTTTATGGGTGATGATTGTTTTACTCTTTTTATCTTTATTTTATTTTATTGTAGAATCAACTCCTATCTGCGCACAGCAGGGCAGCCGTGGGCGGATGCGTATGGTGTATTCACTCCATGTTATCGTGCATTGCGCTGTCAGTGGTATTTTGATAAAAGAATTTGAACAACATATAAGAAGCGTATAAATTATTAAACAGTAAAACATTAACATTTAAGAAGTAAAGTTACATTAAGTACTACTGCAGTGCCTTCGGGTATACCTCATTTTTTGTTTGCCCATTACATGCTTAAATGTATAAATTTTTTGGTGCACCTACCCGAGAACACGCGACATATAACAGAGCATGGGAGAAGCATGGATTTTAAACATGCGTTGAGTTCATCTGCTGGTCTCCCTCGTGGAATAACTGGTAATGTTTGACTAAAATCTACAGCGAGTAAAACGACATTACCTCCTATTTTTTTTTTTATGATCTCTGAGATCTTGCTTTTTTCGGTTCAAGGCTTCATAAGCTCTTTTATGTTGTATGGTGTACTTATCCCAAACCATCATCTTTGAATGTTGCAAGACTTTCGCCTTGTACGTAGATCGGGGTAATTACATTCATTGCATTCCTAGTGTGAATCACAATCTGATTGTATGGGTGGTTACCTGGCACTGTAGGGTTGCCACCCGTCCTTTAAAATACGGAATCGTGCCGCGTTTGAGAATGAAATTGCGCGTCCCGTTTTGAATCAATACTGGACGGGATTTATCCCGTATTTTTTTTATAATTTTTTTTTTAAAGCAGCGTCTCATGCAAATCATCCCACACGCATTTTATGAAGATGCCTCCTTTCCTAGTTTTGATTGGGTAATACTTGATGTCATCGTTAGTTTGATTGGAGTTTTTAACTGTCCAGTGAGGAGGGCGTGTCTTTTAAGTACAGTCTGCAAAGTGTTGGCACTGAGATGTGGCGTCAGCGCCATAGTTGAAGCCCCTAACGTTGCGGTCAGCAAGTCGGCTAACATCCGCCATGTGCCGTCTTTCAGTTGCGAGAAGCAGATCATAGAATGGTTGAAACTGTTGCCCCTAACGTTGCGCCACGGCGTGTGGTTCGTTTATACCTCGTGTCTTCTCATTAAACTTTTATCTCGCGAATATGTTATTGCAATCCGCAGCGGGAGCGTTTCTATAAACTTAATTTAAACTTACGTTTTACACCGTGCTTTGTTTCCCTTATGAACATGCTTGTATGCTTAACTCGCTCCATTCTCAATTGTTTAATTAATTTTTTGCTCTTCACTGTTTGCGGTTGTTCCTCCATTTCCCCCTACTTCGTTCTTTTATCTCGCGAATATGTTATTGCAATCCTTAACGGGAGCGTTTCAATAAACTGATTGAAAATAGTTTTGCATTTACCTTTTTAGTAAAAGGCGAGCTTTTAAGCCTGAGAAATCACCCCGTAAATGCACACGTTTAATTGGACATGTGTTAATATGTATGGTTACACAGTATTAAAAGACAGTGAACAACGTCAGTTACCTTTGTTCCCGCGTTTGATAAAAGGTGAGCTTTTAAGCCTGAGAAATCACCCCGTAAATGCACACATTTAATTGCACATGTGTTAATATGTATGCTTACACAGTATTAAAAGACAGTCAAAAATTAACGTCATTTACCTTCGTTCCCGCTTGTGACTCGTGCTGTAAATGTCTTCCTTGTTTTTAGTTCACGTGATTACGTAGGAGGCGTGATGACGCGATACGTGACTCCGCCTCCTCCATTACAGTGTATGGACAAAAAATATGTTCCAGTTATGACCATTACGCTTTGAATTTCAAAATGAAACCTGCCTAACTTTTGTAAGTAAGCTGTAAGGAATGAGCCTGCCAAATTTCAGCCTTCCACCTACACGGGAAGTTGGAGAATTAGTGATGAGTGAGTCAGTCAGTCAGTCAGTCAGTGAGGGCTTTGCCTTTTATTATTATAGATTGCACAGATGACTTCAGTTATTTTTTTTTCAGATCTTCAAGAGACAATGATCAGCGTGTTTCCATCATTGACAGACTTGTTCATAAACGTTTTTTTCCCTGTGGCCAGAGTATTAATCAGTGATATTACATTGAACTGCTGAGGTGCCTATAGGAAAGCAACAGGGAAAAAACACATCCAGAGAAGTCCACAACGACAATGCACCTGGGCACACCGCATTGTCAGTGAAAGAGTTTTTGAATAAAATGTAGTTGTTGCTTCTCACCCCCCGTGTTTGCCAGATCTCACTCCCTGTGACTTCATTTTGTTCCTGAAATTAAAAGTGAGACTGAAATGAAGATGACAGGCCACCATGAAGAAATCCGGGTAAACATGTTGGAGACTGTAGACACAGTAACAAAAGACAAGTACAGAAAATGTTTTCACGAATGGGACAAGTCTTGAGGAGAACACTTTGAAGAAGCCTAAAAGGGAGTTGCTGAAGGTTTTATAACAAAGGTTTTTATTAGCAATTCCGGGAATTTTTTTTTGTTTATAGGAAAGAGATGGCAGATTTGACACAGTGGTGTCAATGACCCAGCCCGTCATTAATTTCACGTCAGGCCTGTTACACTTGTTCCTTGGGTGTGTTTTATTATTAGCCTGTTGGCTCTGGATAGACTCTTACATGACTGGTGCCATGTAAAACGATGGGGTTTAGTAATGCTCCTTGTTTTAACTTTTAAGAAATAAAATTTGTGGTTTAACATCTGGCTTTGTGTATAGTATGTGTGTTTTAAAATAGCAATATTCAACCTTAGTAAAATTTTTCTTTGTTGTGAAGTGTTTTATTAGCTAAATATTAACCTGACCGTGTATTAAATATGTTATTTTAGTAGGTCTTGTTTAGCTGCATTAAGGGGGAGGCTAAGCTATTGAACAAACATTATTAACTTTTATGTCTCTCTTTGTTTAATTTACATTTTTTTACTGATTGCAGGAACTTCCATTGCAGGGAATCAGTGCTACTTGTTGGGTTTTCAGGAGATGTTAGCCCATTTGCTTAGGAGTGCTACATTATACATGTTTGATAGACATATCCTCATCTTTGTTTGGAGCTTGTTGCACACAGGCTTAACAAATGATTTTTCTTAGGATTTAAACAAATAAAATGTAATTCTATAACCACTCAATAAAAGAGTGTGATCCTCAAATGAGAATACACGTCCAGGAAATAAACCCATTAAAAATATGTAGTGAATAGCTGCAAAATCTGCACCTGCAAAAGGCTACATCCACAAGGCTTTTCCTAAAACAACTGCTCTTAATTCCTTCAGTCCGTGCACTAAACTAAACCATCAGGGTTCAGAGAGAGGATAAATAAGAGGAAATCCTACTATCAGTAACAGATAGGGAATCCATTCCCAGGAATTTGGGAATCCCGCATTTCATTCCTGGGAATCCCGGGCTCCCGGGGATGACACAGTGCACGGGCATCTCACATGTGAACGGTTTTAGAACGACCGACACTTATTTTTAATAAAACTACTGCAATATGTTGACACAAATAAAAGACTAACCTTATCTACAAGCAGTTCATGCTGTCATAGAAGTACATGTATCTTTAGTTGCGGTAATAAGAGCATAGAAAACACAACGTCCTCACAGGTGGCGCAGTGGTAGTGCTGCTGCTTTGCAGTAAGGAGACTGTGGAAGATTGTGGGTTCGCTTCCTGGTTCCTCCCTGTGTGGATAGTGCTTTGAGTACTGAGAAAAGCACTATATAAATGTAATAAATTATTATTAACGTGTCCAGTGTGCGGTCGTCCAGGCAAGAGCGCACCTTCGTGCAGAAGTACGCCAGTCGCTGAGAAAGCATGCTCTGCATCCACTGAAGTAGGCGGCATAATCATCAGATACTGATACACTTGTTCTAAACAACACCCGCACTTGCCATTGCTCTGAAACACCGCCATTTCAGCTTTTACTGATGCATCCAGTTTCTTGTCATCATTCTGTGATGGCAAGTTTCTTGGCACAGATAATGCAGATGCAACAGACTGACGCTTTGCAATTTCAAGTTGCTGTTCAAAGCTGTAGCAATGGCGCCACATTAATTATTTTCAACTATAATTCTGTTATTTCTTGATCGATTTTTACACTTTTACACACTATATATGCGAGCTTGGCCATTCCCGTTTTCCCGGGAATTACAGCAGTTTCATAATCAGGAACCCGGGAATGGATTCCCTAGTAACAGAGGCCACGCAAATGCCACATAAAATGACCAGTGCTTCTGTGCCTGCCTACTGTTATGATTCAGATGGAAATACATTTTTGTAGATCTGTGTAAAATTTCAGGGTTATTTTACAATTTGGAAGGTTTTAGACACCAAGAAAACTCCCTGTTTAGTTGTTATTAAAAAGTTACTGTCTCTAGACATATGTTAAAATCTTACAAGTTTTGTTTTGTTTCAGCACAACATCATTGTCTTTTATCCTGGGTATCTCCCTTTTGTGGACCTGTTGCCTTGTCACTATATGTGGTATCTATCTTTGCCATGACATTTTAAAAGCTGGTGTCTCATGCTCATTAGTGTCTGAGATGATTGTTAGTAATTTGTTGTATATTTGTCTCATTTTTCTGGTGATTTTCAGTTTAGAAATGATGGCAACCATTTTTTGAATATGAGTTCAACTACCATTTTGGGTTTAATAGCTGTTTTTCTTGATTGTCTGGTTTTGAATTTTGCTACCTTTAAGATTATGATCTATCTTCTTATCTTTTTTTACCAGCTTTATTTTTGTACTTGGAAAGTTTGAGTTTAAAAAAGCAGATAGGCTTTCTGTCTGAAATTTTCTTTTTTTTCCACCTGCCTTTTTCTTGGTGGTAGTACCCCATTCTATACATAAGAGCACCTCATCTATGCAGTATTCACTTTACTAGCAAACAATATTTCCATTGGTAATACTAAATAGCTTTAAAAAGCTTTAGACACATAACTTTTTTATTTACATGGAACATGCACAAACAAAACTGATGGTGTGCAAACAACTGAACAGGAATGGGTCCTTAACCATGGGAAAAGAGTGTCAAAAATCAGTAATAAAATTTGTTAAATCTTGCTTCCTTTTTTGACAAACACATGAGAACAGATAGTAAAGAGTATGAACATTTCCATGGCTAACCCGGCAGGTAATTTTTTTCTATCCTGTTAAAGTACAAAATTGTCAGAAAATTGGAAATTAGTTATTGCAATGCACCCCACTACCTGCTGCTCAAAGGGTGCCTTATAGCTGGCTTCTCTAGGTATTCCTGCCCCCTCAGAACTAGAATGTCATGTTTATAGTATCAAATGTTGCACTGAGGTCTACCAGAATTAATATTCTGATTTGATCAGAGTCTGCTGCCAAAGCAAATCATTACTTACCTGAAGCATTGCAGTTTCACCACTGAAACCTGACTGAAAGAGTTCAATCAATTTATTAGAATTTAAGTAATTGGTGAGTTGGAAGTAGGACTGCCAACAATCCTCATTTTCCTGGGCATGACCTCATTTTTAATGTGCCATGGACTGTCCAGGAGGAATTTATAAGATTTTTAAAATGTCCACAATTTTGGCTCCTAAAATTTGAAAATCTCCATATCCTTATCATTGGTAAAAACTGAAAGCCAATCAGCATTTGTGGAAGTAGTGCGCACAATTTTTTCCCCCTGCAATCTTCACCTCTATTCCAGTAGTAAACAACACAGATATTGACGAAAATAGTCAATGTCTGTCCAACTTGGCTTTTTCGCATCATCTTTTGAATTCAACTTTATCTTCTTGGCGAGTAGACAGTTCATTATAAATGTTGTTCCTTTCCTTAATTATTTGTAATCCTAATTCACCGTAACTAAGTAAATTTATTCAAAATCGAAATTACTTTTTTTTTTTTTATTACATAATTATTATTTTTATGTTACTAGAAGTGAATTTACCACGTGTATCATTTTTACAGGTTTACGACAGTTAAGCTATCCAAATAAGAATGGAAGGAATGATATCTGTTAATTTAAGAGGCTTGACATATTCAAAATATTTGACGGGTTATTAGTTTGCCAGTGACTGTGATTGTGGCCATCATATCATAATTATAGTGATTAACTACTACTAAAGGTTTATATCATTTTAAAAAAACATAAGAAAGTATAAAGGGTGTATTATGACATCATAGGGAAGGCGTCTTTCCAGAGAAAGAGAGTTGGCAGCCCTAGTTGGGAGGCTACAACACACTCAAGAACTTTTGACAGAAAAGGTAAGCAAGAAATACGGCAAAAACTCTTAAGATTGTCGCCATCAAGACCAGACTTTGTTAACATTGGGGTTACAGAAGCAATTTTAAAAGTGGCTGGCACAAAGCCAGTGTCAAGGGATGTATCTATCATTGTCGTAATAGTTGGGATTATGGCATGAAGGCAGGAATTTAAAAAGTGTGGAGGGGATGGGGTCCAGTACACAAGTAGTCGGCCTCATCTTGCAAAGCAGGTCATTAACCAATGCAGGTGTGATGGGTGAAAATGTAGAAAAGGAGCTGGATGGAGTGGGAAGACAGGGAAAGATATAAACATAATGGATTTATGTTAGTTGAATTATTTAGATTTTTAATTTTATTAAGGAAAAAGTGGAGGAATTTTTCACAGACTTCAGTAGAGGAGGTAATTGGGCCAGATGCAGGTTGAAGTAATTTATTAAATTCAGAGAACAAAACCCTTGATTTATCATGGTCACTTTATTATTATTCTATAATGTGAGTTTTAGCTGCAGTTGGTGCATCTTTGTAAGCCCTTTGATGGTCAGAGAAAGCCTCTATATGCATAGTAAAGCCAGTCTTACATGCCATTCTCTTCTGTTTTAAAGGAGCTGTTTTATGTAGTGCTGAAAGGGCTGAGCTATAGCAGTCAACAAGACTAGTGTGGATGGAACAGGGGAAGACAGAAAAAGATCAGAAATGGATCCAGCCAGGATAGAGGAACAGATATTTTTAAGGTTTCTGAAAGAAATTTGACATTTATGGGTGAGAGGAGGGAGAGGTAATGAAAAGTACTGCTGTATGGTCAGATAGTCCCAAATCACTGCTACAAGTGTTGCAAACACATAAGCCAGATGTACAGATCAGGTCTAATATATGACCACCAGAGTGGATACCCCTCTCACTTTGATACTACCTCCAGCTTTCTGGTTATTTTTTGGGGGAAATTTGATATTTTACACTGTCCTTGAACAATACATTTTTTAGGACCTGATAATCCTGATTGGATCTATCCTGAATAATTGAATTGTGATAGATATTGGTAAGGATGGTGTTTCTTGATTTGAGGACTAGGGTAATGAAAGTGGTACTGAGGGCTCTCTTAATTACCAAGACAGTATGCTGTTCACTGAAACATTGGCAGGTGGTAAATAGCCGAAAACACAGATTTGTGTTATGCGGTGCTGATTATTGCTGTTTAACATCAAACCATTTCATCAGTCTAGAACAGACTTCTACATAGTTTTGCTCCCTTTGCCTCTTTTGACTTATTTTTTCCCCAAATAAATAGTTTACCTAGTTTGGGGTTTTATACATAAGTAAGAATATGTGTGTATTTTTGGGTTGGGAGGTTTATGGTAATGAGATTAACTGAAATGTTTGTGAAGCTCTTGCAGTTCTGTTGGTTTTAAAGTTTAGGACAAAGCTTTTCATTTAATTTTCACTGTGCACACCCAGTCTCAGTTGTGGTAACAAGCTAAAGTAACTAGAAAAATGAGAAGTGAGAATGGAGTTAGCAGTGTAGCAGTGTAGTATGGGTCATTTATGATAAGATGAAGCTGACTAGTCTACTAGTCATGGCGGCACGCATGGTCACAGTGGCTCACGGCTCTCCTTTTCAGTGGTCTTTTTTGTTGTTTTTGTACTTTTTTTTGCTTGTTTGTGCACGATCGGTTCAGTGAACATCCACTACACCCGTCAGAACCTGATAGACATCGGTGTCCAGTGCCAGACATCTGTTTTGAGTGTTTTTCATCACACACACAACATCCCAGACAACATAGCGAGACCAGCGGGCTCTCCGTGGATTGTTGTCGGGTCTAGGAGATGGCGCAGATGGATGAGGGAAAGGAATGGATGAGGATCCAGCGTTATGCTAAGGCTAAAGTAACAACCACACAAGCCACCCCTACCGAGCCTGTATCTCACTAATGCCAGATCCCTGGTGCATAAAACGGATGACTTGGAATTACAACTTGCTGGAAATCGCTATTTTCGTGACTGCTGTGTTTTGATTATCACTGAAACCTGGCTTCACCCGGGGATACCCGATGCTAGCATGCAGCTAGCAGGTCACTCTCTGCTCCACTGGGACAGGACAAAGGAATCCGGTAAGAGCGGGGGTGCTCTGTATTTACTGTATGTGCATGAGAACTGGTGCAACAACGGGACAATTATAGACAAACACTGTTCCCCTGACCTTGAGTACATGTCTGTAAGATGACGGCCTTTTTTTCTACCGAGAGAGCTAACAGTAGTGATTGTCATGGCTGTGTACATTCCACGCGAGGCCAATGTAAACACGGCGCTCTCTCTCCTGCTGAATACCATTAACGAACAGCAGCGAGCCCACCCTGACGGTGCTCATATAATAGCAGGAGACTTTAACACGGCCAACTTGAAGACTGTACTCCCGAAATTTTATCAACATGTTAAGTGTTCTACTAGAGGGGAGAACACTCTGGACCATGTTTACTCCAACATCAAGCACATGTACAGAGCTATACTCCCTCCCTGAACTCGGACAGTCCGACCATCTTTCTCTCATGCTCTCCCCAGCCTACACCCCCTTCAGACGCAGTGCCAGGCCCACCATAAAGACTGTTACAACCTGGCCTGAAAATGCACTCTCCAAACTACAGGACTGCTTCAAACAGACGGACTGGGACATATTTGAACACCAAGACCTGGAAACATTCACAGGAACGGTATGGACTATATCAGGTTCTGCATCGGAAATGTGACTGTGGACAAAAACATTTGGGTTTTCCCAAACCAGAAACCCTGGATGACCAGCCAGGTCCGTACACTCCTCGGAGCCTGTGATGCTGCCTTCAGGTCAGGTGAAAGAGCTCTGTACAGGGCTGCCCGAGCCGCTCTGAAAAGTGGAATTAAAAAAGCCAAGACGGACCATAACAGGAGCATAGAGTCCCACCTGTCCAGCCACAATACATGGGAGGTGTGGCAGGGAATACAAAACATCACAAACTACAGAGGCTGTGATGCAACAACAGGAGATCTGAGTGCGCATCTAGCAGAGGAGCTAAACTGCATCTTTGCTCACTTTGAATCATCACAACAGCAGCACTCACCTGCTCCAGCCCTGCTCCCACCCTCACTGGGTTCCTGCACTACTCCACTCACTGTAAAGGGGCACGATGTCAGACGGGTGCTCCTGGCAATGAACCCCAAGAAGGTTGCCGGCCCAGATGGAGTGCCTGGTAGGGTGCTCAGAGCGTGTGCCCACCAGCTCACGTTTATCTTCACCAAAATCTTCAACCTCACCCTAGCCCAGGCAGTCATTCCGTCCTGCCTAAAATCAGCCACAATCATTCCAGTGCCGAAGAAGTCTCCCATCACCAGCCTAAATGATTATCGCCCTGTGGCCCCCACTCCAGTAATCATGAAGTGCCTCGAGAGACTGGTTCTCCAGCACATCAAGGACTATCTCCTCCAAGACTTTGATCCCTACCAATTCGCATATCGCGCAAACAGATCCACAAAAGACGCTATCGCCGTAGCTCTCCACTCTGTGCTGAGCCATCTAGAGCAGCAGCAGAGCTATGTCCGGATGCTCTTTGTAGATTACAGCTCAGCTTTTAATACAATCATTCCTGACATTCTCATCACCAAACTGGTCACTCTTGGCCTCCCCCCTCTCACATGTGTCTGGATAAAAGACTTTCTTACCAACCGGCTCCAGACTGTGAGACTCGGCCTCCACCACTCCTCCATTCACACACTGAACACCTGTACCCCACAAGGCTGTTTGCTGAGCCCCCTTCTGTACTGTCTCTACACCCACAACTGCAGTCCGGCCCACAACAACAACATCATTGTCAAGTTTGCTGACGACACCCCAGTGGTCGGACTCATCTCAAAGGGAGAAAAGGCAGCTTACAGAGAGGAGGTCCTGAAGTTGGCAGCCTGGTGTTCAAAGAACTATCTGGCTCTGAACACCAGGAAAACCAAGGATATCATTGTTGACTTCAGGAGGCACAGCACCGACTTAGCCCCCCTTTACATCAACGGTGAGTGTGTGGAGAGGGTCCATACCTTCCGGTTTCTCGGCGTCCTTATCTCCGCTGACATCTCCTGGACAGACAACATCACAGCAATCATCAAGAAGGCTCAGCAGCGGTTACACTTCCTGAGGGTCCTCAGAAAGCACAACCTGGACTCCAACCTGCTACTGACCTTCTACCGCTCATCCATCGAGAGCCTGCTGACGTACTATATCACAGTATGATACGGCAGCTGCACCATGGCAGACAGGGAGAGCCTTTAGAGAGTAGTAAAGGCAGCACAGAAGATCATCGGCTGCCCTCTCCCCTCCTTGATGGACATTTACATCTCCCGCTGCCTCAGCAGAGCAAAAAACATCATCAAGGACAGCTCCCCCTGGCTCTGATCTGTTTGACCTGCTGCCCTCAGGGAGGCGCTACAGGTGCATCACAACAGGGACAAACAGACTGAAGAACAGTTTTTTCCCAAAAGCCATAGCCATTCTAAACTCACACATGCACTGACTACACAGTCTAACCCCCCAACCCCTGGACTTCCTTCTATCCATCAACTGTGCAATATCAAATATCTAAATGGTACTGATAATAACTGTGCAATATCTGTATACTGTACAATATCATTACTCTCAGGGTCCAACATCCACTACTCACTGCACATGGTCATCATTATTGTGCAATATTTAAATTATGTGCAATAACCCAATAGTGCAATACTTATTTATTCTTTCCAGTATTTAAATAATGTGCAATAACCCAATAGTGCAATAGTTATTATCCTTTCCATATATATATATAGCATTGCAGAACTTTTTTGCAACTTCTTTGCAACTTTTTGCACCATTTGTTTATTTGTTTATTTACTTGTTGTGTTCTACATATATGTCTGCACTGAAGGAGCTGCTTTTAATCTCATTGTACATGTGTAAAAGATTCTTTTAAGCATAACATATCAAGGTTGGAGTCTGTAATGAATTCTGATAGCAACAATGCTTTGCAATTAAGAGTTCTTGAGTTAAACATTGCAACATTAGCTAATGAGGGTTCATTTTACACAGATCCATAATCAGAGTTTTTTATTTTTAGCACATTGCAAATTTGGCACACCGACACTGTTAATTTTAAAGCCATGTGTAGGACAGAGTATTCCTGAACAAATGCTGCTGGTGAACTTTCCATTTGCCGCCTGGCGGTAGTGGCATCCTGACCCGTGATGTAAATATTTTGGGCGCCACACAATACCAGTGTCTTTTAGGACATTCCAGTCTGACCATTTATTCTGGAAAAAGTGTTTAATATTCGGGAATTTATCAAGGGAGTATTTCAACATAGCAGAAAGCCAATACTTATTTGAGAATAGTAGAGCACACTTCAGCAGCACAGCTCATCAGAGAAGGTGAGATGGATAGAGTGGGGTGGCGCAAATGAGCAGTGATAGCAACATAGCAAGAATCCAGTAGAAGTATAGACTGATGCCACTGGAGGATTTATCCATTAAAAAGTAGATACAAGATGCACATAAAGATAATTACCAGAAATTATCTCAACAATGACAGATTCCCATTACATGCAGAACATAACTTTCTCACCAATGCCATACACCTTTTTAATAAGGAATATCACAGATAATTCCAGATGTATAGAGTTTTTCTTATATATCATGTAACTATTTTAGGTTAGATGTACTATCAGACAGCTAAAGGACAAAAAGAATCAAATTCTTTTTTTCAAATGATTTAAACATTTTTAGAATTTCTGTTAGTTTTAACCTAACTTGTCTCTATTTGTTTGTTGCATTTCGTTTCTAATTGTTACTGTCTGTCTCTGTTACTGGATACAACTGAGAAGGCACGGTTCATGTTTTTTGTGCAATCATGACTAAATAAAATCCTTGAACCTTGAAGCAATGGGTTGCAAAATGGGGCTTGTCTTCAACTGTCACTTCACAAGTAGTTACAAAATGCACTTTTTATTAGTACATAAAAGCCCATGATTAGTGAGAAGCAAAAAGCCAAGTTTCAATTTGTACACACTTTTGCAAAATTGATAGTTAAATTCATTTCACAGGAGATTTCATAATTGTGTAAAGTGAAACTCACTAAAAAGAGGAGGTTTAGAGGATTTTGATTTTCTTGAGCTGGAAATTAAGGTATACTGCTCCCTAAGTCCTCCTTCACACTTCCACATTTAATTATTTTTATAGTTGCAACAGCATAATGCATGTGTGGCATGCAGCATATTTTTCACATGAAAACACATTCACCATTACCTAACAACTATACTTTTCTGTGTCTTGATTGCTGCAGAAGATTTTGAGAATATACACAATACAAGCTTTGTGGGGCTTCAAGTTTCTTTTCTGTCCTTTTATAATTCCAAAGATGTGTCATCAAAATTGGCAAAGTGCAAACTGAACTACCAGAACACTTACTTTATTATTTGGCTGACATCTTTATCCAATGTGACTGACTTTACAATTGATTACATTTCTTTTTGTTTTTCTAATTTGAGCACAGGCAGGTGAAGTGACTTGCTCATTGTCATTCAGCATCAATAGTGAGATATGAACCCAAAACCTCAGGGTCCAAAGTTCAAAGTCCAAAGGCTTAACCACTATACCACACTACCTGCCTTCACTTCTGGCGGCACAACAAAATGTTTAGATGTGACAGGAGATGAGTCCGGTGATTTTTATTTTGTCCATTAGTGATCTTTATTTCAGGTGTATGCATGCAGAATTAAAGAATGCAGATACTTTCAGGTACAACCAAATATCTTTCATCTTGTGTCAATGGCACAGATTTCACAAGCTGTTTCAGAATTTTTTTTCTAAGTGAAACACTGACTTTTAAAACGAGCTAAATTTCAAGTGAATTATTTCTGACTAACTATGATATACACAGTGATGGTTACAGCTGTCTGCCTTTTAGAAATGCCTGTTATATTATTCAAAAAGATCAGGTCTAGGTAGACAAGGGTTATATTATTTTTTGAAACGGTATTTCATTATAACAATACTCAAACGGTTTAATTCACATGAAGATCGTGCATATGAGCAGATTCACATGAATTTCATGATTTGTTCGAGTTAATCAAACTGAAATTGCTCTGCTTTACTGTGTTTGACATAGTTTGTGTAGCTCATTTATGTCCTGAAATGTGTAATGGCTGTTAATATATTGTCACTGCAGATTTATAAACAACTTTATGAACACATTTATGAGCACACATTGTGTGTATGTGGATTGACAGGGCACCACACATGAGCTAACATTTGTTCTGAAGACTCCTTCAGTATGTGTTTTTTCTTCAGTATAAGTGTGTTTTTGGTGTAAAACTATTTTTACTGTCATTCTGGAGTGACAAGATTTGTCATTACCCAAGATAATCACCAAGAGATTATATTAATTTAGAATTGTGTACTGTTTTCCTTAAATAAGGAGTAGTTCACAAACAGAAGCTTTGCTTTTGTTTAGTTTTATAAAATCAAGACACATTTTGCCTGAAGAAGGGGCCTGAGTTGCCTCGAAAGCTTGCATACTGTAATCTTTTTAGTTAGCCAATAAAAGGTGTCATTTTGCTTGGCTTTTCTCTAAGATCAAGACATTAAATTCTTAAGGCCATTTGCAAACTCTCCATGGTTTGAGAGGTGATAATGGTAACACTAACGTGTATTTAGTTTAAAATATTCTACGACAAACACATTTTCATGATGGCATTCAATATTAATGTTTTACTGTCTTTTATTTGACTAACTAGAAAGCTGATTTCAAACCAGTTTTGTTTTCTTTTATTTTTAATAAAACAGCCCTGAAGTTCTTCCAGACCATTTCTGGAGATGATTTTCTAAAAGGCATTTATTTACATAGTAGATTAGGCTTTTCTTAACTGTTAATCTGTTTATTTTGCAAGTTAATGTTTATCTTTACTCTTCTGGGGCCTCTGATCTATTTATAATCTCTTAAATTAGTTACCCAACCTGAAACATTTGGTTATTATTTTAGACTGGGTGGGATTCACTGTATTCCTTGATGTCATTTTTCTCTGACTGCATTGACTGGATTTCCACAGTCCTGGAAATTATTTTTTATTTTATTTTATGAATAATTCAGGAATACTTACACTCCAATCTGTCTGACTGACTTACTGCTGCATTTGGTAAGAACAAAATACTCATTACTTTTTAACTTTGAAATTAAAATTGAAATTCTTTACAATGACATGGATAAGTAAAGTAATTTGTAATACTGCATATACAGTTAGGTCCATAAATATTTGGACAGAGACAACTTTTTTCTAATTTTGGTTCTGTACATTACCACAATGAATTTTAAATGAAACAACTCAGATGCAGTTGAAGTGCAGACTTTCAGCTTTAATTCAGTGGGATGAACAAAACAATTGCATAAAAATGTGAGGCAAATAAAGCATTTTTTAACACAATCCCTTCATTTCATGGGCTCAAAAGTAATTGGACAATTGACTCAAAGGCTATTTCATGGGCAGGTGTGGGCAAGTCCGTCGTTATGTCATTATCAATTAAGCAGATAAAAGGCCTGGAGTTGATTTGAGGTGTGATGCTTGCATGTAGAAGATTTTGCTGTGAACAGACAACATGCGGTCAAATGAGCTCTCCATGCAGGTGAAAGCCATCCTTAAGCTGCAAAAACAGAAAAAACCCATCCGAGAAATTGCTACAATATTACGAGTGGCAAAGTCTACAGTTTGGTACATCCTGAGAAAGAAAGCAAGCACTGGTGAACTCAGCAATGCAAAAAGACCTGGACGTCCACAGAAGACAACAGTGGTGGATGATCACAGAATCATTTCCATGGTGAAGAGAAACCCCTTCACAACAGCCAACCAAGTGAACAACACTCTCCAGGGGGTAGGCATATCGATATCCAAGTCTACCATAAAGAGAAGACTACATGAAAGTAAATACAGAGGGTGCACTGCAAGGTGCAAGCCACTCATAAGCCTCAAGAATAGAAAGGCTAGATTAGACTTTGCTAAAGAACATCTAAAAAAGCCAGCACAGTTCTGGAAAAACATTCTTTGGACAGATGAAACCAAGATCAACCTCTACCAGAATGATGGCAAGAAAAAAGTATGGAGAAGGCGTGGAACAGCTCATTATCCAAAGCATACCACATCATCTGTATAACACGGTGGAGGCAGTGTGATGGCTTGGGCGTGCATGGCTGCCAGTGGCACTGGGACACTAGTGTTTATTGATGATGTGACACAGGACATCTGAATTCTGAGGTGTTCAGATCCAACTAAATCCAGCTAAATGCAGTCAAATTGATTAGGCGGTGTTTCATGATACAGATGGACAATGACCCAAAACATACAGCCAAAGCAACCCAGGAGTTTATTAAAGCAAAGAAGTGGAAACTTCTTGAATGACCAAGTCAGTCACCTGATCTTAACCCAGTTGAGCATGCATTTCACTTGTTGAAGACTAAACTTCGGACAGAAAGCCCCACAAACAAACAGCAACTGAAAGCCGCTGCAGTAAAGGCCTGGCAGAGCATTAAAAAGGAGGAAACCCAGCATCTGATGATGTTCATGAGTTCAAGACTTCAGGCTGTCATTGCCAGCAAAGGGTTTTCAATCAAGTATTAGAAATGAACATTTTATTTCCAGTTATTAAATTTGTCCAATTACTTTTGAGCCCCTGAAATGAAGGGATTGTGTTAAAAAATGCTTTAGTTGCCTCACATTTTTATGCAATCGTTTTGTTCATCCCACTGAATTAAACTGGAAAGTCTGCACTTCAACTGCATCTGAGTGGTTTCATTTAAAATTCATTGTGGTAATGTACAGAACCAAAATTAGAAAAATGTTGTCTCTGTCCAAATATTTATGGACCTAACTGTACTTTAAAATTTGTGAAAGAGTTGCTGCTTGTCGTTGTCATGGCCAAAAGCATGATGATGTCATAATTATTCTTCTGAAGAAACCTGATACACTTGTGGACTTGTAATGCCAGACACAAAATACAATGAAGGGATGCTTATGTGCTGTCATGGATTGCTTGCCTGACATGAGCAGTAAAGATATATTGTAGAATCTGGGAAGAGTCTGACAGTTTGTAGTTCAAAGAAAGAGAGAGGTGATCATATTTGTGTGACATACACTTTCATGTATAAAACAGGATCAGATTACACAGAATAGTAAATTGAGGTCACATTTACGTAGTAAATAAAACAAGGCAACAGTTCCTAGATAGATGTAATTGTTCTTGTGGAAGCATAAAATGTATCAAAGATTATCAGCGTTAAAGAAGGCCCTAGGAGTTGAAGGATAGGCAAACAGAGTAATTAGTTTATTGCAATAAACAATAACACAGACTCAACCCAATTAAGTCAAACTGGGCTGAGCCTTGAACAGGCCAAAAGTTACAGTTTATATAATCATTTCTTATCATCCTCACCTCACTCAAGACCTCTTATTCATTGCTTATTTGACTCCCTTCTGCAGCTGGTCCTTTCATGTTTTTTATGGAAACCACCAATATTCTCCAAGGTACCACAGGAGCCCATCACAGACACCTTAAGCAATTTACAGGCTGAACTTGGACAGTGTTCAATGCATGAGTACTGTATTTATTGTTCCTGGACACCCTCAGGCACTCAGGTTAATTGGTTTATAACTGTTAGTTACAGACACTTCTGTCCTGGGTAAATAATTCTCCTAATTTTGCTGAATTCAAGGGTATGACCTTTGTTTAATAGTCTACACTTTAGCTTAAAGCAAAACTTTATTAATGTGAAACATTTCTTCTTCAACTATGAAATGAGTTCTAAAGCAAAAAAAAAAAAACCTTCTGCTTGCCCTCCTGGGTTTATTGAAACCAGTTCCACCTCCTTGTCAAGGTTATGAATTGGAATATTTGTATGAGAATAAATTCTGAATGTAAAGTAAAATTTTCTAACAATTTGGTACTATTGTGAATGATAAGAGTGTTAGTGTACATTGTAATTGTGTCTAGCAAAGGTTTAAGGCTCTGTTTTCTGTTGCCACATAGATTTTTTTTCCCATGTAACTTTGCACTGGATTTGAGTGGGTACAGTAGGTGGATAAATGAAAAATTATTAGTAGTAGCCACCTACTTTTTATCAAGAAGTTAAAGTCACTGTTAAATGATCAGACAGCAAATTTGGATAATGTGGATACTGATGATACACATTGCATCAACAATGCGGTTGCTTGACTTTGTCATTTTCATATTTCATATACTGTAAATTGTTTTAATGAATACATTCCAAATCAAGTTGAATAATTGTATGCTTTGAGCATATGGAGCTAGAGTGAATTCTGCGTATGGTTGCCTTCCACTCCTTTTCTGAAATGTTGATTTAGAGATTATTTTCCTACTGTACTCTGGGATATTTGAAAGGGAGGGACTTTAAAATGTTTTTATATACAAGAATGATAATTTTTTTTTTTCCGGAATAGAGGTAGGTGGGACATGAGGAAAACTGAGCAAGTTTTGTTTAGCAAAGTTTCTAATTTGGAGATAGTGAAAGAAATGTGTTCTGGAAAGTTAAATTTGGAGTTTAATTGTTTGTAGGATACAAAGAACATTGTCTATATACAAATCTCTAAGTGGTTTAATCCCAAATGTTTTCTAAACATTAAAAACTGAGTATGCTTGAGAGAGTGGTAAAAGGTGTATATTGTGCAGAGGTGCCACAGATAAATCTTGAAGTACTTCCTATATCGGTTCCATATTCTGAGTGAATGAAGCACAATTAGGTTGTTAATATATTGGCGATAAATGTATTTACTGGGGCACAAAGCAAGGAATATAAACAAGTACTTCAGGATTTTATTTCTATTCCGGACCAAATCTGTGTATTTATCTATTTCTGTCAATGTCCAGTGTAACAAAGGAGCTATATTGGCACCTGACCCAACACAGACTCACACGGGAGGCATGTTAAAAATAACCAACATAGTCCCAATGCACCACACAAAACACCACACTCTTCTCCTTTAACCATATCTCCTCTCCATCCAGCTTCGTCCTCCTCCTCCTGACTCTGGCCTCCCCGAGTGGTGGCTGCTGGCCTCTTTTATAGTTCACCTGGAAGTGCTCCAGGTGGTTGAGTTCCAGCTGCACTTCCGGGTGTGGCGAATACATTGCCCATAAGGGCTTAGGAGTCCCAGCTGCAGCACCACCTGGCGGTACCTGCAGGACCCAACAGGGCTGCACCCAACTCCAATTCCCATGGAGCCCAGCGGGAAACCAAGGCACCGCTCCAACCCAGGGGGGTTGCCATCTAGCGTCCAGGGGGAGGTATTGCAAAGTCCATGGCTGCTCCTCCTGAACATATACTGAAGGGGCGTCCCAGCCGGGCATGGACCCCGGCTGTCAGCCACACCAGGTTTTTATAGCTTGCACCCAGTAATAAAACTGAAAGATAGGTAGAGCCATGCCACTTTCTGCCTTAGGTCTTTATAGGGTTGCCCTTTGGATACATGGATGTTTTGAATTCCAAATAAATTAGTTTATGATTGAATCTAACTTCTTAACACTAGAATTACCAGAGCCTACGAAAAAACTCGTAGATCCGGCCCACCTTAAATCGCTTCTTAAAACCTTTCTCACCTCTCCGCCAGCGTCTTTTGTCATCTAAATGTACTGATAAAGACAAGCTGCCAGCAGCCGGATATTCCATCCCCCCAACGACTTTAGAGTAGTGCATGTGTGTACTGTATAATATTAACAAAAAGAGCAGCTTACTACTGAAAACGGCAAATATAGGAGTGAGTGGGGATCGAACCAGGACTCTTGATTACACTTGGTTTGCGTCTGTACTTGCGCTGTTACTTAGAGAGCCAGATCGGGGGAGGGGTGATGTTAGAGCACGTGAGCTTATTCAGTGCTGCAGAAACAACGCACATGTTGATTTTTTTTCTTTCAGTACATGTGCCTTCCCTGTTTATTTGTATATCCTTGCCTGTCTGTCTCTGTATTACGCAGTGCTCTGTCTGTCTGTGTGTTATGGATCTTGAAAAAAATAAGTTATAAGGACAGTTGTTCATGTTAATTGCAGTCTCAATTGTTAAAAAAATATTTTAAAAGGAGCATCCCACATGAAAATATAACGATCTCATTAACTGACAGTGCATACCAATGTACAAATTTTATGTCCATTTGAGGTTAAAAAGAAAAAAAAGAAGTAACACTTTATCCCCAGCTGCGAATTGAACTCATGTTTGTGAGTCAGAGAAAAGCTACTCGGTCTGAGAGGCAAATCTTAGCGCGCTACGCCACGGAAGCTGTTACATGGTGTGTGAAGCTTTTGTGGAAGTGTTTATTTGATCTTAGGAACTCGGGCTTTACACATTCTATAGTTTATGCCTACATTTTGTAACATTTATTACTAAAATATGAAAAAGTTTCTGTTTTAGCAATGTGTTTACACAGATTACTGTAGAAACGGAACACGCATGAAATGCATGTATTCCAAATAGCGATCTATTATTTCTATTCTAAAACTCCAGCAGTTCAGTCACTCCCAGGTAATCAAACAAGGCATGAGCTGGGAAAACTTAGTGAACGTTCTGCGACGGTGGGAGATGGAATAGCCGGCTGCTCGCTGCTCCTCTTAATCGGCACATTTAGAAGACAAAAGAGAGGTGAGAACGGTTTTAAGGTGGGCCGGATCTACGAGTTTTTTCGTAGACTCTGGTAATTCTAGTGTTAAACAATGATTTATTGATGTACTGTATATTGGAATACTCTGAAATAGAAAAAAAAGCTTAGGAAGGATATTCATCTTGACAGTGTTAATTCTTCCAGCTAAATTGAGATAAAGGGTAGAACAATCTATGCAAGTCTTGCTTAAGTTTTTACATGCAGATAGCAAAATTTTATTGATAAAGACCTTTATCTTTACTTGTGATGTTTACCCCTAGGTATTTAAACTGATCTGCGGTGATAAAAGGGAAGGTATCCGATCTAGTATTATATGCTAGAGAGTTCACTGGAAAAAACACATTTTTATTCCAATTAATTCTGAGACCAGAAACCTTTTGAAATCCTCTTAGTGCTGTTAGGACTGCAGTCACAGTATTTTGTGGATCTAACATATACAGTACCATATCATCTGCATATAGTGAAATTTTCTGTTCCAGTCCTTCTCTGATAATCATCTTTATCTCATAAGCATTTTGACAGTGAACTGCCAATGACTCAATGGCGATTGCAAAAAGCAGTGGTGACAAGGGGCATCCTTTTCTAGTACCACATTCTAGTTTGAAGTAGTCTGAAACAATGTTGTTAATACAAACTGAAATTTCTTTACTAGTATATACAATGTTCGGGTCAAACCCAAACTTCTCGAATGCAGTGAAAAAAGTACTTCCATTCAACCATATCAAATGCATCCAATGGTAATAATATCTCCGGAATGTTAGACTTTGTGGGTGAGTATATTACATTAAACAGGCATCAAGGATTGGAATCTAAGTGTCTGCCTTTAATAAATAAAGTGTGGCTTGTGATATTACTGAAGGAAACACTTTCTCAATCCTTCTAGTTAGGACTTTGGAGACTATCTTAACATCACTATTCAAAAGTGAGATTAGTCTGTATGATGCACATTGTAATAAGTCCTTATTTTGCTTAGGAAAGATGATAATTAATGCTTGGCGAAAAATCTGAGGTAGAATTTTATTTTCTGTAGCTTCTGTAAATGTTACTTATAAAAGGGGAGCTAACTTAATTGAGAATTCAGCAGGGTAGCCATTAAGGCCTGCTGATTTCTCACTCTGAACTGAGTTTATAGCATCTAGAAATTCTGAAAGTGCTAGAGGCTTATCCAATTCCTCTGCCCTGAGAGTATCTAGTTGTTGTAATTGTAATGTATACAAAAACGCATTACGTTGTGTCTTTGTTACCGACCTCAGGCCTAGGGGAACCTGGGCCAGGTACAAGCCACTGTTGCTACAGGGTGTAGCCACAGTGATATGGTGTAAAGCATAAAAGAAACAGACAGCAGTCCCGAGTCTCAGACCATACTTCTCTGTTCTCTTCTTCTTTTATTCTCCTTTTCCCAGAAATATATATATGCTTCAATTTCTGCATAGATGAACATGGTAATCAGTGAAAACAATGGTGCAAGCCAATTTACTCTGTATAACAAACAGTGTAAACACAGTTATTTTGAGTACTTGATTAGAAACCAATGTCCCCAGAACTCGTTAATTTTCCAAGGAAGCAGACAGTTCTGTATCCCCACATTGTGTGTAGATAAGATACTAACTCAAAGCAGTCTGACTATTCAAAGCAGGTGACACTTTAGCAAGACAGGTAAATATTTATGTCCTGTAGATAGCCATCAGCACTAACCTGTAGCAGAATTTTCCAGAAAATCTGCCTTTTCTTTAGAATACTGAATTCTAGCCCATTACATCTTCTTTAAACTGAGTAGAATATAAGGACTTACAGTAGTCTCTAAATGTGTACATTATATTTTTATGATCAATGATTTTGTCTCTGTCTGTGTTGGTAATTACTGGTACTGCATTGCAAACTTCCTGCTTGTGGATTTATTTGAGCTAAGATCTTATTAGCCTTCTCTCTGTGTTCATAGTAATGATGTCTTGATTTAAAGATGAGTTGTTCTGTTTCTTTAGTTGTCAAGAGGTTGAGTTCTGTATGTAAAGTCTGTATTTTCCTATGAAGTGCCTCATTTGGACACCTGGCATGTTCTTGAACTATTCTTGTAATTTCACTGATTAGCTCTGTGAACCAACCTTCTTGGTTTCTGATTTATTTTTATGGAAAAGATATGAAATAATCTACCCTTCTAAGAAAGCCTTCAGAGTTTCCCAGAGTATTCCTGATTTAAGCTCCATGATCAAAGGGGCATGGTCAGAGATAACAATAGAGTCAAATTCTTGAATAACAGTGATGCACAGGTGAGTAATAGAAATATGCTAATGAGTTTGGGTTTAGAAACTTCCAGGAGTCGGATAAGTCGTGATCAGTTACAAACTACGTAATTGTTTTTGCAGTGTTAGATGTTATTGCCCTTGTGGCAGTAGACCTATCTAGGTCTGGATTTAAAACACAATTAAAATCACCAGCCATTATAATTTTATGAATGTTCACATTGGGAATGGATGCAAATACGTTTTGGATGAAGTCCTTATCATCCATATTGGGTGCATAGATATTTATTAAAATATCAGAATCTGATACTACAAATGAGATTGTTTTATGCATAACAATTCCCACACTTCTAATTTTCTTTGTAAAGCTGGAATGGAATATTTGGGTAGTCCAGTTTCTGTGCAGCCAAAACTGAACCTTGCTTAATATGTGGGTCTCTTGTAAAAAATACTATTTTTTTTACTAGTTTAGACATGTTAGGTGAGAGAACTTTTTTTCTCTTTAATTCGTCATTGAGACCTTAAACATTCTAGCTGACAAAGTTAACTTGTAGTCTTAATTTAAGAGTAGTACATTATTACATATGATAGCTATGACCTTAATTTCCAATTTTTCCAGGAGTTATTCCCATAAGGCCTATTGTTATGTTGGTTCTTACAATTGTAAGGATTAAAAGGGCAAATTAGAAATAGTTTGCTCTTTTTCTCTCCCCCCCAATCTCGCCACCCCCCTCCCCCCATTTTTCCTCCCCATGTGAGGCTAGACAACACTTCACAAAGTCCCAGTTCTCTGACATACCTACAGACAGAGGACGTCCAAAACAAGCCCCCCAGCAGTAGGGTATAAAGATTAAAACAGAGATATCTATTGACAGTACAGTACAAATACTGTAAACATAAAATATAATCTTAAACAGTCCTGAGAGAAACCCGGGGAATGAGGTTAAGCAGCAGCCCCAGATAAACAGATAACGTTTGATAGTAAGCCTTAATACAATAAACCAAAGATATAATGTTAAACAGTTCCCTATGAAAAAAAAAAATACACATACATACGCACATATGATTGTAATTAAAACGTAAGCAGAAAGTGGCCAAGAAGGAAATAGGATGTATAATTATGGTACCAATATCATTGTGAGCAGATCAAACAGCAGGTAAGATCTTCTTTGCCATGCCAGGGCCCAATGTGACTCACAGTGGTATTTCAAAAAGTGTTGGGATCAGTTTTCTTAGCTTTTTTTCTGCTTCCTCCATAGAAGTAAAAATGTACAACTTGCCTTACATTTCCACTTTCAGTTTGGCAGGATACCAGAGCTGTATATGATCTCGGCTTTCTGTAAGCTGTGTTTAATGTTGTAAAATGTGGCTTGTTTAGCAGCTGTTGAAGGTGAGAAATCAGGGAAAATACAAATGTATTTATTTTCAAATATAGTCTCTTGTTTCTGTCTGAGAAGTAATGTCATACAGTATGTAACTAGCTAACATAGCTGAAATACCTGACGTTGCCCGGGAGGAAAAAAAAGTGTTTTTTTTTTTTTTTTAATTGTATGAGAAAAATATTATCAAAAAAACACAACTTTAAAAATAAAAAATAGGAGTTTGGTCTCGTCCGTTACGGGAGATGGACGTCTAAAGCAGAGCTCCGTTGTAGCGGCTTTATTTTTTCTCTTATTTCTTATTATTGCGAGGTATCCAGTATTTACCTAACCAAAAGAGTCTCTACTACAGTACATAAACATGAGTAACAAGAAAAGGGGTCAGAAAGAAACGGAAAAGAAATCTAAAACTACACCCAAGTCAAGACAGGCATCAGGCCCAAGTGCAAGTTCAAGGTACGGCCTTTCAGAGACTGACCTGGAACAGGCAAGCAAAAGTACAGACTTCCCAGGACCTTGTTCCACTGCTTCATCTCCAGTTGAGAGCGAAAATGGGAGCGAAGGTGCAGGTGATGCAGGTCATAATAGCTCGCCAATTCCAGAAGATCACCTGAAACTAGAGATGGCCTTGCAGTCCGAGCATTCATCTACTTCTCGCGAGCCAGAAGCATCGGCTGTAACGGAGGTTGCCACTTCACCCGCGGAGCACGAGAACCGAAACGATTTGGCCGAACTGAAGGAAATGATTGCAACATTGGCTGCGGCCACAGCCATAAGCGAGTTCAAGAAAGACATTCAGAAAAATAGGAAGAAAGAAATAAATGGATTGCTCAAGACAAACGAGAAGACAACTCAAGACTTGCTCAGGACAAACAAGAAGACAACTCAAGACTTGCTCAAGACAAACGAGAAGACAACTCAAGACTTGCTCAAGACAAACGAGAATCCTCAAATGCCGCTGCTGGGGGGCTTGTTTTATTTTGGACGTGCTCTGTCTCTAGTTATGTCAGAGGACTGGGACTTTGTGAAATGGAGTCCAGCCTCACGTGGGGAGGCAAAATGGGGGGGGTGGGGGAATAAGAGTGGGAAAAGAAGAGTGCAAACTATATCTAATCTGTCCTTTTAATCCTTATAATTATAACTTCCAACGTAAGAATAGGCTGCATGGCAATAACTTGTGGGAAAATTGGAAATTAAGGTTAAAGTTGTCTTACTTCCAGTTAAGACTACAAAATGACATCAAAAATTCAGAATCAATGTCTTCACAATGGGACAGTTAACTTTGTAAGTTGGAATGTTAAAAGACTGAATCACAAATTAAAGAGAAAGAAAGTATTCTCTCACCTAATAGGCCTAAACGCAAAAAATTGTATTTTTACAGGAGACCCACTTATTAAGCAAGGAGCAGTTCTGGCTGCAAAAAGAATGGACTGGCCAAATGTTCAATTCCAGCTTTACAAAGAAAACTAAAGGTGTGGGAATTCTTATACGTAGAACAGTCTCATTTGTAGCATCAGATGTAGTATCTGATGCTGAAGGGAGATATGTGATTGTCATGGGCAACTTATTTAACTGTAAAGTGATTTTGATAAATGTTTATGAACCCAATGTCGGTGATAGGGAATTCATGCAAAATGTATTTATATCTATTCCCAATGTGAACACTCATAAAATTATAATGGCTGGGGACTTTAATTGTGTTTTAAATCCACTCTTGGATAGGTCTCCTGTCACAGCGGGGATGACATCTAACACTACAACGACAATTACACAGTTTTTAACTGACCACAACTTATCAGACCCCTGGAGGTTTCTAAACCCAAACTCAAGAACATATTCCTTCTACTCACCAGTGCATCATTGCTACTCAAGAATTGATTATTTCTTTATAGATAATAATTTCTTGCCTGTGATTAAATCTTGCAAGTACGACGCTATTGTTATTTCTGACCATGTCCCTCTGATCCTGGAGCTGAAATTATTATGCCCCACATACTCATCTCGCAGATGGAGTCTTAACCCACTTCTATTATCAGATGAGAACTGTACAGAATTTATATCAAAACAAATCAGTTTCTTCCTAGAGACAAATACATCCTCGGACATCTCTGCAGGAATACTCTGGAAAACTCTAAAGGCCTTCTTAAGAGGACAGATTATTTCATATCTTTCCCACAGAAATAAATTAGAAACCAAGAAGGTATCAGAGCTAACCAGCAAAATTACTAGAATAGATCAAGAACATGCCAGGTGTCCAAGTGAAGCTCTTCATAGGAAAAGACAGGCTCTGCATTCAGAGCTCAACCTCTTAACAACTAATGAAACTGAACAGCTAATTTTTAAATCAAGACATCATTACTATGAACATGGAGAGAAAGCTAATAAGCTCTTAGCTCAACAAATCAACAAGCAAGAAGTTCGCAATACAATCCCAGCAATCACCAACATGAACGGAGATAAAATCATTGACCATAAAAATATAATGCACACATTTAGAGACTACTATAAATCCTTATATTCTACTGATTTCAAAGAAAACAACACACAATCTAATGCATTTCTGGATACACTACAGATACCACAAATAATACTTCTATTGCAGAGGAATTGGATAAGCCTCTGGCGCTATCAGAATTACTAGACGCTATAAAGTCACTTCAGAGCAGGAAAGCAGCAGGCCCTGATGTCTACCCTGTTGAATTTTATAAGACATTCTCCACTCAGCTAGCTCCCCTCTTATTAGCAACATTTACAGAAGCTAGAGACAATAATCAAATTCTACCTCAAACTTTTCTCCAAGCATTAATCACCGTGTTTCCAAAACAAAACAAGGACTTACCAAAATGTGCATCATACAGACCAATTTCACTTCTGAGTAATGATGTTAAGATACTCTCCAAAGTCCTAGCTACAAGGATGGAGAAAGTGCTGCCTTTGGTAATATCACAAGATCAAACTGGATTTATTAAAGGCTGACACTCAGCTTCCAATGTAATATATTCACCTGCAAAGACAAACACCCGGAGATGATATTATCGTTGGATGCAGAAAAAGCATTTGATATGACTGAATGGAACTACCTTTTCACTACATTAGAGAAATTTGGGTTTGGCCTGAATAATTGTACATGGATCAAATTACTGTATACCAATCCAGAAACTTCAGTTTGTATTAACAACATTAATTCAGACTACTTTAAACTAGAATGTGGTACCAGACAAGGATGCCCCTTGTCACCACTGCTATTTGCAACTACCATTGAACTACTGGCAGTTCACTGTCGAAATGCTTATCATGTGGCACTTGGTGCCACGGCCCACCTGCCAAGTTGTTTTGCCTGCCTAAGGAAAAGTCATCCCAGATGGAGGATCGCAGGAATCGTGGGAGAGAGGGGTCCTTTCATCGGATTGGCTGGCCCAGCACTGTTTCAGCTGTGGAATGGCCAAATGGGGGAGGCAGCTTGAAGGATGAGGTCTCCAGGACTCTATACAAATACAAATCTTATTATGGGATATATCATCTACTGTTAAATTCTGCTCTGTACTTCTAAAATTTATATATATATATTTTTTTTTATTTCTTACTATATTGAGAAATTGTTCTGTGTACTGTATTGTATTGTATTGACCCCCTTCTTTTGACACCCACTGCACGCCCAATCTACCTGGAAAGGGGTCTCTCTCTGAACTGCCTTTCCCAAGGTTTCTTCCATTTTTCCCTACTAGGTTTTTTTGGGAGTTTTTCCTTGTCTTCTTAGAGAGTCAAGGCTGGGGGGCTGTCAAGAGGCAGGGCCTGTTAAAGCCCATTGTGGCACTTCCTGTGTGATTTTGGGCTATACAAAAATAAACTGTATTGTATTGTATTATCAGATAAAAGGGATTATCAGAGAAGGACTGGAACAGAAAATTTCTCTATATGCAGATGATATGGTTTTGTTTATATCAGACCCACAAAATACTGTGCCTGCAGTCTTAACAGCACTTACAGAATTTCAAAAGATCTCCAGTGAATTCTCAAGCATACAATATTAGATTGGACACCTTTCCTTTTATTATTGCAGATCAGCTTAAATACCTAGGGGTAAATATCACAAGTAAACAAATCTTTTTATCAACAAAATTTTGTAGTCTGTATGGAAAAAATTAAGCAAGACTTGCATTGATGGTCAAACCTCCACCTCACTTTAGCTGGAAGAATTAACGTTAAGATGAATATCCTTCCTAAGCTTCTCTTTTTATTTCAGAACATTCCAATATACATCAATAAATCATTCTTTAAAAATCCATAACCTCATTTATTTGGAGCCTAAAACATCCATGTATCCAAAGAGCGACCCTACAAAGACCTAAGGCTGGGTGGTATGGCTCTACCCAACTTTCAGTTTTATTACTGGGCAGTAAACATACAAGCTATAAAAACCTGGACACAAATAGATGAACATACACAGGCTTGGTCAGCAAAAGAAATAAAATCCTGCAGTACTTCTCTATATTCCCTGCTTTGTGCCCCAATAAATGCAAGTTATCGCCAATATACTAATAACCCAATTGTGCTTCACTCACTCAGAATATGGAACCAATGTAGAAAGTATTTTAAGATGAAGAATCTTTTAGCTATAGCACCTCTGCATGAGAACCACCTTTTTTCAACCCTCACAAACATATGCAGTTTTTGATATCTGGAAAACATTTGGGATTAAATTGCTTGGAGATCTTTATATAGGCAACATCTTTGCATCCTATGAACAATTACATTCCAAATTTAATTTTCCAGCAACACATTTCTTTCACTATCTTCAAAAACTTTGTCAAACAGAACCTGCCAGATCTTCCCCATCTCCCACATTCCTCTATGCTGGAAAAATATTGCTCAGTCTCAAGGACTCAGCTAGCATTTCTGCAATATTTAAATAAAAATATTTTACAGTCCCTCCCTTTCAAAGATCCAAGAGGACAATGGGAAAAGGATCTCTCACTCAACATATCAGAATAGGAGTGGAAGGTAGCAATGCAGAGAATTCATTCGAGCTCCATATGCGCAGAGCATACAATTATTCAGCTCAAAGTTATATATCGAGCACATCTGTCTCGCTTGAAATTGTCCAAAATGTTTCCAGGGCAAGATCCAACCCGTGAACGCTGCAATCAAGTTCCAACCTCACTGGGTCACATGTTCTGAGCCTGCACCAAATTAACATTATTCTGGACAAAAATTTTTAAGTGCCTTTCAGACAGCCTTGCTGTCCCAATCCCTCCTAATCCACTAACAGCTGTGTTTGGTGCCCTTCCAGATGGGCTTAAAGTGGAGAAGGACAAAGAAACTGATTGCCTTCACTACACTATTGGCACGCAGACTTATTTTGTTAAACTGGAAGAATCCTAACTCTCCTCTTTTAAGTCAGTGGGTAACTGATGTTTTATATTATTTGAAATTGGAAAAAATCTAATTCTCACTTAGAGGATCTGTACAGAACTTTTTCAAAACCTGGCAGGATCTAATTAATAACATTTTAGAATAAGCTCTTAAAGCACTGAGGAAGTAGATTCTCTCCCTATTTCTTTTTCTTCTCCATTTATCTGTATCCGCCTATTAAACTCTTCAATTTATTTATTTTTACTATTTTAGTCCGTAGGCAATGCTCTCTTTCTCAGGGGTGGGGTGGGTTTGTTTTCAATCCTATTTTTTTTTTTGTAAAAATTGATCTATTAGTATGGAATGATTACAATAAAATCAATAAAATTAAAAATAAATAAATAAATAAACAAACAATGAAGACTCACTAATGTGCTTGTCTTAGATAGATAGATAGATAGATAGATAGATAGATAGATAGATAGATAGATAGATAGATAGATAGATAGATAGATACTTTATTAATCCCAAGGGGAAATTCACATACTCCAGCAGCAGCATATTGATAAAAAAAATATTAAAATTAAAGAGTGATGAAAATGCAGGTATAACAGACAATAACTTTGTATAATGTTAACGTTTACCCCCCCCCCCCCAAAGGGGAATTGTAGAGTCGCATGGTGTGGGGGAGGAACGATCTCCTCAGTCTGTCGCTGGTGGAGTGGTGGCTCTGAGGCTAAGGATCTGCGTTGGTATCCTGAAGGTTGCCAGTTAGAATCCCCATCACTGCCAAAAGAGATCCTACTCTGCTGGGTCCTTGAGCAAGACCCTTAACCTGTAATTGCTCCAGGGGCGCTGTACAATGGCTGACCCTGCGCTCTGACCCCAAGGGGTATGCGAAAACTAACAAATTTCTAATATGAGAAATCGTATAAGACGAAATAAAGAACAAAAAAAAAAAAAGCTGCACCTCTGTCTGGAGATGATACTGTTTAGTGGATGCAGTGGATTCTCCATGATTGACAGGACCCTGCTCAGCGGCCGTCGCTCTGCCACGGATGTCAAACTGTCCATCTCTGTGCCTACAATAAAGCCTGCCTTCCTCACCAGTTTGTCCAGGCGTGAGGTGTCCCTCTTCTTTATGCTGCCTCCCCAGCACACCACCTCGTAGAAGAGGGCACTTGCCACAACTGTCTGATAGAACATCTGCAGCATCTTATTGCAGATGTTAAAAGACACCAAGGAAGTATGGTTGGCTCTGTCCTCTGTTGAACAGAGCATCAATATTGGCAGTCCAGTCCAATTTATCATCTAGCTGCACTCCCAGGTATTTATAGGTCTGCACCCTCTGCACACAGTCACCTCTAATGATCATGGGGTCCATGAGGGGCCTGGTCCTCCTAAAATCCACCACCAGCTCCTTGATTTTGCTGGTGTTCAG
Source organism: Erpetoichthys calabaricus (assembly GCF_900747795.2). Lineage (NCBI taxonomy): Eukaryota > Metazoa > Chordata > Cladistia > Polypteriformes > Polypteridae > Erpetoichthys > Erpetoichthys calabaricus. The sequence goes on along the minus strand of NC_041394.2, from coordinate 309,257,667 downwards.
TTGTAGGTGGTTTGAGTCGCACCATTTAACAAAGTCCTTGATTAGATTCCTATACTCTTCCTCCTGCCCACTCCTGATGCAGCCCACGATAGCAGTGTCGTCAGCGAACTTTAGCACGTGGCAGGACTCCGAGTTGTATTGGAAGTCCGATGTATATAGGCTGAACAGGACCAGGTCTTGTATGTATGTTATCATCCAGTTGATGCTCAGAACTGACCAACTCTATTTAATTTCAAAAGCAACAGGATTGCGTGGTGATCAAACATAAAGAATGCTGGCAGTCACCTCCAGTTCACCTTCTGGTGGTAGTTCCGAGTTTCAACTGGATGATAACATGCATACAAGACTGCAAGATCACCCCCACCCTACCCAGAAGGTGATGGGCTAGGGTTGATTTCACCTCACAGTATTTTTAGTCGACCAATAAGAAACATGTGTACCAAGTTTTAAGAAAATTGCTCCAGCCGTTCGGAAGTGATGCTGAAACATATATATACATACATACATACACACACACGTACATTGAGTTTTATATATATAGATTTAAATTGTCATTTTTCAACGCGCACAATGAGAGTTCTAGGTTTTGAGGTATTTGGTCCATGTATGCGATAAGCAGCTGCTATCTCTGTGTCTGATTTGAAGTCCTCTTCAATTATTTTAGAGAATAGTTTTTAGAATTTCACTGCATTTGGACTTTCATGATTTTCAGGGAGACTTTCAATTCTGATATAATTCCTTCTGCATTCATCTTCCAGTGCAGCTAGTCTGTCAACAAGCAGTTTGCAATCTGAATTTGCAGCTGTTTCTTATCCGTCAGCAATAGATGCCAGTTTATTCTCAAATTTAGACACAATTTTCTGTATTTTTTCCTCAATTTTTTCTAGCTTTCCTTTAAAGTTTGCCTCAAAGCGTTTACTTAAACATTTTTCCTGGTGTTTAATATCCTGAAGCATTTTATCGTTTGTCTTGTGCATGTCCTTTATTTCTTTCTTTATATCTTTTATATCCTTCTTTATATTATTCTTGAGCTCCTTTATGTCTTGAGTGGTGGCCATTGTGGCGATCATTGCCTTCAGCTCAGACATATCGTTTCAGTGTTCTCCATGTCCACGGGTGAAGTGGCAAGCCCAGTTGGAGTCGATGTTGCTGGCTCATGAGGGGTAGTTGACAATGCAGAAGGTAAAGCCATTTTCAGTTTCAATGAAACTTCTGGAATCGACAAGTTATCCTGGCCCGACTCGCTTGCACATTCACTCCCACTTTTGATCTCGGATGGAGGAGATCTGTTCCAGGTCAGTCTCTGGCAGGCTGTACCTTGAGCTTGAACCTGATGCCTGTTTAGGTTTGGATGAAGCTTTAGCTGTCTTTTCCATTTCTTTCTGAGACTTTTTTCTACCACTCATGCTTATATATGTTTGAATATACTGTAGTTGAACCTCCTCGGGTTGAGTAAATACAGGATACCACGGTATGATAAAAAAAGAGAAAAAAATAACACCGCTGCTAACGGATTTCTGCCTCAGACGTCCATTTCCCGTAAAGGATGAGATAACCACCAGCATTTCATTTCTTATTTACAATTTGATGTAAGAGAAATTAACTTCATATGGCTCCCTCTCCATTTAGTTTTGGTGGTGAATGGTTTTATTTCCACTTTGTCTTTCATAACCTCCATGGATGTTGTATATGCTATAACAGCAGGTATAAAAGGCTTCTTCTGATAGATGCTGTCAGAGGGCTATGGTTAGATATACTTTCAGATGAGGAATTTTGATGCAAGTCTGTAATGGAATCTTCTGTGAAATCTGGAGAGACACAAACACACCATCAGTAATGTATAGGAAACACAAAAATGTGTCAGAAGAGTTTGATTTTCCCAAAGTCAGAAGTGAATTCATTTGTGTTCAATATACAAAACGCAATGTCTGCAATGATTCTTACTCTATGAAAGTGTGTATAAAACCCAGTGAAGAGTTAATCCATTTCAATAGGTGGAAGAGGAAAGTGCCACTTGAGAGTACAGAGAGGTAGAGCTTAAGAGTTTTATTTCACAGAGCATGTCCAATGGACGCAGATGAATGTGTATGGATGTATATTGCTTGGGTAGGAAGGTGGGCTGTACAGCTTGCTTCAGAGGGTTTGAGGTATGTTTTCTTTTCCTTTTATATGGTTGGTTGATTGTATTGTTCATGTTTTAATTTGTAAAATTCTTTATTGATTTTTTAGGATATCTGAGGAGACATCAGATACAAAAAGAGATACAATGAATTCTACTTTTGAGGCAAGTATAAAACATTATATTTTTGTATTTCACATTATTTAAGACCTAATGTTATTATTATGTTTTTCCTGCTCAAAGTAATATTATGTTTGCATAATATGAAGATGCTGGTTGTAAAGTTAATCATCAGCAATTTGCTAAATAAGGATTTCGTTACACTGAATATCATGAATGCACCCCAATTGCTGTTATTCTCAGTCTTTATCAATGATTTCTCTGACCCTACTTAGTGTACAGTGCACCGTGAATATTGAAAGTCTAGGCACTTTTGCTGAAATTTCTTTTTTGCTGATGTCAAGGTTAAGGTTCTTCTTCTAAACAACAGTATTTAGTGATTTTCGTGTTTAGCAATTTATAAAAATACAAAAACTGTCGTGATTTATCCTTGAAAGTGGCGTTTTAACAGTGTTAAAATGGCAGATTTATTTTAATTAATTCTGGTCCAAAAACAATCTAGAATTCCAATGACAGTAGAGCTCTCTTGTATTGTCACATTTCTGCTTCCATATAATACAATACAATACAATTTATTTTTGTATAGCCCAAAATCACACAACAAGTGCCGCAACAGGATTTAACAGGCCCTGCCTCTTGACAGCCCCCCAGCCTTGACTCTCTAAGAAGACAAGGAAAAACTCCCCCAAAAAAAACCCTTTTAGGGAAAAAATGGAAAGGCAGTTCTTTACAGGTATGTTGGGTGTGCAGTGGGTGTCAAAAAGAAGGGGGTCAATACAATACAATACACAAAACAGAACAAATCCTCAATACAGTATAAAAATACAAATTTTAGAAGTACGGACCAAAATTTAACAGTAGATAATATCACATAATATGGTTTGGATTTGTTTAGAGTCCTGGAGACTTCAGTCATTAAGCTGCCTCCCCCATTTGGCCATTCCACAGATGAAACATTGCTTGGCCAGCCAATCCGATGAAAGGACCCCTCTACCCCACAATTCCTGCAATCCTCCATCAGGGATGACTTTACCTTAGGCCGGCAAAACAACATGGCAGGTGGGCCGTGGCACCAAGTGCCACATTTGAGTACTGAGAAGAGACACAGAATAGGTGAGAGTTAGTAACAAATTATAACTATTATGTTACTTATGTTTTAGTGCTAATGACTAACAACAGAGATGCAGTCTGTACAGTTAATCAGCAACTCTATTCAGAATATGCTAAACTGAAGTAGTGAGTCTTCAGCCGGGTATTAAAAGCTGAGACTGATAGGGCATCTCTTATAGTAGCAGGCAGACCATTCCACAGTTTAGGGGCCCTGTAACTACAAGCTCGACCTCCCACTGTTATTTTAATAATAAGCAGACCGGCATCTTGAGATCTTAATGTGCGCTCTGGTAGATCTTAATGTGCGCTCTGGTTTGTAAGTCATGATAAGTTCAGACAAGTAAGCCGGACCTTGGCCGTTTAATGCTTTTTATGTTAAAAAAGGAGGATTTTGAAATCTCCCCTAAACTTAACTGGGAGCCAGTGTAAGGATTTAAGAACTGGAGCTATGTGTTCATATTTTCTTGTTCTTGTAATAATTCTTGCAGCAGCATTTTGGATTAAGTGGAGGCTGTATAAAGAACAGTTTGAACATCCAGTGAACTCTGCATTGCAGTAGTCAATCCTACTAGAAATAAATGCATGAATTAATTTCTCAGAATCCTGTTTATTTAGAAAGTACCTTAATTTCCCAACGTTTTTAAGATGGAAGAAACATGATTTGGACAACTTTGTAATATGCGCTTTAAATGACATGCTAGAGTCAAAGATAACTCCTAGATTGTGGGCTGATTCAGTAAAATTAATGGGGATTCCAACTAAGTTAAATGATGACAAAATATTGTTGTGATCAGCGTCATTCCCTCCAACAATTAACATCTCTGTTTTATCTGTGATTAAAGACAAGTAGTTCTCATCCATCCACTCCTTTAATTCACTAACACAACTAATTAAAGACAACATCGGAGAAACTTTATTTGATCTAAATGAAAGGTATAACTGGGTGTCATCTGCATATGAGTGAAAATGAACATTATGTTTCCTAATGATAGATCCCAGTGGAAGCATGTAAAGTGAAAACAGTAAAGGTCCCAGTACTGAGTCCTGAGGACACCATATCTCACTTCTCTGTATAATGATAGAGTACTATCAGCACATTTCTGTACATATTGGTATCGATTTGATAAATAAGAACTAAACCAAGCGAGCACGGTGCCTGTGAGCCTAACATGATTGTCTAGCCTGTGCAGTAAAATACAGTGCATCCGGAAAGTATTCATAGCGCATCACTTTTTCCACATTTTGTTATGTTACAAGCCTTATTCCAAAATGGATTAAATTCATTTTTTTCCTCAGAATTCTGCACACAACACCCCATAATGACAAAGTGAAAAAAGTTTACTTGAGGTTTTTGCAAATTTATTAAAAATAAAAAAACTGAGAAATCCCATGTACATAAAGGCTGGCAGTCAGCCTTTGCTTAATACTTTGTCGATGCACCTTTGGCAGCAATTACAGCCTCAAGTCTTTTTGACTATGATGCCACAAGCTTGGCACACCTATCCTTGGCTAGTTTCGCCCATTCTTTTTTGCAGCACCTCTCAAGCTCCATCAGGTTGGATGGGAAGCGTCGGTGCACAGCCATTTTAAGATCTCTCCAGAGATGTTCAATCGGGTTCAAGTCTGGGCTCTGGCTGGGCCACTCAAGGACATTCACAGAGTTGTCTTGAAGCCACTTCTTTGATATCTTGGCTGTGTGCTTAGGGTTGTTGTCCTGCTGAAAGATGAACCGTCGCCCCAGTCTGAGGTCAAGAGCGCTCTGGAGCAGGTTTTCATCCAGGATGTCTCTGTACATTGCTGCAGTCATCTTTCCCTTTATCCTGACTAGTCTCCCAGTTCCTGCCGCTGAAAAACATCCCCACAGCATGATGCTGCCACCAACATGCTTCACTGTAGGGATGGTGCCAGGTTTCCTCCAAATGTGACGCCTGGCATTCACACCAAAGAGTTCAATCTTTGTCTCATCAGACCAGAGAATTTTCTTTCTCATGGTCTGAGAGTCCTTCAGGTGCCTTTTGGCAAACTCCAGGCGGGCTGCCATGTGCCTTTTACTAAGGATTGGTTTCCGTCTGGCCACTCTACCATACAGGCCTGATTGGTGGATTGCTGCAGAAATGGTTGTCCTTCTGGAAGGTTCTCCTCTCTCCACAGAGGACCTCTGGAGCTCTGACAGAGTGACCATCGGGTTCTTGGTCACCTCCCTGACTAAGGCCCTTCTCCCCCGTTTGCTCAGTTTAGATGACTGGCCAGCTCTAGGAAGAGTCCTGGTGGTTTCGAACTTCTTCCACTTACGGATGATGGAGGCCACTGTGCTCATTAGGACCTTCAAAGCAGCAGAAATTTTTCTGTAACCTTCCCCAGATTTGTGCCTTGAGACAATCCTGTCTCGGAGGTCTACAGACAATTCCTTTGACTTCATTCTTGGTTTGTGTTCTGACATGAACTGTCAACTGTGGGACCTTATATGGACAGGTGTGTGCCTTTCTAAATCATGTCCAGTCAACTGAATTTACCACAGGTGGACTCCAATTAAGCTCTCAAGGATGATCAGGGGAAACAGGATGCACCTGAGCTCAATTTTGAGCTTCATGGCAAAGGCTGTGAATACTTATGTACATGTGCTTTCTCAATTTTTTTATTTTTAATAAATTTGCAAAAATCTCAAGTAAACTTTTTTCACGTTGTCATTATGGGGTGTTGTGTGTAGAATTCTGAGGAAAAAAATGAATTTAATCCATTTTGGAATAAGGCTGTAACATAACAAAATGTGGAAAAAGTGATGCGCTGTGAATACTTTCCGGATGCACTGTAGAATTGTCAATGGTGTCAAATGCTGCACTTAAGTCTAACAACATAATTACAGTGGAGTTTCCTTCATCAGAGGATATCAGAATGTCGTTTACAACCCGCGTTAGTGCCGTTTCTGTACTATGACCAGTGTGGAAACCAGACTGGAATTTCTCAAATAAATTGTAAAGCGTAAGGTGTGACTGAAGCTGATTGATGACTATTTATTCTAGTATTTTAGAGAGAAAGGGTAAATTTGAAATAGGCCTATAATTATTTAGTATGTATGGGTTTAGGTCTGACTTTTTAAGTAATGGTTTAATGACTGACACTTTTAGTGCATCAGGTACTGTAACATGCAATAATGAATACCATAGATACAGATAGATCCGACAAATATCAGTGTCATGGCACTTGTACTACATACAGCTGCATGCTCCAAAACAACTCACCGACACAAAGACAAAGATGTTCACCAAAGACAGTCTTTGTTGCCATAGCTAAGGAACTCTTTTAAAATATCGACTCATTTTTAAAAAGATCTTGAGTTAGATAATCATCAAGCCAGTGAGCAGTGAACATCTTACTTTTAATGCACTTGGTAGCTTGGATGGCAGAGTTTGCTTTTATTTTTATTGTGAACACCTTACTCAGCATGGTCACTACTGCTTTTAAGAAAATGTCAGTTAATGTGATTTCTAGCAATTCAAATCCTAAAATTAATTCTAAACCTGATTTGTGAACAATGAAAGGAATGAAACATTTTGAATCAGTTTAAATTAGTCTAGTGAGGTGTGTGTGCATGGTGCCTGTTATGTACACGTGTGTCACAGAAAGTTGCCTACTGTCTTGTGCCTAATGCTACTGGGAAAGGCTCTAGCTACCCTGTTCCATACAGTGAAACAAGCAGGTCTAAAGAAGGATGGATGGATGGATGAAGGAACAGGTGAATGGTTTATCAAAGCAAAGTGTAAATGGTTACCAGTACAAGGGAAGAATTTTCTAGTTATGTGTTCACTCTTCAAAACTATCCACAAAATACGAATATTATATGATAAAACAATAGTACATCATTACTCTAAAATCACAACAATTTCCCCAAACAAGATCCAGTTTATAAAACGGCATGCAAATGTTTAAGCCTTACCTTTTATTTAAAAAGCATTCTCACTGATATTTTAACCAGTTACGTATGTGAGTTACTTGGTATGGTAACTAATGCACTGAACCATCAGCCACCATTTCTTGATTCAATTCCTCCTTTCAAATCGTTGTCTGACTCCGATTAAGTCAGTTAGTCTAAACTCCACTTGCAAAAATAAGTAGAAAAAAATGGCAATGTATCTTGATCGTATATGTTTCTGTGTTTAAGGAGGTGTTTTCCAATTATTGATAATACTACTGAGTAAATTATTAAGATATCTGGACAAGGATCTTGAAATATTGTGAAATCCTTATTAGAAGGAGGTTTATTAATTGTAATGTACACTGCCAGTCTGTCAGTATTCTTAAATTCATTCAAAACAAACTTAACATTACTAGGATAAGGGCTCCAGCTTACGTAAAACATTAGCCTTTAAAGAGACAATGCCCATGGTAATTAATAATTGTGTCACTTTATTTGTGGAATTTTGGGGATAATGATAGGGCTACAGGTAAGTGGAACAGTTCAAATTGCTTCCAAGAACTAAATAAGGTGGTGATAGAGAAGGCAGTCACATTTTACGCCATACGCTGAAGTGGGATAAGCAGCACAGAGCCTCATTAGCAGCATGTCTCAATACTTCCATGTCTTTGAGACTCACAACCTTTCATCATATATTAAGATAAAGAGGGTTAGTCCTTACTTCTTCTTCTTTTTTCGGCTGCTCCCGTTAGGGGTTGCCACAGCGGATCATCTTCTTCCATATCTTTCTGTCCTCTGTATTTTGTTCTGTTACAACCATCACCTGCATGTCCTCTCTCACCACATCCATAAACCTTCTCTTAAGCCTTCCTCTTTTTCTCTTGCCTGGCAGCTCTATCCTTAGCATCCTTCTCCAATATACTCAGCATCTCCCCTCTGCACATGTCCAAACCAACACAATCTCACCTCTCTGACTTTGTCTCCCAACCGTCCAACCTGGGCTGACCCTCTAATCTACTAATTTCTAATCCTGTCCATCTTCGTCACACCCAATGCAAATCTTAGCATCTTTAACTCTGCCACCTCCAGCTCTGTCTCCTGCTTTGCCACTCTGCCACTGTATCCAGCCCGTATAACATAGCTGGTATCACTACCGTCCTGTAGACCTTCCCTTTCACTCTTGCTGATATCCGTCTGTCACAAATTACTCCTGAAACTCTTCTCAACCCATTCCACCCTGCCTGCACTCTCTTTTTCACCTATCTTCCACAATCCCCATTAGTCTATACTGTTGATCTTCAGTGTCATATACTTTCCCAAGGTCCAAAAAGACGCAATGCAGCTCCTTCTGGCTTTCTCTATACTTCTCCACCAACACGCTCAGAGCAAACATCGCATCTGTGGTGCTCTTTCTTGGCATGAAACCATACTGCTGCTCACTAATCATCACCTCACTTCTTAACCTAACTTCCAGTACTCTTTCCCATAACGTCATGCTGTGGCTCATCAATTTTATCCCCCTGTAGTTACTACAGTCCTGCATATCCCCCCTTATTCTTAAATATCGGCACCAGTACTTCTCCACTCCTCAGGCATCCTCTCACTTTCCAAGATTCCATTAAACAATCTGGTTAAATACTCCACTGCCATCTCTCCTAAACACCTCCATGCTTCCACAGGTATGTCATCTGGACCAACGGCTTTTCCATTCTTCATCCTCTTCATAGCTGTCCTTACTTCCTCCTTGCTAATCCGTTGCACTTCCTGATTCACTATCTCCACATCATCCAACCTCTTCTCTCTCTCGTTCATAAGCCTCTCAAAGTACTCTTTCCATCTGCTCAACCCACTCTCCTCGCTTGTGAGTACGTTTCCATCTTTTTCCTTTATTATTCTAACCTGCGGCACACCTTTCCCAGCTCGGTCCCTCTGTCTAGCCAATCGGTACAGGTCCTTTTCTCCCTTTAGTGTCCAACCTCTCATACAACTCATCATACGCTTTTTCTTTAGCCTTCGCCACCTCTCTCTTCACCTTGCGCCTTATCTCCTTGTACTCTTGTCTACTTTCTGCATCTTTCTAACTATCCCACTTCTTCTTTGCTATCCTCTTCCTCTGTATACTCTCCTGTACTTTTCCATTCCACCACCGGGTTTCCTTTTCCTCCTTCCTCTATCCAGTTGTCACACCAAGCACCCTTCTTGCTGTCACCCTTACTACATCTGCTGTAGTTTCCCAAATGTCTGGTAATTCTTCACTATCACCCAGTGCCTGTCTCACCTTCTCCCTATACTCAACCTTGCAGTCTTCCTTTTTCAACGTCCATCATTTGATCCTTGGCTCTGCCCTCACTCTCTTCCTCTTCTTGATCTCCAATGTCATCCTACAGATCACAATCCTATGCTGCTTAACTACACTTTCCCCTGCCACCACTTTGCAGTTTTCAATCTCCTTCAGATTGACTCTTCTTCATAGGATGTAATCTACCTGTGTGCATTTTCCTCCACTCTTGTATGTCACCCTATGTTCCTCCCTCTTCTTAAAATACATATTCACCACAGCCATGTCCATCCTTTTGGCAAAATCCACTATCCTCTGACTTTCTTCATTCCTCTCCTTGACACCATACCTACCCATCACCTCCTCGTCTCCTCTGTTCCCTTCACCAACATGTCCTTTGAAATCCACTCCAATCACTCCAGTCACCCATGGGTACACTGTTCATCACTTAATCCAACTCACTCCAAAAATCTTCTTTCTCATCCATTGCACACCCAACTTGCGGGGCATATGCACTAACAACATTCATCATCACACCTCCAATTTCCAGCTTCATAATCATTACTCTGTCTGACACTCTTTTCACCTCCAGAACACTCTTGACATACTGTTCCTTCAGAATAACCCCTTCTCCATTTCTCCTCCTATCCACACCATGATAGAACAATTTGAATCCACCTCCGATCCACCTCGCCTTACTTCCCTTCCATTTAGTCTCTTGCGCGCACAAAATATCAACCTTTCTTCTCTCAATCATATCAGCTAACTCTCTCCCCTTACCAGTCATACTGCCAACATTCAAAATTCCTACCCCCAGTTCCACTCTCTTTACCTTCCTCCTCTCCTCCTGCCTCCGGACACGTCTTCCCCCTCTTCTTCTCCTTCTTCTTCTTCTTCGGCCAACAGTAGCCCAATTTCCACCAGAACCCTGGTGACTAACAGTACTGGTGGAGGTCGTTGTTAACCCAGGTCTCAACCAATCTGTTATGGAAATTTGTATTTTTGTCCACATATTGATTTGGCAAAATTTGATACCAGATGCCCTTCCTGATGTAACCCTCCCCATTTATCCGGGCTTGGGACCAGTACGAAGAAACCTTACTAGTAGTGTAAAAGGTATCCCACTTATTCTGCTAATCTACAGACTACTATTTATTTAGTCATAAATAAACTATGCAGGCACTAGTGAAGCCTTATCTGGAATGTTGTTTGCAATTCAAGGTTTCTATATTATAACAATGGTAGAGAATATCCATAGATGAGTGAATAGACTAATTCAAGGACTACTAGGTATGAGCAATGAGAAATAATTAAAGGAGTTGAATGCTTTCAGTTTAAACAGTGAATATAAAGAGAATATATGAAAATGATGTTCAAAATTAAAAATGGAATTATTGCAGTAACATTGGGCAAATACGGAAGCTGGTTAAGAATAGGTTCTACAGAAATGTTATGAACCTCTAACTTCTACTATACTGTAGATATGTGCCTAGTAGTAGTACATTAGGAACTTTCTGATCTTGCCTTGATATTTTGCAAATTCAAGTGAACAGAAATTGATTAGCTATTTTTGGATTGAATGATTTGATACCTGCGGTGGGTTGGCACCCTGCCCAGGATTGGTTCCTGCCTTGTGCCCTGTGTTGGCTGGGATTGGCTCCATCAGACCCCCGTGACCCTGTGTTTGGATTCAGCGGGTTGGATAATGGATGGATGATTTGATATCAATATTGTTCTTACGTTGTTATTTACAGCCAACTAACTAGGTTTATGACTCCTTCTCATGTATTTTAAAGTTACTTTAAAGGTTTCCGCTCTGCTCATTTAGGTGTTGCACCATTAACAACATTGTAAACCTGGAAAAAATGAGAAATTATATTGTACTGTATGTTTGACATGAGAGGAAAGTTTTTAAATTTTGGCTCGAGTATGCTTTGAGGGGTTAACCCGACTCTTTTGAATAAGCATACGTTAAATAAATGTACTTCTTTCAGTCTCTTTAGGTTTTATATGAACACCCAATGGTTAATGTATGCTTGCCTAGTACCTGTACTGATTATTAAATAACTGCTAGTCCAACAGCTAAAGTGTAGATCCGTAATACAATGGTTACAATTTAGATAAAACTGTAGAATTATCAATTACAGCCATCTTTCATCTACCTGTAGTCAATTAATTTTTGTGATGGGGAGAAGGAAGAAAGAATTAATTGTTGGAGCTGCATTATGGAATAAGAACAAAAAAAGGTTATACTAACATAGACGAGAAGAAGAGAGAGATGGAACCTCATGCTGAGTTGCAATAAAGATGTGCCCAGAACTTTTTTAGACAGTCAAATACTTGTATTTGCTTTCAACCTTGTTCCTTCTTCTATTGTTTTTGATCTTTTTATTGCTGTTTACTCTTCTATTTTGCTTTTTGTTTTTAGGAGGAGACTGGCTAAGGGGATAGACATTTTGGGGCAGGTGGGAGAGTGAACAACTTGATATTACAGCCCCACTGGGAAATCCCAGATGCCAGTCCAGGTAGGCAGTTAGAGAGAGTGAAATGCTGTGGTTGCCAAAGAGGTGTATGTGTGAGGAGTTGTTAATTCTTGATATAAATCCTGTTTGTCGTTTAGTTGTAGATAACAAGATAAAACCATAATAGGAGGTCTCAAATAAGAACACGCGGTCTGTAACAACAACAACAACAACATTTATTTATATAGCATGTTTTCATACAAATAATGTAGCTCAACATGCTTTTCAAGATGAAGAAAGAAAAAAGAAGAAAATATAAAAAGTTAGGCAATACTAATTAACAAAGAATAAAGTAAGGTCCGATGGCCAGGGAGGACAGGAAAAAAACTCCAGAGGGCTGGAGAAAAAAACAAAATCTGCAGGGGTTCCACGGCCACAAGACCAGCCAGCCCCCACTAGGCATTCTACCTAACATACATGATCTAAATCAGTTCTCATGGTTTTCAGGCTTCACATGGAATAATTATATGATGATGGTCATATGGACATCTGGCCTTTAATTCATCAATGTAGGGATTGCATGGTGGTTTGATCAGGTGGTGGTGGTGCAGATCACCACCATAGAAAACCAGAAAAAGAACAGCAGTGAAAGTAGGGGTTAATAAGGATTTTGGAGCCATGAAAAAAAGATAATTAAATGCATATACCGAATATCAGAGTTACACTAAAATGAAGCTATAAGAAAGCCATGTTAAAATAATGGGTTTTTAGCAGTTTTTTTTTAAAGTTCTCCACCCTATTAGCTTGGCAAATTTCCATCAGTAAGCTATTCCAGATTTTAGGTACATAACAGCAGAAGACTGCCTCACCATTTCTTTTAAGTTTAGCTCTTGGAATTGTAAGCAGACACTCATTTGAAGATCTAAGGTTACGATTTGGAGTGTAAGATGAAAGACATTCCGAGATATGAGATGGCGCGAGATTATTTAAGGCTTTGTAATCCATAAGCAGTATTTTAAAGTCAATTCTAAATGACACAGGTAACCAATATAGTGACATCAAAACTGTAGAGATGTGCTCGTATTTTCTTTTCCTAGTTAAGACTGCATTCTGCACTAGTTGTAATCGATTGATTTCTTTTTTGGGTAGTCCTGAGAGGAGTGCATTACAATAATCTAGTTGACTAAAAACAAAAGAGTGAACTAATTTTCCAGCATCTTGCAAAGTTATAAGGAGTCTAATTTTTGCTATATTTCTTAAGTGATAAAGTGCTGTCCTAGTAATCTAATCAATGTGTGATTTAAAATTTAGGTCAGAGTCACTAATTACCCCTAAATTCTATACCTCTGTCTTAACTTTTAAGCCTAATGGATCAAGTTTATTTCTAATACCCTCATTATATCCATTTTTGCCAATCACTAAGATTTCTGTTTTCTCCTTATTTAGTTTGAGAAAATTACGACTCGTCCATTTAGAAACACAAGTAAGACATGGTGTTAGTGAGACAAGAGAGTTGGGTCATCAGGTACTATTGTAGTGTCAAAGTAAACTTTCAGTATGGAAAACAAATATAAGTCTTATAATATAATGTGATTAACCAAAACTGCTTTATCTGTTAAAAAGGTGTGTTTGTAATTAGAACATTAGAACAATCTAGATGAGAACAGGCCATTCATCCCAAAAAAGCTTGTCAGTCCTGTCCACTTAATTCTTGTAAAAAACATCAAGCCTAGTATTAAAAGTCCCTAATGTCCTACTGTCTACCACACTACTTGGTAACTTATTGGTAGCTTATACACAGTACTCCAAACAAGGCCTCACCAGTGCATTGTAAAGCTTGAGCATAACCTCCTTGGACTTGTGCTCTGCACATCATGCTATATAACCTAACATTCTGTTAGCCTTCTTAATGGCATCTGTACAATGTCTGGAAGTTGATAGAGTAGAGTGCACTACGACTCTTCAATCCTTCTCATAATGTACTTTTTCAACCCTCCCATTGTGTAATCAAACCTAATATGTTTACTTCCTACATTTAATACTTTACATTAATTACATCTTGCCTGAAGAAGGGGCCTTAGTTGCCTTGAAAGCTTGCATATTGTATTATTTTTAGTTAGACAATAAAACTTTTCACTACATTCATAATGGCTAACACGGTACAACACCCTAGTACTACATTTACTTACATTAAATTACAGTATATCTGCCACCAATCTGCCCAAGCTTGTATTCTGTCCAAGTACCTCTGTAATGATTCAACAGCTTCCAGATTGTCTCCCAATCCACTTATCATCTGCAAACTTAATAATAGTTTATTTAGAAAAAATAGCATAAAATAATTTTAAAGGCCATTCTGTGGAGACTATGAGTATATATTTGTATATAAAAGTTGACTGGCTGACTTACTGATTCACTCACTCGGTAATAAAAATACTGTTGCCCATTTGGTTAAAAAAAACTTCATTGAGCAGTAGGTATACCTAAGAAAAGGCTTTTTAATATATAAATATTTAAAGCTTAAAACAACTCCTACAATAGAAATACAACATATCTCAAAATCTAAAAAATGTTTTGACTGGTTTGACTGAAATTTGGTGATGTTACAGAAAAAAGAAAATTAGGTGACTGGAGTTTTTTCTTGTCAATATTCATTGATATTGACTACCTGCCTGGAGGTGATAGAGGTGTGGATGAGGCTCAGTTTTCTTCAGCTAAACAGATCCAAAACAAAAGCCATCTTAGTTGGCACATCACACCATCTCTGCTCTTCTACCATCACCAGTATCACTTTCGCTGGCCAAAACATCCCCCTTTCCACATCTGTCACCAATTAGGGTGTTAAAATGGACCCTCAACTCACCTTTGACACCCACATCAGACACCTCTGTAAGTCTTCTTTCTACCACCTCAAGAACATCGCTAAACTCCACTCAACTCTCACCCTGGCAGATGCAGAGAAGCTCGTCCATGCCTTTGTCTCCTCCAGGCTGGATTACTGTAATGCGCTCCTCATCGGGATTCCTGGCAAGAGTATTCAGAGACTCCAGTATATTCAGAACAGCGCTGCCAGGATCCTGATGAGGGTGCGAAAGCATGACCATATCACCCCAATCCTGAAAACCCTTCACTGGCTCCCTGTCCCATTTAGAATTGAGTACAGGGTCATTCTCCTCACCCATCAGTGCATTTATGGACATGCCCCCCTTTACTTACAGGAACTCCTTACCCCTCATACCTCCTCACGCACCCTCTGCTCTGTACACACTAACACTCTCCAAGTCCCTAGAACCAAGCTTCGCAGTATGGGTGATAGGGCTTTTTCATCTGTGACGCCGAGACTGTGGAACGCCCTCCCTGACTACCTGAGAGCCCCACAGTTGACTGATGTTTTTAAACGGAATCTAAAAACTCATCTTTTTAGAAAGATATTTTGTTAAAATATAAATAGATTTTCTTGTTTTATTATTTTTATTTTTACTCTGTAGCACTTTGAGATTGCTAAAATATAAAGTGCAATATAAATAAAATTTATTATTATTATTATTATTGATAGTAATAGTGTAGTGGGTAGGTTAGGCTAAATGTCACGTCCTTTTTTTGACTCAGCTCTGATATGGAGCACAGAGAAAAACAATGCCAGGTGGCTGTTTGAGTCTTTCCAGTTTATGCAGTTGAATGCCACCAGCAGAAGCAATGAGTGGGGTACACAAAGACCAGCACTGACGAGTAGGGTAGATGGAGGTGTAAAGAAGGTTAGGTGCACTGTATAGGTAAAAAGAGACAGAGAGATATATGGCGTACAGATTAATGTCTGATGTGGATGGATGAAAGATGTGGTTAGCAAGAAGGCTGTGAATCTCTAGTGATGTGCTGTGATTCTGAGCTTAAGTGTTGCTTCACCACAAGCAAAAACAGAGGAAGAGAGAAAGAGAGAGATAGAGATAAAGGAGAAAATAGCTTCTTTGGGTCCAAGACAAGCTGGGAAAGATGGTGTCCCTTGGTCAATTTATACACACAGTAGCCCAGCTCAGTTAACAGGTCTCCCACAGCCAGAACAGAGAGGGAATGGACCCTGTACAATGTTCATAATATTATTTCGTTCACCTCATCATTTCTGTACAATGCTTAAAAAATTCAGTTGCATGGGCCACGCAAATGTGTAGGCTGTAAACATCATTTCTGTTTGTAGTAAGTTCAAGTAAAATGCTATACAGTTAAAGAACTTTAATATCTGACTATGACTTTTGGGGTAAAGATATTATCCATCCATCCATTTTCCAACCCGCTGAATCCGAACACAGGGTCACGGGGGTCTGCTGGAGCCAATCCCAGCCAACACAGGGCACAAGGCAGGGAACCAATCCCGGGCAGGGTGCCAGCCCATCGCAGGACACACACAAACACACCCACACACCAAGCACACACTAGGGCCAATTTATAAGCACCAATCCACCTAACCTGCATGTCTTTGGACTGTGGGAGGAAACCGGAGTGCCCGGAGGAAACCCACGCAGACACGGGGAGAACATACAAACTCCGGTGAACATACAACTGGCAGTAATTTCAAGAACACTTTTTTGAGTGAACAAAGTAAAAACCTATATCTGAAGCTGAGTTAAGTTAAGCTGGCTTACTATTGCAGTGTGATACATACATTACATGTGCAGTTTGCAGTACTTTTTGTTTTGAGTTTCCATCATTTTCAGTTTTGTAAGTTTATTTGGTGTTGATTTCAGTTCTTATTGTTGCTATTTATAGTTCCCCATTTCTCTGAGGTGAATGGTTGCTTTGATACATTAGGTCTATTTCAATTTGTATATTGCTTTTGAGCTAAACCCTCCAAAAAGTAGTCATAGTACAAGATTACAGATCAAAGTGTTGCAATCAAATATAATTGAAACTCCAGGGTGAACTGATATTTATACCCAAAATTCCCATTTTTTCTATTACTTGTTCTGGT
This sequence comes from Erpetoichthys calabaricus, assembly GCF_900747795.2. Lineage (NCBI taxonomy): Eukaryota > Metazoa > Chordata > Cladistia > Polypteriformes > Polypteridae > Erpetoichthys > Erpetoichthys calabaricus. The sequence goes on along the minus strand of NC_041394.2, from coordinate 309,240,702 downwards.
GTGCTGTAAAATTGTGTCAAGTCAGCCAGTAGATAAAGCAGGAATTGAACTGTAGTAGGAATATTTTACTCATGAGGAATTGTATGTAGCATGTTCAAGAGTAACAAATAATATTAGCCCTGTTAAAAAAAAATATGTGTATATATATATATATATATATATATATAATATACAGTATCTCACAAAAGTGAGTACACCCCTCCATTTTTGTAAATATTTCATTATATCTTTTCATGGGACTACTTCATTAATCAGAGCTTACACAGAAGACGCCAAAAAACTCAGCAAACAATCGACTTGAATCAGAACCCCCACCCCACCTGGCACTCACTCCCTTATCACCACAAGGTGTCTGAATGTACAGCGCGCATCCTGGTCAAGTCAGGCGTCAGAATTGCACACAAACCCATGAACAATTTGCGCACGGTCCTCTTTAATGCTAAAAACAAGAAATCGACAGCTGAAACACGAGACTCAGTTTATAGCATTCCATGCAGTTCTTGCTCAGCGGTATACATAGGACAAACTTCAAAAAGAATCGCAACACGTATACAGGAACATCACAATGCTGTCAGAAGAAAGGACTCACTATCATTGATCTATACGCATACTAAATCAACAGGACATACATTTAACTGGGACAATGTACAAGTAAAATTTAAGGCCAGTACTAAAAGTGCCAAATCCTGGTTATCAAATGAGAACGCCATCAACAGACACTTGGACATAAATCCAGCATATGCAAACTTAAGAAGAACATGTTCATAATAAATAAACTGTACACCCAATACCCCCCTCCTCCTGATCACACTAACTAACTACTTTATGATATGTGATTCATTTTTCTCCCCTTGTGGATCTCCAGCTGCAAATATGCAAACCGTATCACAGACCTTCTCTTCCACACACACACACATACTGTATATATATATATATATATATATATATATACACACATATAGGACCCCAGGCTTTTTACACCATGGGCTTACACATCTTATATATAAATGTCTACGTATAGAAGTCTGTCTGTCTGTCTGTCCGGCCCAGAAGTGCGCAGCTACAGCATGAAGCTCAAAGAAAGTGAAACCACCAAGAAAAGAGAAATTTGCTTAGCCACTAATGCAACACTGATGTGATTGATTGATTGATTGATTGAACTTCCAGAATCCACGGTTTCCAGGAGCCCAGGCTTTTTACAGCAATGGCTTACACAGCTAGTTTATATATATATATATATATATATATATATATATATATATATATATATATATATATATATATATATATGTATATTCATTGCATTCGTTGTCTGAGTCTCGACGACCTGAATTGTGTGGGTGATTACCTACCAGGTAACGCCTGTGGTTGGTCTGTCATTCGGCAAACATCTGCCACGGTGACCTCTTTCAGTTGTGAGAAGCAGATCATGGAATTTTGCATAGTATACTGTCAAATAATGCAAAGAATATGCGACACGTATACTTTATACAGAAAAGTACTCAGGTACATAGTACGTATACACTCCATTAACCAGAGGCACTATAATCGAGGTCCATTGCCTTCGGAAATTATCTGGGCGAAGCTGGGTAAAACAGTGAGTCAGACAATAAATATAAATTGGGTAAAAAAAAACCAGAAGAAATCTTAGGAAATGCAATTCAGAGAGAAAACCCCTTCCTGGTAGGTTGGACATGCAATGTGTGTCAAAAAATGGGGTACATACAACACACAAAACAGAGCACAAATAATCCTCTATTGCCTGAAAGGTTCTCCGAAGTGTCAATTGTGTAGTTTTGTTAATGTTTGTGGACAAAACTTGAAGAATCCCTCCTGGAGATTCATTATTAAAATGTTAAGGTCATTCTTAAAAATCATTCAAATTATCCACAAAGTGTTTTCTTTTAAATACAGTTCAAGTCTTGAAACAGCAGTTGAAAGAATCCAACCTACTTTCCTCTCCTTTAAATATTATCTTAATTAGGGATCAGAACCAATTAAATTTTGACTTTTGCATTATTAAATTGTTAAAATATATTGCAGTGCGTCATTTTCTATTTTCTATTCATTATGCATATTTAAAAACAGTATGCTTGAAAACAAGGTTCGGAGCGACACGGCCTACAAAAATACTGCAAATTCAACATAGCTAAATTAAATAGGTACTTTAGGTTTGCCATGAAATGGCAGTTCTGTCTGTTTAATAGATTATGGAGAACTAAACAAGATCCCTGTGAAACAATTAAATTAATCTTTTTAGCAGCAAATTAGTATTTGTACAAGATTTATAAAATTGGATTTAAGAATTGCTTTCAATCTTTTGCATAATAGAGATGGAAATGAATCAAAAACTGCTCCTGATTTATTACATTTATTACATGGACAATACAAGCATTAGGCTATGCCATATGGAATATCCAATGCTTAAAACATTTTTCAGCCATTAATTCATGACATTTTCCATTATGTTTAAAAAACATTTTGTTTTAGTGTAAATACAGTAGATTATATCATCAGGAGGGGGAGAAGAAGTATAACAAGAACCAGAATATGATGTCCCCTTATTTTGTTATTTTTTTGGCATTGTTAGGACCTTAGTGGTGGCCAAAGATGATATTCAATTAAATTAAGTTTAATTTTATAGTGCACTCTTCACTAAGTGCAGGCCCAAAGTGATGTAACAAATACAGGTATAACATAAATGAAGTACAGCAACAACAAGGACAGTAGCAAACATGCCAAGGGCTATAAAGAAAGTACCTTTCATATGCTTCACAATCCATACTAGTGAGTACTTAAAGCACCCCAAGATATTCTGTAATTTGTTCAGGATGAAACTTTGTGAATTAACAAAGTACAAACAAAAGTCAAGCATCACATAATATGCACAGCTGCTAAAAATGTTTACTTTGCAATGTCTTTTGGCTCATTTGACCCACTGACTTTAATGGATTTTCTACTACTTTTAAGTTAGTCCATAAAACATCTTAAAGTCATATTTTCAGTTCAGAAATGTGAAGAGTTTTAGTAAAGTGACCTAACTTTATGAAAAGCAAAAAAATTCCAAATGTTACATTTTTGCAACAGCCACATATTCTGAATGCTATTTCAGGTTTCACATTTTTGCAACAGCCACATATTCTGAATGCTATTTCAGGTTTCGCATTTTGGGTCATTTTTGACCTACCATATATTTAGTGGATATAACTGTCCGTTTAGGGTAGTTTTGCTTGTTCAAAACTCATAAAGACATCTTAAATAGCATCTTTTCTGCTCAGAAATGAGAAGGGTTTTAGTAAAGTGACCAAACTTCACAAAAAGCAATACATTTTCCAAATGTCATATTTTTTATGGAGCTTCTACAAATTTTGAACACTGTCATGTTCTTTAGATCAGTTTTGAACCCATTATTGATTTTAATGGATTTTCTGCTAGCCTTAAGTGCTTTGTTTGTTCAGAACCCATAAAAAATGCCTGACTACCATCTGTTTTAAAAGTTAGGATAATCAGAACTACATGCTAATGTAGTCAATCAATATAATATACGTTTGGTGTGAAAAATTTGATGACCGGGGCATCTAAAAAGGGGTTTTAGAATAAGGTCAAAAAGACACAGATGGCACAGCATTGAGTCAGCAGTTGAAGATATTGTGAGAGTTAAGTAAAGGAACATAAATGCCTCTATTATTGTAAAATATGATAATCCCTACCATTTCTGTTTTATTCTGTTATCTACTCATAGGCCATCTTTCCTCTGAATTGGCATCACACGATGTCTTAATAAGTGAAAATCTATTACTATATGAAAATATGTTGTGACTGATATTCAAGAAGTGACCTTCAAAGGAAAAATTTGTATGGCCGCACCTGCTTAATGATCAAAGAACAGCTCCCACATTCACTCATTAAAGCCTTTAATTACCCACTATCATCACCGTGCTCTTTAAATCTCATTTTTAAAATTTATAACCTTACACTCATCCTCTACCTATTCAGCCTAATTGGAAAACTGATTTCCACACAGCTCCTTCACTTTCACTGCTCTCAGTTTTCAAAAATATTTCCATTTCAGCCAGGAGCCCAAATCTTTATCCTCATACAATAAGCTTGCGCCTTGAAGGGTGATACTGGTCGTTTAGTATTCCCTTTTGGAGACCCTGGTCTGTTATTTCACTGTGCTTTAGCCTGCTCTTTTTTATTTCTCATCTCCTGGTTGTCTTTTGTCTTTCCACCTTGTGAACACATTTTCTTATTAGGTGCTTCGCTAAAGTATTCTCCTTTTTCTCTTTAACACCTAACATTTCTGTCATTGTTCTGAACATAAAGAGACAATATCACATTTCAATTTAAATTTCCCCTTTGTGTTACCATTGGAATGTTGTTTAGTATTCCCGCCATCAAATTCAAGCTGAGTAGGATTCTGATCATTTGGAGGGCAATTTGGCAATTTCATGACAGAACAGTTTGCACTTCTTTTTTTGTTTCTGTCCATTTGTTTAACTTTTATGCTTTCCGGGTATGGGTTTAATGATAGATGACTACTGTGACATTATTATTTTGAAATACCCAACTTGCGGGGCACATGCACTAACAACACTCATTATCAAACCTCCAATTTCCAGCTTCATAATCATTACTCTGTCTGACACTCTTTTCACCTCCAATAACACTCTTGACATACTGTTCCTTCAGAATAACCCCTACTCCATTTCTCCTCCCATCCACACCATGATAGAACAATTTGAATCCACCTCCGATCCACCTGGCCTTACTCCCCTTGCATTTAGTCTCTTGCATGCACAATATATCAACCTTCCTTCTCTCCATCATATCTGCTAACTCTCTCCCCTTACCAGTCATACTGCCAACATTCAAAGTTCCTACCCTCAGTTCCACTCTCTTTACTTTCCTCCTCTCCTCCTCTCCTCCAGACACGTCTCCCCCCTCTTCTTCTCCTTCTTCGGCCAACAGTAGTCCAATTTCCACCAGGAACCTGTTGGCTAACAGTACTGGTGGCGGTCGTTGTTAACCTGGGGCTCGACCGATCCGGTATGGAAATCTGTATTGTTGTCTGCATGTTGATCTGGCAAAATTTTACACCTGATGCCCTTCGGACATAAAACCTCCCCATTTATCCGGGCTTGGGACTGGCATGAAGAAACACACTGGTTTGTGCATCCCCTTTGGCTGCGTTACAATCTGCAGATCATAAACCTAAGAAATGTGGCTAAGGATCTGTGCTGGTATCTAGAAGGTGGCTGGTTCAAATCCTGTTTCTGTCAGAAGAGATCCTACTCCGTTGGGCCTTTGTGCCAGGCACTTAGCCTGAAAATTTCTCCTGGGATGCTGTACAATGGCTGACCCTGTGCTCTGACCTCCAAAGGTCATGTGAAAAGACATTTTTTTCTTTGGGAATTAATAAAATATATGAAAATCAAACATCAAAATTTTCATGATATTATTTCAGGGTGCTTTTTCTTGTGCAGTCCTACAGTCTTCTTGCCTGGAGCTCAACCTCTATTACCTGCCTACTGGCTTATATTGTCCATGTTGGTGTGTCTTTTGCATGCCGTCTCCTCTGTTGTCTTCTTTTTATTTTCTGACACTGGTTTGCAATCCTATTTTAAAAGTTCAGCTTACGTAAAAATAATAATAATAATATCTTCTTCTTACAGAATAGTTCATCCACCTGTCACATAGAAACTATCATTCTTGATGATAAAGATGAGAAATCAGAAGACAAGCCACAACTGGATCTTATTTATGCAATTAATGACAGACCACCTTGGTATTTATGCCTGCTTCTTGGATTTCAGGTATAGAACATTCTTTGTTATTTACTTTATTAGATAAAGCCAGGCAATTGAAATTTGTGTTTGCTTTTTTAATTACTAGGAAAAATGACTGCATGATGTTTGCTATATTTCTTGTTTAGGTAGGCAATATTTAATAATAATTTAAGGTGTTGTCTTATCATGTTATGAGATCACCTAACAGAGAAAGTAATTGATGGGGGATAGGACAGAATATCAAAACCATCTCTGTACCTGTTACCTGTAACCTTTTACCTGACTCACTGTATATGCTGCACCCAGCATATTTAATCCTAGGGACTCCTATGGCTGCTTGCTGACTGGGGCTTTCTTAACTTTCAAATCTTTACTTCAACCCAGCTTACCACCAATAGAGAAGATTACATGGGCACACCCCTAAACACTTAAGGGACCACAGTCAGATAAGGAAGGAACAATCTAACCTCCTGGACTAGATAGATAGAGAGATAGACAGATAATCTGATACTTTATTAATCACAAGGGGAAATTCACATACTCCAGCAGCAGCACAATCATAAAAAACAATATTAAATTAAACAGTGATAAAAATGCAGGTATAACAGACAATAACTTTGTGCAATGTTAACGTTTACCCCTCCAGTGGAATTGAAGAGTCGCATAGTGTGGGGGAGGAACGATCTCCTCAGTCTGTCACTGGAGCAGGACAGTGACAGCAGTCTGTCGCTGAAGCTGCTCTTCTGTCTGGACAAGACACTGTTTAATGGTTGCAGTGGATTTTCCATGATTGACAGGAGCCTACTCAGTGCCCGTCACTCTGCCATGGATGTCAAACTGTCCAGCTCGGTGCCTACAATAGAGCCTGCCTTCCTCACCAGTTTGTCCAGGCGTGAGGCGTCCCTCTTCTTTATGCTGCCTCCCCAGCACACCACCACATAGAAGAGGGCGCTCGCCACAGCCGTCTGATAGAACATCTGCAGCATCTTATTGCAGATGTTGAAAGACGCCAGCCTTCTAAGGAAGTATAGTCGGCTCTGTCCTCTCTTGCACAGAGCATCAGTATTGGCAGTCCAGTCCAATTTATTATCCAGCTGCACTCCCAGGTATTTATAGGTCTGCACCTTCTGCACACAGTCACCTCTGATGATCACGGGGTCCATGAAGGGCCTGGTCCTCCTAAAATCCACCACCAGTTCCTTGGTTTTGCTGGTGTTCAGTTGTAGGTGGTTTGAGTCGCACCATTTAACAAAGTTCTTGATTAGGTTCCTATACTCCTCCACCTGCCCACTCCTGATGCAGCCCACGATAGCAGTGTCATCAGCAAACTTTTGCACGTGGCAGGACTCCAAGTTGTATTGGAAGTCCGATGTATATAGGCTGAACAGGACCGGAGAAAGTACAGTCCCCTGCAGCGCTCCTGTGTTGCTGACCACAATGTCAGACCTGTAGTTCCCATACTGAGGTCTGTCTGTAAGATAATCCACAATCCATGCCACCAGGTATGAATCTACTCCCATCTCTGTCAGCTTGTCCCTAAGGAGCAGAGGTTGGATGGTGTTGAAGGCGCTAGAGAAGTCCAGAAACATAATTCTTACTGCACCACTGCCTCTGTCCAAGTGGGAGAGGGATCGGTGTAGCATGTAGATGATGGCATCCTCCACTCCCACCTTCTCCTGGTATGCGAACTGCAGAGGTTCGAGGGCGTGGCGGACCTGTGGCCTCAGGTGGTGAATCAGCAGCCGCTCCATGGTCTTCATCACATGTGACGTCAAAGCGACAGGCCGTAAGTCACTCAGCTCACTACGACGTGATACCTTTGGGACTGGGGTGATGCAAGATGTTTTCCAAAGCCTCGGGACTCTCCCCTGTACAAGACTCAGGTGGAAGATGCACTGTAGAGGACTCCCCAGCTCCAACGCACAGGCCTTCAGCAGTCATGGCGATACTCCATCTGGACCCACTGCTTTGCTAGCACGAAGTCTCCTCAGCTCTCTGCTTACCTGGGCTGCTGTAATTGTAGGTGGGGGAAACTCTCTCCTATGCTGGTATCAGCAGAAGGATGGGTGGAGGGTGCAGTACTCCGAGGTGAGAGTGGGTTAGGGTGGTCAAACCTGTTAAAGAAGTTGTTCATTTGGTTTGCTCTCTCCATGTCTCTCTCGATGGTGGCACCCTGCTTCGAGCTGCAGCCAGTGATGATTTTCATCCCATCCCACACTTCTATGCCTAAAAACCAATAACAACAAGCACAAAACTATACATAGAATCATACAACTCAGATGGTTTGTGTACATGTAGTCCCATTAGCAGAGGGAGAGAGAGAAAGAAAGAGACCCCTTTGGAAAAAAGTGTCAGCCTTTAAAAGCAGGCATTGTTTAGATCAATATTTGAAAACTGTTTTCTTTCAATATAAAAAAAGCATCAATCCCTCCACCCACATGAGCACATACACATATTTGTCTTCATGTCCGTTTATAAAGCAGGCTGACATTTTACAGTTTCTTAAAACACATTGAAAGTATTTACATCAAAATGTTACAGTGCTTTATTACCAGTAAGGTGAAATTTAGTTTGTATTCTGGGATTCAAAGCTAACTAAGCAAAACACTCTATAATTCCACTTTGTACTCCTTCCATGGCATGCACCTCACTCCTGTTTAGCCTGACAAGTCTTCAGACTAAAATAAAAATTCCTACTACCTGAAAAGTTTAAAGTTTATCCTGTACAGGTGAGTACATAGGATGGAAAAGGGTCAACAAGATTTGGAATTAAGTCATGTGAGGACCTGTAGAATAGGCCACAGAGGTGCACGTGTTTATTTAAATAATGAATAAGAATTAGTCCTTAAAGAACTAAGTAGTATACTCTGTGGGAGTGAGAAGGGACCAGAGGTGAAGAAAATCTGAAAAGAGCATAGTTGAAAATGATCAGGTAGATGTGCCATAGAGTGACTGGAAGGCAGATTTCAAGTTAGGAGAAAGACCTGGTGTGAAGCCAAGAGGAGAAACAACCTGATGTGTTTTGGGCACGTGGTGAAAAAAGCAGAAGCTGATTGGGTGACGAGGTACACCAAGATGAAAGGGAAGGGGATGAAGGCCAGAGGGAGGCTGAAAAAGACACGGTGTCAGATGATATGTGAAGAATGAGTCTCAGCCCAAAGGATGCCTGTAACTGAAAAGAGAGGAGGAAAAAAGATTTGGAAACAACCAGGTAACCCTGATAAACCAAAAAAAAAGGTCATTAAGCCAGAAATGGTGTGCAGTTCAGCTACCACTACTTTGAATCAGGGGAAACCAATGTGAAATGGTCTGGAAATAATGAAACGATGTATAAGACATGGATCACTGCCAGAGAATTTTTAATTAATATAAACTACTGTTGTGAGTGAGAATCTGCATGCTGCACCACTGAAGTACCTGTGAGAGCAAATGTGGGCGAGCAAACACCTAGTTAGGATGGGTTAGCTGCACTTACTAAACAAGAACATATGCTGCTGCCTTCTAGGTGTGGATTTTCTGACTGCACAGACAAATATGATGTAGGCGTCTGTTTTTAGTCAGATTCATACAAAAACAAATGATGATAAGTCATGTGAAATACTACTTGTTTGTAGTTAGCAACCTGACAGGAACTGCATGTTGTCCTCAAGAGACAAAGCACGTGTAAATGTTAGCCCTTGAAAGCATGCCTGATTCAAGTGAAGTAATGAAAACAAACCAAAACTGATCTGGTTGTTTTTGTTGCTATTTTCAATATAAGGATCTTGATCATAAACTGCAAAACCAAGAACAATATTTTTTTACCCCAAGCACTAGCAAGTGCATCATGATTTAAGGTCCCATGATGTTGCACTCTGATGCACAAGCAACAACCACAGTCATAAACACAACCCAATCTAATGGAAACCAGGACACAAATGAGAAACTAAAACAAAGTGCACACACTGACCAAAACAACACAAAAACATCCATCCATCCATCCATTTTCCAACCCGCCGAATCCGAACACAGGGTCACGGGGGTCTGCTGGAGCCAATCCCAGCCAACACAGGGCACAAGGCAGGAAACAATCCTGGGCAGGGTGCCAACCCACCGCAGGACCAACACAAAAACAGAACATTGGAAATGGTGCAAAAAACACACATTGCCACAATAATCCAGACAAATCTGTCTTACCTAGGCATTCATGAAAACATTCCTTAACTGGTTAAAAAATTATAAGAGGAAATATCAAAAGAATGCAAATTTAGAAATAATTTATAATTGTTTCTTTTTTTCTTTTTGCAGCACTATATCCTAGCATTTGGTGGTATTATAGCCATTCCACTAATTCTTGCAGATGCAATGTGCATTGAAGACAACAATGTCAAGAGTCGACTTATCAGCACTATATTTTTTGTTTCGGGTTTATGTACATTGCTACAGACAACGTTTGGATCCAGGTAAGCACTTATGGTTTGTTAATCAAAACAAGTTATGCTATGCCACAGTCAAGAAAATTGCCCCTCATATTCAGGTACATGTTTTGTAAGTAATGTTAAAAATATTACCATTAAGACTAACCTGCTATGAAGGGAAATGAGAGTGAAACAAGGCTGAAAAACCTAGTCTGTATGTACCGCATATACTCACGTATAAGTTGGATCTTGAAACCTGAAAAATCGATCATAAAACCAGACCCTGACTTACAGTGTACGCCCATTCAAAAATGCAACACTTAATTTTTTTTTTTAACATCTTCTTGCCTCCTCCAATCTCACATTAGTTTCTCATACGCGTCGAATTTTGTTGCAGCTCCACAGTTACCAATTTCATACGCTATTTCGACGACGTTTAATTTAAAACAAGCTTCATATTTTTTTCTGATCGAACGCTCCATCGTAGATAAGGGATGCTCTTACAATAAAGGTGTATGAGTGTGTGAGATACAAAAAACATAAATCAGTGCAAACGTTGCTTCAGAAAATTTCAGGTATTAATGTGTGGACACGTAGGCACAGTAGAGAGAGAGTGTGAGGTTAGGAGTACACACTGATACAGCGTATTGCCGCACCCACATAGAAAAAAAAGCCAGAGTGCTCTGTGGTTACCCTGTCAGGTGGGCATTAGCATATCATAATCTCTTGCACCAATAGCGTGAGTTTTCCGCAATTGACTTATATGACCGACATTATAAAATACCAGAAATTATACTGTTAAAGCAAGTCTCAACTTATCCACGGGAGAAGTTATCTGTGAGTATATATGGTAATCTCTTTTTACGGTAAGCTTCTCAAAACACATTGAAAATATTTACTGTACATTAATCCACATAGCTGCAGTTCAGAAATGACAAATGTGCTTTATCAATAATATTTCTGTTTTGCTCCCCTTGAGAAATATTAACTTCTGATGTGGCAGTCCTCTATTTTCGATAACCTTGTCCATTTAATGATGCTAAATGGAGAAGGTAAAGACTCTGAAGAATTTTTCAGCAGTAACAACTTAGGGTTCGTTTAGGATCATTCAGAGATGTTTCTGGTGGAGACAGACAGACAGACAGACAGACAGACAGACAGACAGAAATGGAGAGTCTGGTGCTGTGTAATATGATACCTCTGAGCTACAAGGCAGAAGGCACAAGCCTGCTTGCTCAGGTGTAGTGAGCAGTTTCTCTTGAGCGTAGCTGATAAATCCTTATTTCAGGGTGCACATCCAGCCATTCCATTTCAGAATGTGAAAGAATTACAAAAGCACGAGAAGTCATCAAAGAGAGAGAGAAAAAAAATGCCAAAATTTTGAAAGAAAAAATCTCCTTTAAATATTTGGAACCACAGAACATATCACACAAAAGACTTTATATCACAACTGAAAATTGTCTATTAAAATTCACAGAGCTCTTGGATACTAACTTAAAGCCACATCTGTCACACTGTTGAGCATGCTGATTTTAATATCATTATTATATCTTGTATTATTAATGCATGTAATGCTTTTCATACCCAGCTTCTCCAGTTTAGTTTTAATATAATTTGTGACTGCAGCATATACAGTTAAACCTAGTGACGAAAAGTGAGTTTGTGTTTCATTTAATGAAAAATATACTGTCTGTTTTCAGATTACCTATTCTGCAAGGGGGTACATTTAGCTTCCTCACTCCTACTTTGGCAATTCTAGCTTTACCAGAATGGGCATGCCCACACCAAAAAAGCCAGCTGCTTTTGAACTCAACTACCAGTAGAGATGATGAAGCATGGAAATCCCATATGTGTGAGGTGGGTCAAACATATTAATTGACTACTTTTTCTGTTGCTTTAAATATACTCATTATACTTTGTCAATGTGATCATGTCTTCTGATGTGTGTATTTCCAGATGAAACCAGAATCCATTGACCTACCTGCTCATAATAGTAGATCCACCTTCTATGAAGTGATCAAAAATGAAGCAGTGTAAACAGTAGTAACAATTGCCATAAATTGGCTCTAACCAATTGCAGGTACATGTAAGGAAAGAACTACTGGACAAGAGGTGAAACGTACCTCACTAGTATATAAATAAATACTGAAAAAAGATTGACTAAAGGGCTTCTAACTGGCTAAAAAAGAAAACCAAAAAGAATACAAACTCAATAAAGGGTGAACTAGAAAGAGGCAGACAGCATTGGATGCAGAGTGAAAATAATGGAAATCCTGTTTACCTTACACCATCCATACACAACACAGAAGTCTGCAACTCTCTGAACAGAAGTGAAAGCTAGAGGATAAAGAAATTTGGGGGTATATCACAGAAAACACGCCCAGTCAAGTAACTCATTCAGACCAATCGGGCATAAAACATTTAATTTAAAAATCCAACATGCTTCCCAAACATACCAATAAGTTATCAAAGTTATCCCTACAGGAGATAACCTAAGGTGTGAAACTTTGTGGTTTTCAGTAATCAAGTGCCAAGATAAAGGATGTTTAATAGATTTGGTCCTGATGTTGCTTTTGTGTTCTGCAATACGATAATGGATGGAACGTAAGGTTTTACCTATGCATAGCAAAGGACAGGGACATAACAATAAATAAATGATACATTTTCAACTGCAATGATATCTTTGCCTAAGATGAATATGGCCATGTAGAGTAGTAATTAGGTTGCATGTTAAAACATCCCCACAACAACGACAATTTAAACAGGGAAAATATATAATTCTCATTCCACATCGTCTTAACAGGATTAACTCCTGGTCACAGAGCAGTGACTGCTTCACTCTCAATTCACTTTCAGGTTAACAGATTTCCCTGTGGAATAATAAAGTCTACCTAACCTATTCAGGTTTGTGAAATGTTTCAAAACTTTTTTAGAAAAGTCACATCTTTATCTTTGGTTAATGCCCATTCATGGATCGGAACTCACTGATGCCATTAAATGGAAGTGATGTTAAAAAATCAGGTAGCATTCAAATGTTGCCATACTTTTATGGAATGAAGAAGAGAAACATTATTAATAATTTGAGTAACACTTTAGTTTAGGTACTGCAAAAACGCATGTAATACTCATTTACTCTTCTGTAACAAGACCTTAACAAAGCCTTCTTTGGGTCTTCATGACAGATATAAAACATCAGTAGATACGTTATTCATCTCTGTGCAGTGTGACATATTGAATGGTTCACAGATCTTATACTAAACATGTAATTTCAAGAGACATGTGTCTGTTAAGCCACTTAAGACCACTCCAAAGTGAAGTTTTGTTAGTCGATCACATTGCAGAGATGAATAAACATTTTACTGATGCTTTGTAAGGGTTATGAAGACCCAAAGAAGTGTTTGTTAAAGTCTTGTTACATACAGTAATAATAAAGGAGTAACAGATGCATTTTTCAGTACCTAAACTAAAGTGTTACCGTGTGTTCAATATAATTTCTGAAGCTGCTATATAGAAAATAAACTGTGTAATATATTTAATGTTATTTACAGTATATAAAGTAAGAATATGAATGTAAACAACGAGTGTCAATCACACTAATAACTTAAGTGCATGTCCTACTTCGATTGGCTGTGGGAATTAAAACACTTTAGTATCAAATAGAGAGATCTGCATGAGGACACAAGTCTTTGAAGTTCTCTATGGCATTCTTTGATAAAACTGATATATCAGAGTTCTGTTAATTGAATAGTCAACTATTAGCCAAGAATAGTAAAGGACTCTGATGGGAATCGTGGATTTGTAGTCTTGCTGAAGCCTGACTATAATGTATATCTGGAGACAACTATCAGTGAATTTTGCTTAAAAGTGAAAGGGAATAATTCAACAGCTCATTGAATGTCACATTTCTAAATCAATCCAACACCTCATAATGGTGGTGCCCAAAGTAGGGACAGTGATTTTGAACTGCAAAGATCAGAGGCACTCTTGGTCTGACAAAGATCAAGCTTCAGTTTACGATGAACTGTCTACACTGCAGATGAAAATTCTCCAAAAAAACCCTATTAGGCAGATAAATGTGTGTCACGTGTGCAGAGAGTACACTGCATGTTTTAAAAATGTACATAACCTTATGGAAGGGAAAAACCTTTCTGTAGCATTAGATTTTATAATGGCATGCAATCGCATCAATGTACAAATGGCAAACATGAACGATATGCAGTTGCAGGTGCTGTGTGTGCTCTCTGTTGTTCAGAGTTACATCAGTAGTGTAGTGTAAGTCGATGTAAGCTTAAAAGAATTGGCAGCTATATGAACCGTAAAATATGCATTTGAAGTAAATGGTGTGCCACACCCTGTTAAAAGGACTGCTGATAAGAGAGCTGATAACAAAGAGCCACTGCAGATGCAGATTTCAGTATTCTAAAGACCCAAATTGACAAATTTGCTCAATGACACCAATAAAACATGGACAAAGCTGCACATCATCCACCTTCTGACTGCACATCTATTTGAATTACTAAAAAAAAATGAACATTACTTTCTAACTGGAAATGTAAACATGCCATGACAATATAGACACTGTGTTTTAACATGTCGTATATCCATAGATCACAATGCATGTTTAAACTCAGTTTGCTGCTGTTATGTCATATAGTGATACAACAGGTAAAATGACAGAAAGATACTGTAGCAGACAGAGGCAATTGTCAAACATGTGGAGCCCAATAGCTGCTATGGTCTACGTGTGTGTACAAATTAATTATTAAGCTCCTGTTACCTTGTGCTCCTGAGCTCCTGAGCGAATAACAGCAATTTTAGTTTTACAGTTTTCCCTCAGTGTCAAGTCTTTCATTCAGTGTCTTTTGCTGTCTCCCTGAAACCCTGGCAAGGGTTTAAAATGCAAAGACTGCCGGTGCTTTAGGAAGAAGCCCTGTGGGTGAGGCCTTTGCTGCTATTCACTACACACTTTTCATTTGAGAATCATGTCTGGCTCTGCCAGAGTAATGTATTCTGGAGTGAAGCTAAGAAACACTTCTTAATGTGAAAAGTTGTGGGGACCTGAGTAAATTACTGAATCACACAGACTTGATGGACTGAATCATCTCTGCTTGTTTGTCAAGCTGAAAATAAGTTTCCATACTGTAACTTTAATATTGTTATTTTCTTTTGTTTGTGTTTCACAGATACAGGGTGCTATTATTGTAGCATCTTTGCTTCAGATTTTGCTTGGATTCACAGGCCTTATTGGATTCATCCTCAGATTTATTGGTCCACTTGCAATTGCTCCTACCATCACCCTTGTTGGACTTTCTTTATTTATTGAGGCTGGGAAAAAATCTGGCTCTCACTGGGCAATTGCTGCTTTGTAAGTGAGATTCTCCTCTATTAGTAAATACTGCAGTTATCGTGAAACCAGTTGCAACTTCTCCATGGTATGTTGCTTTTCCACATCCAAACCTTTTAGATGGTTCTCGAAAGAGTGTTTAACATTAGGATTATGTTGTCCAGTCAATTAAGTGAGATTCTCCTCTATTAGTAAATACTGCAGTTATCGTGAAACCAGTTGCAACTTCTCCATGGTATGTTGCTTTTCCACATCCAAACCTTTTAGATGATTCTCGAAAGAGTGTTTAACATTAGGATTATGTTGTCCAGTCAATTATAAATAGGAGTGAGGAAAATAATGGGAATAATTTTGCATTTTGACAGAACACCCACAAACAGTTGTAAGTAAACAACCTGAGACAGATTGACAAAGCAAAAAAAAGCTTGACCTTTGTGAATAGAGTTTTAAAAGACACTGTTGAAAATAAATAAAGAGAGCAGTGAATTATCAATTGTACTCTTGATACAGCTGACACAAAACCATTGTAATAATCTATCTAAGTTTGGTATGCCGCATGGAAACATTGTCCAGAGGTTGATCCTTCCTTGTGTCCAATGATTGCTGGGATAGTCTTCTGCTTACCTGCATAATTAGGTTAAGAAAATGAATGCATGGCTGAATGCAAACAAGCCAGTGTGCTGCAGGAAGTCCTGATGATGCAACATACGTTTTGTTCTGACCATAATTCTATCTGAATTGAACACATATTCCCTCTTATTTACAGGTTTTAATAGTGCACAAACCATGGTATTTAAAACATGTTAAAAATATTACTTGCGTAGTTTATAATTCTGATTTTGATTCAGTTTCACAAGTTCATCATTATCAACCATCCATTGCAGGATAAGATGAATATCTATAGGTTTGAAGATGGCCACATATAAATAGTGTGGACCCAGGGGCAACTGCTGAATCCGAACACACAGACACAAAAGTCCAGTGTACCAAAATAAAGATATTTTATTACACTAAAGGAATATAAAAAATGACAGAGAGCAAACAAAATAAATTATATAAAATTATGTATTATATAAATTACGTTAATCCAGATATCTTTCTAATATAACTGGAAGGATAATAAAATGGAAATGTTAGTAGAAGAGCTGGTAGAACAGCTTTGGATCTTGTGCCCTCGGGGCCTACCAAAATAATGTTGATATCTGACTGCTGTTTAGTAGCATGGTCACCTTCCACTAAGCTCATCTTTCAGCACTCTGAGCAATTGGCCATCTTGGCCTCTTGTCAGTTGCTACAAACTGTCTTCCCACTCCAGGCTTACTTGACTAAGGGGAAAGACAGCCATTTACACTAGGGTCTGGCAGAATGTCCAGGTATCCTACAATAAACATTTCCAGGGCCCTGAGTGATGTCACCAATACTTGTGATGGCCAGACCACAATCAAAATGCATAGTGTTTTAAAGTAAGTTTAAAGTCCTACATTTAATGTCAAGTGATAATGCTCAGGTAAACACTTGATAAACTCCTGGATTGCTCATGTTTGCTTATAAATAATCAACATGTATCGCAGAATTATGTGTCTGATTCCATCACTGACAAGACCTCCTTCTGTGTGCAGTTAGTGTATCTATTTTTTATAACTGATACACAAAATATCCAATTGTCAGTTTCCCCTGTCTGACAGATGGTAGCACAAGCGCTCCAACTGAAATTAGTAGGACCCTCCTACACATTAAACATTCCTGCTACTGCATCCTAAGGGCCGCCTAAATCGACCGAAGGAATCAAAAGGGTGTTTGGAAAGGCAATTTTGTACAAGTTGCTAATTAAGTGTAGATTTGAGAAATGACTAATGGGCTGACTGATAGATAGAGAGAAACAAAATAATTTATAAAGGGAAGCTGTGCAAAGAAAGTGAACAGAAATTGAGATGGGCAAGTGAGTGAACCACCCTTTCAAAAAATCTGGGACAAACAGTCTGTGGTAGGTGCACTACTGTACTGTATTATGGGCTTCCACATCCTTCGTAGTTTTGTGTGACTCTGGCTTTGTTCAAAAGTTTCCTTCACTTTTGTATTGTTTAATAAAGTGTGTCCCAGTGTGAATTAGTTTGTGTATGTGAATGTTCCTTTGTGATCCAGGGTGGGCTTTTTCCTAATCACTCATCCTCCTAAAATAGTCTGTGGCTCCCTTCAGCAGTAAAATTGTTTTAAGAGGGCTCAGTTAATGAATCACTGTTGTACTGTATGTCTGTCATCAGTATGCACCCGTGTATTACACGTGCAAGTGAATGCAGGCATCTGAATTCATGTCTTATCAATTACAATGGGCAAACAATTTAAAGCTGCTTGCAATGCAGGCATAGTATATTGATATAACACCTATATTTAGTATTTTTGTTACATAGAAACATATTTACCCCACATAATCACACATTAACTGAAGCCTCCTAATGCAACTTAAGGGTTGCACTCAACTATGGAGTGAAGGTTCTAATTTAGCACCTATAAGGACGTATTCAGTATACAAATTGGGATGTAGTTAAAGAAAATAGCGTAGACTTTTACAGATGTTCCGATATTATCAGATTATATTATCTATCTTAATACATACACACACCTATATATAAAATGTGTATGAAGGTAGCATTATAAATGATGTCAGGGAATACTGATAATTTTACTCCCTCATGAAAATATCCAGGAGTTGAACATTTTTAAAAATAAGTATGTACAGTAGACATTTTCCTTTAACACTAGAATTACCAGAGTCTACGAAAAAACTCGTAGATCCGGCCCACCTTAAATCGCTTCTTAAATCCGTTCACACCTCTCCGCCAGCGTCTTTTGTCCACTAAATGTGCTGATAAAAGACAAGCTGCCAGCAGCCGGCTATTCCATCCCCCCTCCTTTAACACTAGAATTACCAGAGTCTACGAAAAAACTCGTAGATCTGGCCCACCTTAAATCGCTTCTTAAATCCGTTCACACCTCTCCGCCAGCGTCTTTTGTCCACTAAATGTGCTGATAAAAGATAAGCTGCGAGCAGCCGGCTATTCCATCCCCCCTCCGACTTAGAACGTGAATGCACTTTTCCCAGCTCATGCCTTGATTGATTGTCTGGGAGTGAACTGGAGTTTTAGAGTTGAAATAATAGATCGTTATTTGGAACACACGCATTCCATGTGTGTACCGTTTCTACAGTAATCTGTGTAAACACATTGTTAAAACAGACTTTTTCATATTTTAGTAATAAATGTTACAAAATGTAAGCATAAACTATAGAATGTGTAAAGCCCGAGTTCCTAAGATCAAATAAACACTCCCACAAAAGCTTCACATTTTAGTAATAAATGTTACAAAATGTAAGCATAAACTATAGAATGTGTCAAGCCCGAATTCCTAAGATCAAATAAACACTTCCACAAAAGCTTCACACGCCATACAACAGCTTCCGGGCGTAGCGTGCTAAGATTTGCCTCTCAGAGCGAGTAGCTTTTCTCTGCCTCACAAACATGAGTTCAATTCCCCGTTGGGGATAAAGTGTTACTTCTTTTTTTTCTTTTTAACCTCAAACGGACATAAAATTTGTAAATTGGTATGCACTGTCAGTTAATGAGATCGTTATATTTTCATGTGGGATGCTCCTTTTAAAATATTTTTTTAACAATTGAGACTGCAATTAACATGAACAACTGTCCTTATAACTTATTTTTTTCAAGATCCATAACACACAGACAGACAGAGCACTGCGTAATACAGAGACAGACAGGCAGAGATATACAAATAAACAGGGAAGGCACATGTACTGAAAGAAAAAAAAAATCAACATGCGCGTTGTTCCTGCAGCACTGAATAAGCTCACGCGCTCTAACATCACCCCTCCCCCCCGATCTGGCTCTCTAAGTAACAGCACAAGTACAGGCGCAAACCAAGTGTAATCAAGAGTCCCGGTTCGATCCCCACTCACTCCTATATTTGCCGTTTTCAGTAGTAAGCTGCTCTTTTTGTTAATATTATACAGTACACACATGCACTTGATTTGTGTTTTTTCGTAGACTCTGGTAATTCTAGTGTTAATCAAAGTTTCAATGGTATGTCCCTAAACATTTTTTTAAATGTCCTCAATTTCTCTCTGGGCTCTAGAGAAGTCTGTCTTTTTTCCCTGTAAGGTTGTAACATTCCCTCCCTTCTTGTGGTGGGTTTGATACAGTCCGATAACTGAGAATTGCATGCATAACTGTCAATCAGGGTTCTTCTCCTACTGCCTGGAAAATCTTCCTATTGGTGACAATAAAGGATTCAGATTGAAGGCATTTGGTTTAGTCTGTCTTCAAGTGAAACCACAGTTATAGCCTGAAACACATTTTGAAAATGTATATTCAAATTTTGATATCATATTAATCCAGATATATTTCTAATACAACTAGAAGGATAATAAAATGGAAATGTTAGAAGAAGAGTTGAATATGATAGAACAGCTTTGGATCTTTGGCAATCATTTTTTTTGGGTTTGAAAACCTTGAATGTACAATTTCTAAAATGTGCAAATGTTTTACTTTTTGTACAGAACAATGGGACTGATCATTCTTTTCTCTCAGTACTTAAGCAATGTGAACGTACCTTTAATTATCTACAGTAAGAAGAAATGGAAAATTATACGGTATCCAGTTTTCAAACTTTTTTCCGTAAGTATTTGATTTGCTTTAAAATTAGAAGTGCCAAGTATCCTATTTTCTTGACTAACTAAGTTGGTAACATACTAGGCTGTCAAATAGAACTATACAGATTACAAGGTTCAGCCTTCTTTCTCCCCTTAACTTTATGCAGCCAGATGAGAGTACCTGCTCAAATAAACTAGCTTCCAAAGCAAAAGGGACACCACACAATGTATATCACTTATTCTCTGAAGTGGTTTCTCTGTTTCTGCTTTTTCACTTCTTTCTCTCTCTCTCTCTGAGCTATGTTCCTCAGTTTATTACTTTCTGTCTTCTCCAGTTGCCAGTACAAGCTGCTTCTGGTTTTCATGACATTTTTACACTTTGTTGTTGTGAATATAAATGTTTGTTCATTTCATTCTGGCTCTAGAAATTTTTTTTGTGCCTGACCAGGTGCAAAATGTATGTTTTCTGAACATATTTCATTTTTGTAGCTATTATTTAATGTTAGTATGGTTATCATTAAAAAATTATTTATTTTAGGAACTGGGTACAAGGGTGCTTTGTTTTTATTGCAGGTGCCGCCATTTTGCGGTCTCTTGGCTGTGATGCTTTGCACAGTTGCTGGGGATGTGGTGTGTGGAGGTCATGTTGGGTGATATTATTGATTTAGTCATTTATAAGCCAGAGGCAATCATCACACCAAAGATCTAAATTCTCACGTCAGTTTCTACATATTTTTAGGTTTTTAATTCAAGACAAAATATCTAGTGACTGTGTTTTCTGACTGCAATTTTTTTTTTTTTTGATAAAAAAGATGAGACTGATTTACTGGGTTTGACCTTCGCACAGTTATTTCATCTTCCATCTTCTGATCCATCTTTTACTGTTAGTGTGGCCTACCATTTTTATACATCCTGGTATTAACACTACTTGTGGCAGGTTGTCTTTTTCATCAATACGACTCCTTCAAGTAACTCTAAGGACAATTTGCGATTTATGTAGGTGTTTAGTGTTTTCTGACCATTGTGGGATTTCAATGAACACAACTTCCTTTTTTTGGCTGACTACTGCTTTCATGTTTGGACTTACTTTCTGAAACTTTGCTTTACTGACAATGGCCATGTGGGAAGTGTGGTATTATAAGTGCATTTACGTGTTATGTCTACTGTTATGGAAACAGGCATGACACTGGTCATCTTCTATTGGTTTAATCTTTCTGCTTCTTTCAATTTGGGCACATTTCACATTCTTTTCTGAGTGTGTACGCCTCGCCTTTTCTAATATGAGTGTGTACACATATCTATCCTGAATTTTCTGTGCATGTCTAAAATGAAATATATATAAATATGAATCGATTCTTCAGATAGATGCAATCTAAATAGATAACCATGAACACCACCTCTGTACTGATTGCTTCACTACTTCTAATTGTTTTCAGGGTTGGAAATCTGCAAATTCATCAGCTCATGACAGCAACAAAGAGTATTAGATAAAGAGTAATCTGAGCTGTTTTGAGTGCAATTCTCACGCCATATCTCTACCTAGAAACCTATGGATTAAAGAGAAGAGCCAGGATTGGTGGGAGAGAAATATGAAGGGGTTTAATGCAAAAGAGCTATGTGACAATTTCAAAATTTCATGGAGGGCATTTGATTATTTAAGTCAATGTCAAGCTGCAAGATGTTCCTGGAAAAATATGGGCTTGAGGTGTTCCATTTTCTTCTGAAAACAAGCAACAGCATAGATTAATGATAGTCACCCCCAATGCTTATTAACTCTGCCACCTTACTTTTGCTTTATTGGTTCTGTCATCCATCTTTATTTTCAGTGCAGATATATGACAAACATTATATGAACAGTGACATAAAACTAACTAGGTAGTATAAATTTCCAGATAATTCTCATTCAAATATTCAGACATGGTTCATTTTTAAGTTGCATGTGTCTGTATCAGATTTAGTATTTTATATGTAATTTGTCTAAAATATTGTGATTCTATATGTTTTTTGCTGTTCACACTTCTCTAAAAAGATCAGGCCTGTGCAACATACAGTATAAGTGAAAAAAATTGAAATAAGCCATAGAGTGAGCTTAGACTTTCTTTTTGGAAATATTCTAGCCTTCACTAGTTACTCAGTACTCACTGGGGCACTGCTCTTATACATTTTATTTGTTGTGTTTAACATTCTCCTGGACGGTGGATATTTGTATAAAGTGAATTAACAAAGGTGTTCTTAATAATATATTTTATGTATATAGCGCCTTTCCCCTGCTCATGGTGCTTATTTAAACAGCAGGTTATATGTAATATTGGGTACAAATATTTCTACATAGAACACTACACAGATAATACAGGAGATACAAAGTATTAAATAGAATACAAGACAGTAAACCAGAGTAAAATACTAAAGTAAATACTAAAAAACAACACTGAACAAATGATATCACTTGCGATATAACACAAACACACAAATTA
The DNA here is from genome assembly GCF_900747795.2 of Erpetoichthys calabaricus. NCBI lineage: Eukaryota > Metazoa > Chordata > Cladistia > Polypteriformes > Polypteridae > Erpetoichthys > Erpetoichthys calabaricus. The sequence continues at coordinate 309,218,035 of NC_041394.2, read as the reverse complement.
TCCTGAGCATCTGGATAGAGAGGAAGACTGAAAGGAGGGGCAGAATGTCTGGTTAAGTTAAAAGCCTTCCTGAACAGATGAGTTTTAAGCTGTTTTTTAAGGAATTAATGGAGTCAGCTGATCTAATTAACTTTGGGAGATTATTCCAAAGTCTGGGTGCTATACAGCTGAAGTTCCTGACACTCATAGAGTGCAGGTTACTGTGGGGCACAGCAAGATTGCCATAATCAGAAGACCTTAGTGCATGAACAGGAGCATAGCAATGGAGAAGGTCACTGATGTAGTCTGGTGTAAGGCCATTTAAAACTTTGCAGGTTATTAATAGAATTTTAAATTTAATTCTGTAAGACACAGCGAGACAGTGAGGGTGAAGCAGGATAGGTGTGATGTGCCCGCTGTTGCTGGTTCATGTTAGGACTCTTGCAACATAGTTTTGAATCAACTGGAGCTGTGATATAAGATTAGAAGGGGCACCTGCCAGCAGCAAGTTACAATAATTGATGTGGGATATGATAAAAGCATGGACAAGTTTCTCAGCATTAGAAAATGAGAGGAATGAGTGAACATGGGATATGTTACAGAGGTGAAAGTAAGAAAGTTTCTTAATGTGGTTCATGTGGGTGGAATAAGAAAGGGAGGAATCAAAAATGACACCAACATTCCTTGCATTAGAAGAAGGTCTGCTGAGTTCACCATCAAGAGTGAACTAAGAATGAGCTCATTTTCTTAAGTTGCATTTTAGTGCCAATTTACGGGAGTTCAGTTTTGTTGCAGTTAGTCTTAAAGAGTTTTGTTCCATTCAGGTATTAATTTCACTGAGGCAAGTTGTGAGCTGAGAAAGCTCCGATGAAGTTTCGCTTTTAACATTGAAATAGAGTGGAGTATCATCTTTATAAAAATGATAACCCAGTCCAAGGCTACGAATAATATGGCCAAGGGGAAGCATAAAGATACAGAAGGCAGAGGACAGAGCCCTGAGGAACTCCTTGTGTGACTGGCACTGAGTGGGATTTGTTTTGCCAAGACTAACAAACTCTTGCATATCAGTCAGATAGGACTTAAACCACTGGTATGCAGTGCCAGAGACACCCAGCATGTTCTCCATTCTGTACAGTAGAATGTCATGTCTGACAGTGTCAAAGGCTGCACTGAGATCTAACAGAATTAATATGCTGGTTTATCCAGAGTCTGCTGCCATAAACAAGTCATTAGTTACCCCAAGCAGAGCAGATTCACAACCGTGCTGAACCCTGAAACCAGACTGAAAGAGTTCAATCAGTTTATTAGAGGTTAAGTAATTGGTGAGTTGAGAGGCTACAACATTCTTAACTTTTGACTGAAAAGGTAAGTTAGAACTAGTCCGAAAAATGTTAAGATTGTCAGCATCAAGACCAGACTTTTTTAACAGTGGGATTACAGAAGTGATTTTAAAAGTGGCTGGCACAAACTCATTGTCAAGGGATGTATTTATTATTGTCGTAATAGTTAGGATTGTGGAATGAAGGCAGGATTTAAGAAGTGTGGTGGGGATGGGGTCCATTATATAAGAAGTTGGCCTCATCTTACAAAGCCGGTTATTAACAAATGCACATGTGACTGGTGAGAATTTAGAAAAGGAGCTGGATGGAGTGGGAAGACAAGGAAGATATAAACAGATGATTGACTTATGTTAGTTAAATTATTTAGATCTTCAATTTTATTACAGAAAAAGTAGAGTATTTTTCACAGCCTTCAGTAGAAGAGGTAATTGGGCCAGATGCAGGTTGAAGTAGTTTATTAACTACAGAGAACAAAACCCTCAGGTTATCATGGCCACTTTCTATTATTCTTCCTATATGTGTGTTCTTGGCTGCAGTTAGTGCTTCCCTGTAAGCCTTTTTGGGGTCAGAGAAAGCCTGGATATGCACAGTGAGGCCAGTCTTGCATGACATTCTCTGAAGGCATCATCAAGCAGCTTTTATAGACCATAATTTTGAATCGTACCATGGAGATGAGTGCTTAAAGCAAACCTTATGTTTTAAATGAGCTGTTATGTAGTACTGAATGAAGGGCTGAGTTATAATAGTCAACAAGACTATCTAGTATTGATGGAATAGGGGAATACAGAAAAACATCAGAAATAGATCCAGCAAGGATAGAGGGATGGATAGTTTTAAGGTTTTTGAAAGAAATTTGGCATTTATAGGTAAGAGAACAGTGGAAAGTACTACTTTATGATCAGAGAGTCCCAAATTACTGTTATAAGTGTTGCCAACAGATAAGCCAGATGATCAGATTAAGTCTAATATACACCAGAGTGAGTAGGAAAATCAACATTTTGCCCCATGTGAAAACAGTCCAGTAAAGACAGGAATTCATTCCTCAGTTTACATGTCGCGGAGTGTCAGTATGGATGTTGATGTTGCTGAGAAGAATGATCCTCTGGGGAAGAAAACTTAAGTGGGTTAAAAGTTCAGTCGGATCAGTTAAGAAAGACCCATTGTATTTTGGGGGACGATAGACACAATAAGTAAGACAGGACCAGATTTCGTAATTAGCTTAAGAGCCAGACACTCGAAAGAAAACGGCCAGTCAGTTAGGATTCTTTTGATGTTTTACTCTGATCTAGCCATTATTGCGACTCCTCCTCCTTGTCTCAGAGCCTCTGAGAAGTAAAGATACCTGGGTGGTTTTGCTTCTATGAGAGATGTAAATTCATTTGGTTTTTGCCAGGTTTCTGTTAAGCAGGTTGGAATCTGTAATGAATTCTAATATCACCAATGCTTTACCATTAAGAGATCTTGAGTTAAACAATGCAATATTAGCTGATGAGAGTTTGTTGTGCACAGATCCATAGCAAGAGGTTATTTTAGCATATTGAGAATTTGGCACACTGACTTATTTCCAAAGCCATGAGTGGGACTACGTATTCTTGAACAGATGCTGTCGGTGAAATTTTCATTTGCCGCCCAGCGGTAGCGACAACCTGACTCAAGATGTAAATATTGTAGGTGCTGCACAATGCCAGTGTCTTTTAGGACATTCCAGTCTGGCCACTTGCTCTTAAACAAACTTTCTAATATGAAGGATTGTATCACAAGAGTACTTTAGCATAGTTTAGAGCAATACTTATCTGACAGTAGCAGAGAAGCAGTGCAGCACAGCGGAGAAGGTGAGACGGGCGGGGAGGTGCTGATGAGCGATGACAACAAAGCAGCAAAAAAAAAATAAAACATCCAGAAGAAGCATAGTAGGAGATATTACAAGATGCACATGAAAGGTATCTACCAGAATTCGGAGGATCCACCATACAAGCACATACATATAATGTTGGGTATTACAGGCACGCTCGCCCCAGAGCTGCAAACATCAGATCACTCCTCAGTCATTCCCAGTTGAAGCACATACAGATGGAATCGAGAGCAACCCAGCGTATCCATCATAATCAAGGATAGGGAACATCCCCAGCACCTAGATCTCCACGGTGCTAAAAATAAAAAAAAACGTTTAAAACTTGCTATGTTTTTTTTACTGCATTGACTCAATATGAATGAAATTTTACATTTATTTAGAAAATGTGAATGGATACTAACCATAGTAGTTTTTGTGAGCTGCAATACTGAATGTAAAGAATAAGCAGCTATTATAACACATTGCATTATGAAATTAGTAAAAGGATATCTCAGCAAATATTTTTTAATGGAAAAAAAAAGATTATTATTTATTATCAGACCGAAAAAAACAGAAAAGAATATTAGTGGCATGGCATTTCAGCTGTATATATTCTTGAGGTGTGTATTTTGATTAAACACCTGCCTCAGATATTCTTTTCTATTTTTTTCCAGCATAGTGATAATCTTTACAAATTTCCCAATATCATGTGTAAATAATAAGTATAATTTTTAGCTGAGGTACATTTTTGTGTTTTGTGTATGCAGATTTATTTCCTCAGTATTGGTTTTCACCATTTCAAAGTAGGTGGGATGAAAATGGTTCCCCAATCCCCAATCTAGCACCATTGATGGCACTGGTGATAAAGTGAACATATTTGATGATATGAATAGTTTTCATCCTTAGTATGTATTTTACAAATGTTTTAATAAATGCCTAAACCAAAATAAATAGGTTATTTATAAATTGGTTGTTTTCTTTCTGTTTACGTGAAGGATCTATGTTCTTCAGTGTAGCTGTCTGGGATGTCACCATTTTGTCTATGCAGGCGAAAGGCTTTGCAATGAAAGTCAATTTTTTTGATGAATGTTGTGAATAAATTGACTAAATCTCTACACAGTACCTTCTGATCCACATGAGGCTATGTAAGTCCATGCAAAGTTGTGCATGCTCAAATATACGATATAGGATACACCTCATGAAAACAACGCACAATCTACAGTAATGCTGGGACTTATTGAAATTGTTAACCACTTCAAACTGCATAGCCTACTCAGCAATAGAGAACCTTGTAAGGGCTTAAAGAGCAAAGATTTTGTCAATTTCAAATACATCGCAATTCAAAATACGAGCATATTGTTAAGTTACTAATTACCACAGCTTTTCACACTGTAGAGTACAGAGGTTCATTGTAAATGTTTGAAGCCTTGATGCATAGACTAAATAACCTTGGTGAAAACTGTGAATTCTCTCTCTAAATGACTTTTCTTAAGAGAGGAAAATTAATGAATTTTAAACTTTGAGCAAACTTTTACATACAACACATGATACCAGGTATTAATTGTATTCACTTTTATTTCTAGGTGTTGCTGGGAATGTGTCTGTCTTGGCTCTTATGTTTCTTGCTTACAGTCTACAATGTGCTGCCAACTAACAGTAACGATTATGGCTATTATGCAAGAACTGATATCAGGATTGATGCTGTTAAAAGTGCCCCTTGGATTCATTTTCCCTACCCATGTGAGTTTATTTTAAAAATAACAGAGTTTGGAGTTGCATGGGTTTGAATCTATGTAGTTAAATAAATAAAACAAATATATTTTTAAACTCAGAAGAGCAACTCAAAGCAACTGTATTATAGAACAACAGAGCAAACACTTGAATGAAAATATTTTCAAAAATCATTTCGTTTTCTCATTTTTAATATACTCAGTCCCTGCCTTGTGCCCAAAGCTGCTAGGATAGGTTCTGGATATCCACGAACCTAAATGGGATTAAGCAAGTTTAAAAATGTTATGTTGTATCATTTTATCTAATGCAGTCATTTGTTGGCAAACAATTGAGGGTGCAGCAGAGTAAGAAATTTGCCAGTCCTGTTTGGAATATACAGTATCAGTACATGTAATGTTTGTTAATTATTATGTATTAGAGAAAAATGCACAAATGAATTATATGTTAAAACAATGAGAAATTAAGCAAAATGGTACCTTTTACTGGCTAACTGAACAGATTACAATATGCAAGCTTTTAAGGCAACTGAGATCCCTTCTCAGGCAATATTGCAATTACAAACTTTTTGAAAATGGAGCCCTAGTTGCCTGAAAAGCTTGCATATTGCAATCTGTTCAGTTAGCCAATAAAAGGTGCCATTTTACTTCACTTTTTGTTGCATCCATAACGGCTAATACGGTACAACACCCTACTACCACAGACATGTGTTAACTGACATAACAAACACACAGTAGGGATTGGTCCTTAATGAAACAATGGCTCTTGAATTGCTTATTCTAGTGTAAGCAGGAAAATGCATACCTAATTTTCAAATCACATAAATAAAATGTATTATTATTAGTATAAATTGTTATTTTTTAGTTTTTGGGAGAAACCCTTACCATCTTAGTTGTTGTATTTTGCAAAAATGTATCATTCACTCTTAGCAGTTCTGTAATCTTTTTACAAACAATTTACAGTATACATTAAACTTACAAAATGAGAAATAATATTTTACAACCTGCTCAACAACATGCTTCAGTGGTTGTCTCATTAGAACACCCAAAAATTCTAAGGAAAGTTGATCATTTGCAAAAGCAAAGTCTTAAACGACTCCTGCCTGAGTGTGTTTTTTTCAGGAAATGTCTGTTGTCTGTGATGTTCTTATGCTTTATGAAAACCTGCTGATGTAAAACCCATAGAACAAATTTATGTCAATTATTGTCTTGACATTACCTTTATAGACACTTCAGTACATGAGAAATGGTACCAGTCAGACTTTTTCTTTTTGGGCACATACACCGTCAGCATGGCACTGCAAGAACAAAACACTAGCGTGGAGAGTCACTCATATACTGAAGTGTCTATAGCTGCAGATGGAAGCTGCCATCGCACTTTACATAACTGATCTTTTCCTAAATAAGGAGTAGCATTACACATGTACTTTGTCAGCATGCCCATGTTGATCAAACACAGGAAGCTCTGCTGTCTACTTGTGACTTTACGCTGTAGGAAGATAACAGAATAAATATAAGTAAACAACACTCGATCTGGCTTTTATATAAGTAACATATAAATGTTTTTCATATGAAGACCATCAAAAAACATAATCACAAACAGGACTTTGCACGATACCTTGGCGAGCTCTGTAAGACGTGCTGTTTCATTGAAGGACACGTGTGTGGCAGATTCACTGGCAGAATGACGCCCAACCCGTTGCTGCATCCAAATGGTGCCATCTTTCGCCTTTATGCCTGGTGCAGCTACTTTGTTCTTATATGTGAGTGGGCGTTTCTTGCAAGGAGTGCTTCTGTTCTCTTTCTCCAATATAGAACCCTCATGCTCATCTGAGTCCACCTCTGTTATAGCACGTCTTTAATTGAAAACAGCAGTGTCAGATCTGGGTGAACATCACTGAGAGAATAAAACTGAAAAAAAACCAAAAAACCCTAACCTTTACAAGTACCATAAATTTACACCGGCTGTTACAGACTCAAATCAAATGTATGTTTTTATTCTATAGTAGTAACAATAAGAGCAGCTCACTACTCAAAATGGTAAAGCTAGGAAGGGCCAAGAATCAAACCCGCAACCTCTTGATTATGAGTCAGCAGCTCTTACCACTGCACTACCCAAGCGGTCATGTCAGTGCTGTACCCTAACCCAATTTCTTTTTCTTCGGTTATATTCTTGAATAAAAGCGCACTTGTTTTGTTATATGTGAACCTTTTGTGAAAGTGTTTATTTGATATCTGGACTTCAGTCTTCACACATTATACACTGAATGTCAAAATTTTGTCATTAGTACTATAACATGAAAAAAGTTTCTGTTTTAGCTATGTGTTCAACATTTCTTGCCTCACATTTCCAGTTATCCTACATTTACTCAGATCGTTGTAGACACAGAACACACATGAAATGCATGTGTTCCAAATAACAATATATTATTTACCCTATACAACTCCAGGCACCTCACACCCAGATAAAGAAGACTTGAGTTGGGAGAAGTTTTTGCCCGAGTTGAGTTTCGGCGGTGGGGGGATGGGACAGCAGGCTGCTTCTGCTGATCAACACATTTACAAAACAAAAGACACTAATAGAGAAGTTTGAAGGAATTTAAGGTGGCCCAGGATTACAACTTTTTTCATAGGTTTCAGGAATTCTACTGTTAAAAGTAGAAAATTGAAAGACATGGTGTTCATATACATTATTTTTCTTATTTTAAAAGTTTAATAATTTATGTTTCTTTAAGCCATACAACCTTCACTGCAATTTTTTTTACATGTGTTTACAAATTACAAGCATGCAAATAGGTTGTTTTTGTGTTACTGCAATAAGAGCATTACTGGAATCATTTGTTCAGGGTGGCATTAAGCAGACTAAGCAAATTTGTGGATAGCTTTTAAGACACACTGCCTGCCTGTAGATTTCCATCAGGACACACCAGAAAATCTCTCTCTCTCTTTCTATATTGTCACACATGCATGTCTGGGAAGTATCTTATCGGCTCTGATAAGGTAAGCAATACCACCCCAGAACGAGAGGGGGCCTTATCTTCTCTTTCCTCCTCGGCAGCCAAGAAAAAGCACCCAAGAGGGAAAACTAACCCACCCATGCCCTGAAAAACTCCTCCCTTTCCAGTCCCCAGAAAATAAAGCCAGCTCATTCTGGGAAAGGTGGCATCACATGCTACACTGACTATTCCAGAGGACATAGCTCATACTACTTACATCTCCCAGAAAGATTGACTGATGTCTGATTTTTTGCTTGAGCCATTTGCAGCTGTCTTTTCATTTTTTTTTTATTAAATGGGGGTCCCAAAGTGGTACCCCAACCTTTCTTGGATTTCTGAGTTGTCTGCCTGCCCAATCACTTCTTACAATATACACATATATGCAGTGTACATACACTTACAGTATATATAGGCCAATTTCTGCCTGTCCAGCAATTACAGTCTGTTGGGCGTATTCTGCATCAGCATTAACATTTGCAATTTGCCGTCTATTTTAATATATTTTCTAATGCACATAGTAATACAATGCATGGCATTTTTCAATGAAAAGATGGCATATCACAAACAGCACTGCTATTAAGAATACTATAGCAAAGTCCATGTAACTGCGGCAACAGAGAAACTGATGTTATAACTTAATAATGGAAAAGTTCAATATAAAAAATAAATGACACAATAAAGAATATTAGAGGGAGTACTAATGTCATTATAGTCCATTAAGTATTCTGGTGATCTGTCGTCATTAATGTAGAAAAATGAGAGCAGGAATAAGTAGTAAATTCCTCTTAACAATTATAAAGAGAGCATTCTGGCCTCCAAGTACAATACATGTCATCAGCCATTTCTCTCTGTCAGTAACCTCTGTTGTGATTAATACTTCCTTTTATCAGCCTTTCTTATTTCCTATAATTTTTCTTCTATATAATATAAGCCAGTTTCTTTCCATATGGCAGTTACACTTTGGTGTATTCTGTGTTATTGTTTGTAATGCACCTTTTACTGAATTGTATTTTTGTAATGTATGTCATAATAAAATGGATTGCATTTGTCAATCCAGCAGCTGGCGCATGACAAACAGATAGATAGATAGATAGATAGATAGATAGATAGATAGATAGATAGATAGATAGATAGATAGATAGATAGATAGATAGATAGATAGATAGATAGATAGATACTTTATTAATCCCAAGGGAAAATTCACACCGCTATTGTGAATTCTGAACCAAATGCCATATATCTGAGTCAACAGACTCAGGAAGCTTAATTTCAGGCAAGGCCAGTTTTGCTAAAATTCAAGGAAAAGGCTTTCAAATTAGTGTTCCACCCAAATCATCAAAAATGGTTTAGTAATCTATGTCAAATTTAAATAAAGATACATGAAAAAGCACAGTAATGTACGGAAGTTCTGAACCGCACAGTGAAAAAAAATTTGGGACAACCCTTATCTCGTATGTACATGAAAATATCTTGTACGTACGAGATACTTTCACGTACGTACGACATGTTTTCACGTACGTACGAGATACTTTCACGTACGTACGAAATACTTTCACGTACGTACGAGATAAAGTTACATTAAAATATTACAAAAGTGCGCTTTGGGGCTACCTAATTATGCCTTTACCAAGGCTTTGGCGCTTCAGTTTGACGTCACTTCCAGCTCTTGTAGCGCGGTGATATAAAAAAGCAGACAGCTGGGCTTTTATTTATTAAAGGAGTGTGGGATGGTAGGAGATGAGTTTAACTGCAGCTTGCAATACCTGTGACATATGTCAGGTACTGCCCAGAATGTCAGTCACGAAATGCCCATCGCATACCCCGTTACACTATGGTTAAGATTAGGCTTGTAGGGGGGTAAGGGTTTGGGTACGTGCTTTGTTTACAGATATTCGTCTGCTCACTCGTACGGAGCACCTGAGGAGATATGGTGTTTTTTTCTTCCTGGGAAACAATTTAGTGCGTACTATCTCATGCCCACCATGTATATATATCATGCCCACCACTTACTATAGCCTGTGCACCAGGTGCTTTAAGGTCGCACCGGCCAATACTGCGTGTGCTCCTCATACATTCAGATGAGCACCAAATGCCATCGCGTGTTACTGTACATCATTTTCTGGAAACAGGACATATCACTGAACAGTCTGATGTTTTCCTCACACAGTTAGAGTCCACAGAAATAGATATTGGCAAGTTTATAAAAGCAGGCTATGCATTCAAGCCCAGATTGTTAAATCCGCGAAGCAGCACCACTAACCACTGCACTAATTTATAGTAAAAGGAAATGACATTAGTTAGCCATCTACTTACTAGCTCGCAGCTTCTTATTCACACAAGTTACGAAAGGAATTCATATTTCACGTATTGAGTACATGTGAAGTTTATGCAGTCCAATGTGGGTTCACTATTTTAATGCACTGGTAAACCTGGCACACTCGATCGCTTATCTACACCAATGAACTGTGGGATTTAACGTGCATCTAAAGAGTTAAATCCAAAATCGGGCCACTTTACCTCCCGCTGTTTTCAGATAAGAAATATACGCTTGTAAAAATGCCAAACTTGAATATCCTAGTCAAATCCACCGGCACACTGGGTCATCCGTTGCACTATGCAAAACGAACAGCGATCTTTAAAAGTAAAGCAGAGATCCGTCTGCTTTTTTATATCACCGCGCTACAAGAGCTGGAAGTGACGTCAAACTGAAGCGCCAAAGCCTTGGTAAAGGCATAATTAGGTAGCCCCGAAGCGCACTTTTGTAATATTTTAATGTAACTTTATCTCGTACATACGTGAAAACATGTCGTACGTACGTGAAAGTATCTCGTACGTACGTGAAAACATCTCGTACGTACATGAAAGTATGTTGTACGAACGTGAAAGTATCTCGTATGTACAAGATATTTTCACGTACGTACAAGATAAGGGTTATCCCAAATTTTTTTTCACTGTGCAGTTCAGAGCTTCCATAGTAATGCATCAAACTCAACAAAATAAATTGCCTGAATAGCAAAAGGAAAAAGTAGAAAAAGAAGCTGTAGTAAAGTGTACAAGAGAACAAATGTAACCAATGAAGTATCGTGCAGAAAACAATTAAGTGAAGTACAACATGCAAATGAAATTGAAGAAAAAAATCCCAGAGTTGAAGCAGATGGAGATGATACAAGAAAAAGTCAGTAAAACTCTGTATTAGTGTTCAATACTATTACAACGGGATTTAGTTATCTTCAATTATGAAAACATATATCATTCAACAAAAACCAGTGACCCCAGAAGGTCTAGAAGAATTTACATTAGCAAATTTCAGAGAATGTTTCTGGTTCCATGAATCTCTGTTGTGAATACTGCAGAAACTTTGTAGATGAGAAGAACACTGTGTTACTGCACTTATATTTTAAAAGTAAAAATGTATTGTGAAATGTATACCTAAAGTGGTAAAGTGGTTTTGCAGAGGCACCATATAGTAATCTTATGCAGTTGTTTACCTAGTGGAAACATTCAAAAATACGTGAATGATGCATCTTTGATCAACTATTATCTTCATGCTGTGCTAATCTCTCAAAATATGTGCAAGACAATGATAAAATCACTGCGGTGTAACTTCAAGGCTCAACAGTGCATTCAAAGTTCTCTTAATAGAGTATATTGTTGGTTTTCAAAAATGTAATCTGATTAGACACATAGCACTAAACTAAACTTTTATAACCTGATATGAGGATTGTTTACATCTCTATGACTAACCCAGACAACAGATCCATATTATGTGAAAAACTTATCAAAAACCTCAGAAGACTTTGTTGAACAGTTATGTTATCCAAAGATCTTGACTATAAATTATTCTCCTCTCTTACTAAATGAATCTTACCCTAGAGAGGTCTATTAATTTTTTACATCTGAGATATCTCACTTAAAGGTCTTTCAATGCTGTATCAGTTTCTCGATAAACACAGGGAATTTCAGTCGCTGTATTACAACTTGCCTGAACAAGGGCTCTGAGTGGCCTCAAAAGCTTGCAAATTGTAATCTTTATAGTTAGCCAATAAAAGGTGTTGTTTTACTTGACTTCTCATTACAGAATTATATTTTCTAAAATTGGAATATTGTTCCACTGTTCATGTGTGTATTTTCTTCTAATGTGAAATCCACATAGTTTATATTAATAGTCAAGACTAGTGTTGATTGGCAAAATTTGCCAAGACCCTTTTACAACAAATTTTGAGGGTTTACCAGTGACATTGTTAGCTAAACTTTCCCATGAAAATTTACCATGGGGCCAGCTTAGGTGAACATTTTTTTCCTAGCTCCCCATGATGCTTTGTGAGGCCAGCTTGACTTTACAGAACTGTAGCAGCCAGTTCTGGAAGGGGACTTCAATACCTGATCTGTGATACCTGACTGATTTGTGTCATGCATGCTCATAATTGTCATGCTTGTGTACTGTAAATATACTCCACCTCACACTTCATAGTGCTGCACGTTCCACTTTGCAGATGCGTGAATAATTTGTGGCATATATATGCATGTGTGAAGTCACTACCCAATTGTTACTCCTACCTGATTTGCACCCCACGTGTTTTTTAAAAAAAACTTCATACCTTTCCTAGGTATGGCAAATTCATAAGGGTTCACTCATTGCTAGTCAAGAATATCTCTGAAACGTTTATTAAATTATTAATTATTGAAGTAAATTGGTATTTCATATTGATGAGTATTGTTAGTTATCTGTCAAAGCAGCTCAAACTAGTAATGGAAAAAACTTTGGAGTATATCAGTTTGAATTTATAATTGTAATTTAATACTCTTAATTGTAGGTCAGTGGGGTCTTCCAACAGTGAGCTTATCTTCTGTGCTTGGCATGATGTCTGGAGTTCTAGCCTCAACTCTAGAATCAGTTGGCGATTATTATGCATGTGCCCGACTTTCGGGAGCCCCAGTACCACCATTTCACGCCATAAATCGTGCAGTAGGAATCGAAGGCATTGGATGTGTGGTGGCAGGCATCTTTGGAACAGGGAATGGAACCACATCCTACAGTCAAAATATTGCAGCGCTAGGAATTACAAAGGTATAGTTTTGTTTTGTTTCTTCTTTCAACTTGTTGTAATATTGCCTTTTGTTTCTAATACAGGAAGCAAAATTTGGCTAAAATCTTTGAAATGTTAGCCAAAATCCAGTTGAAAAATCTACAGTTCACACATCTCATTTTCTAAATCCACCATTTCTATTAGAGGGTCATGGAGTTGGCATCTGTTCTTTCAGCATTGTGCAGAAGACAAAAACTAACTCTATTTAAGCTTTCCTAGGGTTAGCTCAAAATGCCCATGAATAGAGCATAAAAAATGATAAAACCAGAAAATAGTGCTGCAAGAATCCTGATGAGGGTGCAGAAATATGAACACATTTCACCAATCCTTCAGTCACTTCATTGGCTCCCTATCCATCTCCGTGTTGAACACAAACTTTGTCTGCTTAGTCACCAATGTATCCATGGAAATGCTCCACTATATCTTAAGGAACTCCTTATATTACAATCCACTACAAGAAACTTCCGTTTTGCAAATGCCTACCACCTTTGCCATTGTACAATGGGAGACTGAGTCTTTGCAGCCGCTGCTCCACGGCTTTGGAATGCCCTACCAGAGAGCCTGAGAACACAGCAGATTGTGGGCTGTTTTGAAAAACAGCTAAAGACTTTTCTATTTAGGAAAGCTTATTAACAAGAATGCTACTAATTATTGTTGTTTTATCTCTGTTTTTATCTTGCTTTGCCTTTGTTTAAACTTTTTATGTAGCAGTTTGAGATTTACTACTAATGTAAAGTGCCCTATAAATAAAATGCATTATTATTATTATTATTATTAAAATAGGGTCACTTCATAGTTGCTAAGGGCTCACAACATGAAGGCTTGGTAATAAATTCTAGTGCAGCAACTGGAGCTCTTTTGGTCAGAAATTTTGGAGTCTTAATAGAAAAATACTTTTATGACTCTTGATTTTTCTGGCAGAACATCTCTAGAGCAAAATAATTTTTTGAGTCTTGAATTTGGTACCAGGAGGTTTGGATTATTGTGGTGGCACCTTGACTTCCAGTCACAGTTCTTTCCTGAGTGGTGAATACACACCTTCTAGTCACTGAGAATTTATTTTGAGAGTTTATTTTGTTTGTGACAAAAGTTTGCCAGACCTAGTACTTTTTTATTTAGTGAAATCTGACTTACCATTCACAGGGAATTTCCAAGGTTTGATTTTTTTTGTGGTGAAAATTTGTCTTCTATTCGCAGTGCTCTTTCGAGTGGGTAATGCTCACCAAGTTTGAATTTTTTGTGATGAATGTTCACCTTCTAGACGCAGTGGTTTTTCACATGATGAAATCTCACCTTCTAATCACAGTGTGAACTTCAGTTCCTTGTACAGATTCAGTGAACAAGTGCTCTTAGAAAGTCTTCTTTTTGGTTTTGTGGGTTTGATTCTTGCTATTTTGTTTCAGCTCAGTCTTCTTCTTGGTGTTATTCTATTGTAGTATTCTTTCCTAACAAAGATAATGGTTACGCCCTCTGGTTTAAAACAACAAACTTCAGAACTCAGAAAAGTTCATTTTTTGATTTAATTTTTTTTTAGTTCTCAAGAATGACAACATCTTTTATTTTATTTTTGAAAGAACTATTTATTGCTTTTAACATTAGAGCAGTTCTCAGTAGAGCAGTGCCAGTAGTCAAGCCAGGGCAGATGGTTTGTGCAGATCTTATGGGACCTTTCACGTTTTTGTAACTAGCACCACAGTGCATCTCCAAGAAGCAACATCTCCAGCTGCAGAAATGCATCCTCCTAACTCCCTGTTTATGGTAATTTAGACCAGACATACGACCTGCACAATGTAAATCAATAGTTATTTTTGTACCAATCATAAACTTTTCCTGCATTTGTCTTCACATAGGTTGGAAGTCGACTTGTTCTTCAGTCAGCTGGAATTTTAATGTTGTGCATTGGCCTGTTTGGAAAACTAGGGGCAGTTTTCATCACTATTCCCAACCCTGTCATTGGAGGAATGTTAATGGTTATGTTTGGAATGATTTCTGCTGTGGGGATCTCTAACCTACAGGTAATTGTTTAATGGAAGATATTTAGAGGTGGCCTCCAATTAGAACTTAAGAAATTGAACAAATGAAGTCAGTCTATCAAGCTCATTTGTTTAGCTAATAGCTAAGCTGTCTTAATATCTCATCCCGATCTTTCTTAAAAGTTCTCAAGGTTTCTGCTTCAAGTCCATGTCTCTTTAGATTGTTCCAGATTCCCACAACTCTTTGCATAAAGAATTGCTTTTTTGCTTCAATCATAAATGCACTTCCCCTTAACCTCCACTGGTGTCCTCATGTATGCGATGCACTATTAAACTGAGAGAATGTTGCTGGATCTACTTTATCAATACCTTTGTGGATTCTGAAAACCTGGATTAGGTCCCTACGAAGTCTCCTCTAAACAGGTTTAACTCTCTGAGTCTGGTATAGTAGGGCATGTCTTTAAGTCCTGGGATGCACTTGGTTCCTCTCCACTGCACAGCTTCAAGTGCTGCTATGTCTTTCTTGTATGGTACACAGTGCTACAGATGGGGACTTATGAATGCATTATATAGTTTGAGCATAAGTTGAAAGAATTCAGATGGATTGACTTTATCAATGCCTTTGAGAAGCTTGAAAAGTTGGATTAGCTCCACACAGTGTCAACTGCTTTAGACTAAAAAAGTTTAATTCTCTGAGTCTGTCACAGTATGACGTGACCTTAATCAAGGATGCACTTGGTTGCTGTCCTCTGCACAGTTTCTCAAGTGCTGCTATGTCATTTTTGTAGTGTGGTGACCAGAAATCCACACAGTATTTGCAGATGCAATCTCACTAGTGCATTATATAGTCTGAGCACAATGTCACAACCTAGACCCTTAAACATTCTTCAGAAGTTGCTTACTGCAGATCAGTGTCTCCAATCTTTTATTTATAATTGCTGCTCACATGTAGCATTTTGACTTTCCTACATTAAACTGCATTTTCCAAATGTTCACCCAGTTCTGAAGCCTGTCCAAGTGTTTTTTTTTTTATTTTTTATTGAATTTCTTAAAAGCATACAACATTCCATACTATCAAGTCAACCTTAACAAAACTAAATTCAAATCAAATCATCCCTCAGCCATGAGAAAGAGAATCTGCCATTTCTCCAATTTTAGTATCATCTGAGAATTTCACGTTTACTAGGTACACTGGAAGCTATGTCACTGATAAAAATCAGAAAAAGTATCAGGTCCCAGGACGATTCTTCAGTAGAAGAGGATCTTAGCAACAAATTTTGTTTCTGTCAAGACTAATGTTCACTTAAAAAATGCCATTAACACAAGATAGCTTTAGTAACCAATATGGACATTTGGGATAAGGATAGCATGTGGCTTAGTAGCTAGGGTGTTGAGCCTTATATCAAAGGAGATTGGTTTAGTCTTCTGCTATGGCTTGCTGCGTGAACCAAAGCAAATAGTGTATCCTGCTGGTGTGCCAGTTGTAAAAAATTCAAATGTTTGTAGATCTTGCTTAAAGCTATTAGTTAAAGAAGCAGTATCAGTTTTGTAACATTTAAATCAGTGGCAGTCAATTCAATGTCAATCCATATTCACTAAATAGTGCCTTGCTTTAAATTATTATATAGTTTTATATCAAAGAAGGAGCCTAGCCAGCGGCATCAGGTACAAAGCAGGAATCAGCAATAGAAAGGGCATAAGTCCAATGCCAAATACACATACACATGCTTAATAGGGCCAATTTATAGCGGCCAATCTACTAACTGAGCCTTTTCCATAACCACAAAATGCAAGAATGTCTGAAAACGCATTGCAATAATTAATGCAAAAGGAATATTCAGACAGGGCTGACTTTGAAAACTATGTGATTTTCAATAAGGGTTTACTTTTTTATGTGGGCTTTAGAAGAGCTAAAACTTTTTACAAGGTAATATGCTTGGCATTAGGATAGGGCGGCATTTCACATGTCCTTTGTTTTTGAAAACTGGAGGATAGAGGGAATGTGATGAGCAGTAATGTTGACAGATGCCACTAGATGGCAGAATATCGCTGCCTTTTTATAAGAGTTCAAATTTTACTAGAAAAAGCCTTTCAGTTATTTAAAACAGTTTTTAAATATAAAATGAAAAAAAGTGCAACTATTCTTACTAATGTATATTTTTAAAAGTAAGCTGTACATAATATAACAATCTAAAGCTTGATTAATCCTGTTCAGGTCTGGCATCATCAGTTAAAATACAGTAATATAACTTGGGTGGGGAGCCAGTTCACGCAAAAGCCCCCCACACAAATACCCACACTTTCACTGGTACAATTTTAAGAAGCCCAATTATGATACATTTAACACTGCCACAATGTAGGAAATGAAACAACTGAGGAAATTCAGATTCAGAGGTAAAAAGAATCTATAAAAGCAGTCTTCTAGAAATAATATAACTGAGAAAATATGTCTTAACAAAAGCATATTTACTTCAGGTTGGTGCAGTTAGTGCATTCTGGTGGAACAGCCACACTAAAAGATGTGCATAATACAGTAGGTCAATTGTTAACTCTAAATTGGTCCAGTGATAGGCTCTGTGCCTAGTTATTTGATGAAAGCAGATTGGGAAATGTATGAAGGGATGACAGATCAATATAAATGTGGAGTATGTACAGTATGTACTGTATGTATGTATATATAATGTATATATATATATATACTGTATATATATATATAGTTTATATATATATATAATATACAGTTAATATATATACGGTATATATATATTATTTGTCAGACACAGGCTAACTGAAGAAAGATCAATCCCCTTTCTTAGCACTAATCCTCCTTCAAGAGTTCTCAGAGTGTTATCTCTTATATAGAGCCCCTGCTTCTTGTGAGGGAAATAATGAACTACCCCTCTTCCAAATGTGTCAGTCTTTTTAGTTTGTCATTGAGAGACATAACCAGATGATGGCAACTACATCAGGGTTTATACTTCAAAGGAAGATCTCACACACTGGTAATTAGAGTGCCCATCTACTACTACTACTACTTGGGCAGTAAACTCCAGGCAACATACTGTAAGAAGACCTGGAGAACTTTCACAGACCACTGGGTGGCAGCAGAGAGTTTCTACATAAATGAAGTGGCCACACATTATACTGAATTACAGAGTCAAAGCACCTAAAATGCTGCCTAGAACCTGAAATTAATGATTGACCCTTTAACTAGAAGTTTGTGACTAATGAGGCAGAGGTTCCACGGGCAACTAGAATGAGTTATGGTGGAACCTGTTTATGACTTTCGAAGAGTGTTCCTGAAGTAAACGTAGCGTGATGGCCCATCGTGGCAACCTGGTGCAACTGAGTACACAGAATGAGAAAGAAAGGAAGAAGAAGAAGAAGAAAGATTGGGTTATGTATGATAGTCCATTTGGGGCCTTTTCAGTCTAAACGTCTGGAGATGGTGAGCAAGTAAGCTAGCCACTTCAGGCAGGTAGTATTGGACAACACTCAGTGCATGAAGCCCAGTAGGACAGGTAGGGTTTGCTTTTCTTGTATTTGGTTTATACTTTTATAACTTCCATTTTCCTATCCCCACTTTGTGTGTTTTTCTCAAACACTACTTTAACTCCAGGGTATTTGACATATACTGTACATGCACTATGCTGTATAGGTAAAGTAAGAGTTTATGAAATCTATAGTTAAATGAAATCTATAGTTACAGACTCTCCATAAGAATCACATCTTCCCCATTCTAATGAAACCTTTAGTGTTATTATGTAGTATGGGATAAAAAATGTGTGACCTACAAACAGGGCAGGTTTGAAATTGTTTTAAAGTGTTATTGCACAATTGTTGATGACTGCCCAATTTCATAGAACAGATTCCCACTGTTTATATTAAAGACTTGTTTGATGTCAAAATTTAAATCAAAGCTGTTGTTCAAATTCATACATATCGTATTTTAAAATGCAAATTTTCAGAGGTCTTTGTATATTCTTAAGCAGGAACACTTCATTATCTGTGCTGGCCCAATTAAAGCAAAATGTCTGCCTTTTTATATTCTTTCTTTAAGAAAATAACAATATTTTTATCTTTCTTTCTACATATTTATCTATAATTTTATATCTACAATATGTTTAGGCTATGCTTTATCACTATCTATCTGTCTATCTTATTCTTAGTATCAAAAATATAACCATAGCTTAATTTCTGCTGACTCAGCTGTTTGTACTCATCTGTCATCTTTAAATTTTCAGTACAAGGACAAGGACTAAAACAGCTTTTCATTATTTTAAAAATCATTTATCAAAAAAAGACAGAATTATATAAAACATATTTAATCATGTATGAAGAATAAAGTGAAACACTATTAATATTTCTTCTGAATATCATCTTTGAAAAGCACAAACTAAATTAAAACATGATGTGCCTTATTACACACATGCCAGGCTCTACCATTCACCCCTAATATTTATATCTTAAAAGAAGCTCAATTTATGGCCATGAGCACAGTAAATTAAACCCTACTCTTTTTGAGGCTTCTAGTTGGGTGGTCTGATCCGACAATGACTTCTCAAGCTGTTTTCAATTCCATTGATTGTCACAGTGGTTTTTAAATAAAGAAATCCATCAAACATAACCATAATAATTATTATCCTATATCACAGCAAAACACAATTACTTCTTACACTTTATAATAAAAAATGCCATCCAGCCATTTGTTTCCTGACCTTCACATTTAGTTCACAGCCACAGAGAGTGGTCACATTGGCCTTCCCTCTGGTTAATCTTATGTATGATGGCTTTAGGCTGGACTGTGTGCTCACTAAGGTACAGTAGGTTCTACATATTGTAAATATTAATTTGATGTTGACAAAAATAATGCATTCTGAGAAAACAGAAGAGCTTGGCTTTCTCTCCCGTGCTACCCATTATAATATGGCAGGGATGGCAATGCAGGCACCATGATGCCAGAGTGGTGTGTTGATTGTAAATATTCTCCCCATGATCATTTCCGAGAACTGTTTTTAAGATGATTGGCCATATTAATGGGAACTACTGTAATTGAAATGAACAGGTAGGCAGATACCCCTTCAGAAATTTCTGGGATAGGTTCAGGCTCCTGGTAATCATGTATAGGAAAAACAGGATAAAAAATGAATGGATAGATGGAATTTGTAATAACATGATCTTGCAGTCTGAGATAATACAATCAATCACAAACTAAACATATTATATACGAGGGACATTTAAAAAGTTTCCGTACTTTTTTTTAACTCTATTTGTTAAGAATTTCAAAAACAAATTACATCACTTTTCTACATAGTCAACTTCCTTTGCGATGCAATTTTCCCAGTCACTGACACTCTCAGACATAACCAATTACTACTTCTCTTGTCTTTACCGTTTGCAACAAAAATATAAAAGTGCAGAAACTTTTTGAACGTCCATCATAATAAACAAATTATTGATAATTAAAAAAGTGTATAATCTTCTCTACTCAATTTAGAGTAAAGCTGGCTAAAGTCTATGCCAGAAGTACCAGATCAAGACAGGATCAAACCCGGACAGTACACAAGACTCACTCACTTACGCACACACACTTTTACATTTACTCTCACACAAATTATTGATAATTAAAAAGGTGTATAATCTTCTCTACTCAATTTAGAGTAAAGCTGGCTAAAGTCTATGCCAGAAGTACCAGATCAAGACAGGATCAAACCCGGACAGTACACAAGACTCACTCACTTACGCACACACACTTTTACATTTACTCTCACACTCACGCAAGTAACATTTTGAAATTCTAAAAAATGACTACATCTATAGGGATGCAGAAAGCAATTTGGAATACTTTGCACACAGATATGTGTAAACTCTACACAAACTGATTAAGAATGAGATTCATACCTAGGGTTCTGGAGTTAGCAGCGTTTACCACTGTATTATCAGTCCTATGGCACCACAGACCATGTGTCATTTGTGAAGTACCTGGGGGTACTTTTCCAACTCTGACATGTTTTTGGTCACCAACTGAAAGAAATAAATCTTGGAGGCCAAATTCAATCACACTTGCAGAACTCTTAAAATGTATGCAACCTTCACAAAGTTACCTCACAATTTGTAAGATGAAAGTAGTCTATTGGGTTTCATAGGCAAACAAGAGGAGATGAAATAACGAGTTGGAATACATTCTTAGGCTTTTGAAGAAGATCATCAAGGAAGAGTTACGGTTTATCTTTGTATAAAGTTAATTTAACTGCTTATTAAATGGCTGTTTAATCAAGATAGCCAAAAAAGTCTGATGGAAAACAGGTGTGTGGGTATCTAATGGAAGCACAACAAACTCCAAAGTGAAACTGCTGTCAATGTACTGTAAATCTCATTGACTCTTCTGTATAACATTGCACTGGATTGGAGACATAAACCATTCTGGAAGAAACAGTTAAGCACATAAAAGTGTTTTTCAGTCTCTTGAATTTAACAAATGTATGTTTACATTCCTTCAGATAGATATAGAGCTGATTTATTTCATAGGTCAGCAGCCGTTTTCATATGTCTGTAGAGGTAGAAAATTCTTTTTGAGAGACAGTGTCCCCCAAACATTCTGCAGTTGTATTTCTACTATATGTAAAATGACCTGCACTGGAAATTACCTTTAATTCCATATAATCACTTTCAACTCTTAACTTAATAAATACAGTACCTCATAATACTTTTGCTCCATTAATTCCTACTCCCACTAATTACTTCTTTAAGGTTTCCTGCTTTGAACATTTGTTAATCTAGAGTTGTCATAAATAATTTTTATGGATTCAAATGTGAACTTGGATTTAACTGAGATTTATTTTCTGAATTATTTTGGTAATTTTCCTGCTGAAATGTAGATTTCTAACAGGGCATTAGATGATTAGATGCCTAAAGCAACTTTTGTTGGAAAGAGTGACTTAATCTTTAACTTTTTTAATCCTAGTGACCAATTATTTGTGAGAATTCTCTGTAGAACCCGTACTGTACTGGGTTAAAAAAGAAAAATATAATTTTTCATTGGTCACTTGTTTCTCAGCACAATGCAAACACTGGATCAGCTAAAACTTGAAATAGTTCAGAGGTTACTTTCGGCAAGGTGACAGTAAGACTGTATGTTCAAGAAATGGAAATGTGGTATTAAGGGAGATCTCCTAGAATTATCAAAATGAAGGCCAAACACCAAACTAAGAAGGGAAATACCAATTAACCCAACCAAATCAGGAGAAACAAATCTTAAAATAAAGCAAAGGCTCTGGCTATCTAATGATTCTTTCCCTAAGTAACAATTTGCTATCCAAGGATTTGAAATTTGTCAGTTTTTATCCACAGCTTTGACAACAAATTTACCGTTACATCACATCATGATATATGTAACAGCCAAACCAGATAGAGAGACCAGCAGCAAACATGGTTACCATCACCAATAAGGCTGAATTCATAAGAAAAGAATTCAAAATGAAGCCAAAATAACATCATGTTTAAAAAAATGATAAGAATCGCAAAAAATAACCAAGTATAGACAAAAATAATTCTAGAGATAACAAATTCATACTTATGATATGTTAGTGTTAAGATTTATCACATGAAATATATGAATTTACAAAAAAATGGTCTAATTAAAAATGATATCATCCCATACATAATATATGCATTTCGCCCAGTTCTTTCAACACATTGTTCAGCTATCCAAAGTCACCCAAAGAAAGCTGTGCACAGGAGATCCATTCATAACTTGACTGAGCTTGATGGCAGCATTTAAACCCCACAATGGAATTGTTTTCAGAACAATTCCTAAAATCACTTTCACGGTTAAAAGTGGCTTTAGAAAATCCCCGTGCCATCTTCTCAAAGTCCCCCTCTTCTGCCCTCAGGTATTATTGTCTTTTGTAATTAAAGATTTAGGCACCCTTCATTACTCCCATGTTTCCTGCCCCTTGTAACATTCAGCAGGTTTCCATCTGTTTCATGATAGCTTCCACTAGTTAATCTACTGGACTTCATCTGACCTCCACCTTTTTCTTGTATTGTAGTTGACGCTGGGATATCAGTTTAACATACTGTAATAGTTACTAGTATGGCTTTCTCTTCTACAATATGAACACTGCCGAGCCTGTCCATAGATGTGTGGAATATATATAAACTCCTGCCAATAGGAACCTTTCTTGATTAATTTCTCCTGGATTTTCCTGTACACTAAATTTTGTTTTGTTCATGATTGCTGTAGAGATTTATTTCCCATATTTCTCAAGTAAATATCATGCATCAGCCTTAGTTTTACTTTTTCTACAATAAAATGTTTGGCTATCTAGACTATGCATCAATGGAAACATTTTGATACATAAGAATAAAAGAAATTTGACAAACAAGAGGAGACCATTCAGTCTTTCAAGCCTGTTTGATTAGCTAATAGCTAAGCTGTCCCAATGTCTTATTCAGATTCTTTTTAAAGGTTGTCAAGGTTTCCGCTTCAACTATATGACTCAGTAGTTTGTTCCAGAGTCCCACAACTCTTTGAATAAATAAGTGCTTTCTGGCTTCAGTTTTGAATGCACTTCCCCTTAATTTCCACTGATATCCTCAAGTACGTGATTCACTATTAAACAGAAAGAATGTTGCTGGATCTACTTTTTTAACTCCTTTGAGGATTTTTAATACCTGGATTAGGTCCCTACACAGTCTCTTCTGCTCGACACTAAACAGATTTAATTCTCTGAGTCAGAGTAGGACATGTTCTTCAGTCCTGGGGTGCATTTCATTGCTCTCCTCTGCACAGCTTCAAGTGCTGCTATGTCTTTCTTGTACTGTGGTGACCAGAACTGCAGACAATACTCCAGATGTACTAGTGCATTTTATAATTTGAGCACAATGACCTTTGACTTAAATTCAGCAGTTTATATGACATAATATTATCTTAATTTGCATATTTAATTGCTTTTGTACCTTGCTTAGTCAATGAAAATGTTGTGTCAACATAAACCCCTCAATTCTTTTCAGAGATTGCCTCCTGTATGACAGCATCTCTAATCTTATATTTATAATTAATGTTCCTTTTTTGCCCAAGCAGTGAACTTTGTACTTTTCTACATTAAACTACATTTTCCAAGTGTTGACCCAGCTCTGAAGGCTATCCAGATCTTTTTGAATTCTTTTTGCTGGCTTGTCAGTGTCTTCCATCCTTCCAATTTTAGTGTCATCTGTAAATTTCACAAGTTTACTAACTAAATCATAATCAATGTCATTAATCTAAATCAGAAAAAATAATAGTCCAAGACACACCTGAGGGACACCACTCCACTGGAACATTCTCCTGTTATCTGTACTCTTTGTCTCCTGCCGGTTAACCAACTAGAGATCCAATTTTGTAAGTTACCGCTGATGCCTACAGTTTCTATTTTCAGAATTAATCTTTGGTCTGGGAGTGTATCAAAGGCTTTTTGAAAGTCTAGGTAAAGTATTTTGTTCACTTTGTTTTTGTCAACTATCCCGATTGCTTATTTAAAAAAATCAAAAAGAATGGTTTGGCAGGACCTTCCTTTAATAAACCTATGCTGGTTGCTATTTAAAATATTATTTTCTTTTAGGTGATTTTCTAATTTATTTCTTATAATAGTTTCCATAATTTTGCGTGGCAAAGAAGCATGATTAATTGGTCTGTAATTACTAGGATCCATTCTGTCTCCTTTCTTGAAGATTGGAGTCACATTTGCAACTTTCCGGTACTTCTCCTTTCTGAAGTGATTATTGAAATATGTCTAATAAGGGTTTATAGATGTCGTCTTTCATTTCTTTCAGTACAATTAATAAGATTCCATCAGGGCCAGGGTTGTTATTAGTTTTCAGCGTATTGAGGGCTTGAAGCACATCTGACTCTACAATTTAAAAATCTATGAACTCAGAGTTTGTTTTTACTTAGCATGAAGCATTACATTTGTTTTGTCCTTTAGAAGTGCTTGGGTGAAATATTTGTTCAGTTCGTTTGTTATTTCCTTTTCATTTTCAGTTATTTCTCCATTTGTTTCCCAAAGGTTTCTGAAACTCTCTTTTATCAACTCTTTACTAGAGTAGTACTGAAAACATTGCTTGCTGTTTATCTTGGCATCACTAGCAGTTTTTATTTCAGCTTCTCTTTTGACATTGCAAATGCTTTTTTTGATCTCTTGCAGTAGTTTCCGGTATTCCTCAGAATTATCTGGCTTTTTAAAAATGTTCTTGTACCTTGATCTTTTCAGTTTTACTTTTCTAATAATTTATCCATTTTGGCTTATTTTTTAGTGACACCAACTATCATTTATATTTGCTGAGTTTTTCTGTACTCATTCTCTGTTTTGTAGATACTTCCTCCTCCCCATAAAATTCACTTTCCTCAAGTTAAAAAAAATCTTCGTGTTGGTGTACATTTGTGTGTTTTCAAAGATAATGTTAAATTTTACCATGTTGTGATGACTGTTGCTTAAAGTATCAATACCTTCTGTTCTTATTTCTCTGTTTCTGTTGTTTAAAAAGATGAGATCCAGACAGGAGCCATTATTTGTTGGGCTTGAGACAACCTGGGTGAAAAACCAGTCCTTTGCCATTCACACCATTTTCATTTCCTCTTTTGTATTCCTGATAGGGGCTTCCCAATCAATGTTTGGAAAGTTAAAATCACCCATGACCACTAAGTCCTCTTTGTTGCACATATGTCTAATTTGATTAAATAATGCTGTTATCTAGCATATCAGAATTTGACAGCCTATAGCAAGCTCCAATAACCACATCTCCGGCTTTCTTCCTTACTGGTATCCTTGGCAGCTGCATGCAGTGGTAGACAAAGCTATTGAAGAGTCATTTTCGACTTTGTATAAGTATGTTTATTTATTTAGTTATTGATTTTTTTAACTTTTTAGCTGAACAAAATAGTCCATTCATTGCTCAGTATTGTTATTTCTGTATGCATCAGTCTGTGCCCATATACTGTAGGTGTCGCTTTATATGCTGCAGAAATAACAACATGTGCTTTGTTTTGGGCTTCTTAAACCCTAAATCAGGCTATGGTATTTCTCAGCATTTAGACAAATAAGTTGTAATTTTTAGACACTTAAAGCTACACACCCATTCATACTCACAACACACACTAATTTGATATTGCCGATTCACCTAGCTTGTATGTGTTTAGGGATAAGGGATGAACACCCATTTTCATTCCAAGTCAACATGTAAACTTTGCATGAATAGACCAGGTTCAAGATTCAAACCCAGAATTCTAGATCCACGAAGCAGCAGTGTTACCATGCCATCCTACATCTATACAGTATTAGGTTTGCTGGTAAATTACTACATTTCCGTTGCTATTACTTTATGGTGCTATTTTTCACCTTGGCTAAACAGTTTTAGATGTGTGCGTGGTTCAGTATGTTCTTTTTTTATATGAAACAGACTGCGACCAGACAAGGTGAACGTGAATATGTCTTTAACCCAGGAAAAATAATAACAAGAATCGATCATAAAATGTATTGCCTTCAGTTTCCTTATGTTGTCATAAGCATTCCTTACAAGTGTGAAAGGCTTGTTTTCTGAAACTGATCATCTACAGAAATGTAGGAATAATGCATTCTAAAAAATTATTCCACTGTCTAAGAGGATACAGAAGCATTGCATTTTGTTATCCAAATACCAGTAAAATGCATTGCTTGTAAATTCCCACAGATGGCACAAAAAACTTTGTCAATGGTGAATTGATGATATATTCTGACAAAAAATTTCTTAAAATACAAAGTACTTAGTTGCCATAACATTAAGATGCCTGTTTAATCCAATGTAGGGCTGTGGGGCCTCTACCTCTGCTGAGAATCCTCCTCTGGCTTTTTTTCAGAAGGCGGCGCCTGATGCACTTGGGGAATTTATTTTCAGACCTCTGAAAAAAAAAAATAAAATTGATTTCAGTCTTTTTGTGCAAGCTTTTTTATAGAAAACCATTGCATTGATGTTTCAGCGGCTTTATCATCATTCAGAGTTATTGTGTGGTGTCTAAGGAAAGGCATGGGCCCATTTAACCTGTTGTTGTCTAAAACAGACAGGAGACCATATCTTCACAATATACAGTATTAAATACAGTGTCTCAGTGTTAATGGCTGCTGCCTCATTGCTTCAGCGTCTTATCTTGGAAACTCCCTGCATACACGTTACACATTCTTCTGGCATCTAGTTTTCCAGCCACATCCCAAAGATGTGCAGATTAGTTTAGTTGGTTACTCTAAATTGGCACTATGTAAGTGACTGTGGATGTGACAATGCGGGTTCTGCTCCATGCTCCCGTCTGACTTCTGGGAGCTCTGAACCCGACACTGTCGGTAATGTCACCGATGAGCTGGACAGTGAGGCACAACAATGAAGCAAAGGGGATGGTGCAAAAGTGCAAAGTGCTTTTATTAAAAACAACAAAAATCAGAGTGACCAAATAAATAGTAAAGTGCAGTGCATCAAATATAAGTCATTAAATAAATAATCCGATAAAACGAGTGAATTGTGGAGGTTAAAAACACAATGAAGAAATCCTTTAAAAACAACAAGGCTAAAATAATAGCTGGAAGCAGTCTTTTAAAACACAAATCCCAGTGCATCCTTTTTTAACCCGGCAACTCCCCTGCTTTTCCCTTCCGGGCCCCGCAACAGGGGAGTTGCTCTACCAGCATATGCAGCTTCTTCAATACTGGTCTGGTAGCACTCCGATCGCCAGCTACATCGGGCTCCAGCTGGACCGAGACTTGGGTTTCTTCTCCCAGCGGCCAGGGCACTCACGCTGGGGCACAACACGCCCAAAGCCACCACGACTGCCGCTATCATCAACGGTCAGTCGACTTCACTGCCGGTCACTCCAGCTACTCCCAATTACTCAGCTGGAGCGACCGCTTCAATCTTCCCCCTCCGAGAGTTGGCCACACTCCTCCGGATATCTCCTACCACCTGCCTGCCTTTGCTCAAGCGAGCCTGCTGTCGCTCGCTCGCTCGCTCGCACCGGCTCCCCACTTCTCCAGCCTTAACCTCCCATTCTTTCTCACTCTCTTCCTTTTTCTTTTTTTTCTCCTCTCCTATAGCCGCCTCGCTTCTATTTATTACGGGGACGTGGATCAGATGTGGCAATTAGCAGCTCCCAGTACCAGTTACGGATGCGGACGACTCCTCACCTGTGCACTTAAGTGAGGACCCATCCGCATCACGCATCACCCTGGGAACTGCTCCGCCACACTGCCACGCCCCCTCTCTAAGCCGCGAGTGCAGCGACTATTTATTTAAAAAGTGGCCCTGTAGACTTGAGCTGTGGACCCGCTACACCACAGTGGATATGTGTGGATTTCTGTCTCCTTCCTAAAGGGTTGGTTAGTTCCTACTTGTTTACCGATGGTAATGAGAAACACTTTGTCGAGTTGTAACTTTCATCTGGATGAAGTGTGGAGATACTGTGTCAGTCTAGTATAAATCCCTGTACAATCCATCCATCTTCTGAACCTGCTTTATCCTGAGCCGGGCAGTGGAGAAGTCCCTAATCCTTAGTAAGAGTCCCTAATGCTTAGTAACAGTAAAAAAATATATCACATTTGGGAACAGCTGGTGATAGTGAAAAGAAAAATTCAACTCCAATCTGCATACGTTAATTTAAGTAAATTCAATGGGTTTCATCTTTTTTATACAAAAAGTAACAGAATTAATTTAATAAATGTCTAATGCTGTATTTATTATGCTATCACAGCTTTTGGAGCTCCGACTTGTGAAGCTTCACTTTCTCACTTTATTGTGCTCATATGAATTTTTGGTCAGACTATTCCAAGAAACGCAAGGTCATATTTGTTACTTGGTCTGAAAAAAAGTAATTAAAGATAAACAATTTTTTTGTAATAATAAAGAGTAACTAAACATATTAAATGTGTTTCACTAATTCAACCACATGAATGGCATTTCTGCCTGACTGGTGTCGTGGACACCAAGCATGGACTGGCATCCCAGCTGGGATGGTTCAAGGCTCCTTACCTGGCTGAGAGGACAGTTTAACAGAAGGATGGAAGGAGACTGCCCCAGTCTGACAGGTGGCAGCAGCTCTCTGATGGGTCTGCCATGTACACTCCTGCAGGGCTTCATGGGAATTGGAATTCCAATGGGCAGCCCTGCTGGGTCTCACCAGAGGGAGCTGTGAGGAGGAGGTTTCCGCCTTTTAGGGATGTTCTTGCTGACCTGGAAGTGCTTCCTGGATGCAATGTGGCAGCACCAACAATACTCCCAGGTCCAGTATAAAGGAAGCCATTCCTCCTCCTCAGAGTTAGGTGGAAGGGAACAAAGCTCACCTGAAGTAGTGGAAAGACAAAGAGGGGAAGAAGACAATTGTTTGTATTTAGTGCTTGTGTAACATTTGAGAGAAGCTTGTGAGAGGTATTTATGAAAATAAAATCTTTATTGAACCCAGGACCTGTATTTTTGTTGGTGTGTTTGGAGCTTAGGGCTCAGTGGCAGCTCCTATCTGGTCACACTGGGTTATATTTTTTGACTGAGGTGAAAGATTTACATCACTCAGGTAATAGAGTAGCTTTGTTTTCTACAATATGTCTGACTTGTATCTCTGAGTTCGAAGGACGTTCATATAGAATTTTGGATTTAACGTCTGTGTGATAGCATGTGAATGCAGTGTAAAGCCTACAATGTATCTAGCTTTCATGACCTACCTATACATATTGTGGTCACTAATACTTGCATACTCTGGCCAGATAGTGATAGTTTACAATTTTAATTGACCTGATCTACAGCTTTTAAGTCTTTGGACATTTCATTTGTGATTTGAAAGCTGCACTCTCACATTTGCCATGAACATTGGATAGGACACACCATGAGACAATATAGGCAGGTGAGCAGCTTTGAATGAAAAACAATTCTTGTTTACTCTCTTCTATTATAATTTACTTTGTCTTATGTTTCTTGAAAAATGTCTTAACAAATGTATTTACATCACTGATGATTAACTGTATAAAAAATTATCATATTTGAAAGAGTTTTCTGATAGAGTATGTTCCATGTTTTTAACTAGGGTCTTCATTATTCTTTTCCAAATTACTTTACAGAAGCTCATGAGTTGTGATATAAATAACTAATTACCAATATACTGTAACTGCTTTCAGCGAACAATTCCAACCTTTGCTTTTTATAATCCATGTCTGCAAATATGCCATTCAGGGTTACCTGTAAACTGAAAATGTGCTGTAAACAAGTACCACAAGATCAGCAAGAGACCATGGCAGCAACACAATTACGGGCTTATGATATCCTGTGGTCTGTCAGACACTGAGGTTGGAGCAGTTTACTTTAAACCTCCCTTTTGTATTCTTTGTTTCTTAATTAAAACAAAGGATTTAAGGGCAGAAAGAGAATGACAGGAACTAAATGTATAAAGTACACTTTGGATGAGTCACCATGAAATGCACATTGCAACAGTCTGCAATGTAAATGTTAATTCTAAAGTATGTGTTTATTTAACTTTTGTAGTTGAACATGTTCACACAGTAGAACTGTCACCTAGCTCTTTATGATACAGCTAAAATAATCCATTCAACTCAGTAATGTTTTATTAGTAACAATATTCCACCATTCACCCATTTTCAATCCCTGCACAGCCCAATAAGGAGTTATATAAGTGATAATAGTAGGATTACCAGAAATCAAATTTTATAATTTTCTTAATCTCCATGATCCTGACCTTGATTAAGAGAGTTAAATAATAACATTAACAGCAACAGTGAAAAGCTGAATACTGTATCATCAA
The DNA here is from genome assembly GCF_900747795.2 of Erpetoichthys calabaricus. Lineage (NCBI taxonomy): Eukaryota > Metazoa > Chordata > Cladistia > Polypteriformes > Polypteridae > Erpetoichthys > Erpetoichthys calabaricus. Next base: position 309,187,300 of record NC_041394.2, on the reverse strand, counting down.
GATGTAGGCCATTTTAGTACATAGTGCAGTGTTAACCGTGATGTGTCATATCTCCAGGGTTCAAATCCCAGGCCTGATCACTATCTGTGTTGAATTGTATGTTCTCTTCTCACCTCTGTAGGTTTTACTCTTGCATTGCAAAGAGACATAGGGTAGGGTATTTGGCAACTGTCAATTGACATTTTGTGGGTGAGTGTACTCTGTAATGGACTGGCACTAGTATTGATCAGCGAGTTTTGCCAAAGCATTATTTGCAGTGAATTTGCTGTGTTTGCACTCACCCTTGTTTGTCAAATTGTTTACTGATAATTCAACCAGTTTAGGAGAATATTTTTTCCCAGTGGCCTATAATGCTTTGAAAGGCCAGTGCAACATCTCCTAGAGCTATAACAGCCAAAATTGGACAGGAACGCCACCCAGGTATATATATTATGCTGATCATTTGCATTACAGACTCTCTGGAACAAGTAAAAGTTTTATTTTTATGAAATATACACAGCAAAAAGAGTTATCTCTGCTTGTCACCAAATGTGCAGGTCACTCTTCGAGTTCCACGTCAACATAAAAAAAGGAGGCATTTGCCCTATGCATGCATAATTGGCCACATGGAAATAAAAAACAAACCTTGAGGGAGGCGGCACCCTTCCTCCCCTCAAACACAGGAGACTCTATGCAATAATAATAATAATAACAAAAGCGGTATTGCTATTTACAAGACGTTTGTATCTTTTTGATAGAAAAAAAAGTGCAAAGCATTACCATGGATCTTCAGTGCGACTTCAAAAAAGTATGCAGCTTCAATCCTGACATGCCACTTTGAATTTTCCCCATTTAGAAGACCTACATATTTATTCTAATTTTTGACTCTGTTTTCGGTATTTCCATTTTGTTTTGATGGAATATATGATTGCATGTCTCAGACTCATTCTTTCTTCTTTGATATCAGGGAGATACAGTGGTGCAGTGGTTGGCACTGCTGCTACACAGCTCATGTCACCTTTTTGGCCACAATAATCGGTCCCATATAGTTGGCAGATGTTTCCCTAGCCCTCAGAGACACTGTAAAGATGACTGCACCATTATAATCCAGTCAAATCTAGTTGACTTTAATATATTTCATCAAGTTCAGCGATATTCGCAAGTACTTTCTCTGAACTTGAGGTGAAGTTAACACTGTGGAGTTCTCTCATCACTACCTGGCACCTTGTCCAGGGCCAGTTCCTGCCTTATGCCATACCTGATACTGAAATGAAAGAGCAAATTGGAAATTGGATAACCAGAAGATTATGAGAAATTTTAAAGATATTAATACTTTAAAAACTACTCACAAGGAGATGTATTTTCATATCAATATTTTGTATGTTTATGCTTTATTTTATTACAATTAATATTTATAAATGTATGGTATACAGTATCCTTTAATAAATATGTGGTTGCAGTCTGCGTTTTAACGGAAATAATTTTATTTTTTAAATTTTGCATATACCTATGAAATCACATTATAGTGCACCTTCAACATGATACATGACTGCAATCCTTACAAGACAAGAAAATTTTAAGGAAGATATAAACAATTATATTACTGAATGTGTATTACAACCATTTTAATGAAAGCATGTTTTTCATCCCAACAAAGCTCATCAATTCTATTACAATAATTCTTTCAAAATAACACTGAGTTAAGTTCAGAAAGTTCCTAAATTCATACTCTCCACAATCCTACTTATTAATGTATTCCATGAGTGAAGAAAAATGTTATAATGTTCGAGCGCAATCTTCCCTTAAAATCTGTGTCCTTGTTGAAGAATTTATTCTAAAGTAACAGCCAGGATCCACTATACTAATTCCCTTCATACTTTTACATAGTTCAATCATGACACATCTTAACTGCCATTTGCTTAAAGTAAAACGGTTAAAATGTTTCAGTCTTTTTTATAGCAGATACTTCTCAGTCCTGGAGTCAGTCTAGTTGTTCTTCTAGCATTGCTATGTTTTCTTTAAATATGGACACCAAAATTGTACATGATGAGGCCTTGCCAGTGTATTACATATACAGCTTAAGCACCTCTTTGGATTTGTACTCCACACATCGTACTATACAGTATAATCTCACAACCTATTAGCCTTCTTCATTGCTTCTGTACACTTTCTTGATGTAGATAGTGATGAGTCCACTATTACTCCTAAGTCCTCATAAGGGGCACTTTCAAGTTTCAGACTTCCCATTGTGTATTCAGATCTACTTCCTACACGTAATACTTTACATTTGTTTACATTAAATTTCATTTGCCACAAATCTGCCCAAGACTCTAGTCTGTCCAAATCCCCGTGCAATGATTCAGTTTAATCCAGAATATCCGCCGTTGCATGTGCTGTACTGTGGTATAGTCTGCAGGTTGTTTTTATATTCTTATCTAGATTATTTCTGCACATTACAAAGAGCAGCAGCTTCAATGCTGATTCCAGATGGACACCACTTTTAACAGCAACTAATTCTTTGTGTTTAAGGCAATGTTGCTCCCATCTACACTCTGCACCTTGAGTTCACTTTTAGTTTAATGACTAACCTCTTACGTGGTACCTTATTAAAATCTTTCTGCAAGCCCAGATAAATAATATACGTATCTCTCTCATCATATGCCTGTGTTGTTTCCTCATAGAATTCCAGAATATATTATTGAAACATGATCTTCCCGCCTGAACCTGTACACCTGTTTTTGACATGCAATGTGAAAACTTTTTCTTAATAATTGCTTGTATCAATTTACCTGTGATACATGTTAAGTTTACTGACCTATATTTACTTGGATCCGCCTGTTCACCTTTTTTATATAACGGGATGATCTTTGCTAACTTCTAATCCTTAGGAATTTACTCCATGTGTTGTGACTTTTTGAAAAATAAGTGTCAAGAATTTTTATCCATACTGACTAACCTTTTGTAAGGTAAATGTTATCCGGTCCCAGCGATTTCTTAGAATTCATTGCAGTGCTTCTCAATTTGTTCCTTGACTGCGTACAATAAAAATTAAGTGTTTTAAAAAAAACAAAAAACTTCCAAGTTCGTATATGTATGTGTCCTTTATTGTTGCATTTAATTGAATTTTTCCAACTATTTTTTGGAAGATAGATCCTACTGCGGGTGGCACGGTGGCGCAGTGGGTAGCGCTGCTGCCTCGCAGTTGGGAGATCTGGGGACCTGGGTTCGCTTCCCGGGTCCTCCCTGCGTGGAGTTTGCATGTTCTCCCTGTGTCTGCGTGGGTTTCCTCCGGGCGCTCCGGTTTCCTCCCACAGTCCAAAGACATGCAGGTTAGGTGGATTGGCGATTCTAAATTGGCCCTAGTGTGTGCTTGGTTTGTGTGTGTCCTGCGGTGGGTTGGCACCCTGCCCGGGATTGGTTCGTGCCCTGTGTTGGCTGGGATTGGCTCCAGCAGACCCCCGTGACCCTGTGTTCGGATTCAGCGGGTTGGAAAATGGATGGATGGATAGATCCTACTGCTGGAGGTCACCACCAACCAACACAATCGGCTTAGGATGAAATTTACATTTGCATCTATTCTGGAGTCTTTATTTCCCTTTTCCTTTCAAAAGATAAAATTCTACTTTCTTCCCTAATTATTAGAATGGGTCAAAACAAAACATCAACAGGGTTTCCATTAGCTAAAATCAGAAAGGAGGCTAAAGCCAGTCCCAGTTGGCAAACAATGAAACTCTTGAAGAAAGTAAAAGAAAGCATCATATACTAGAGTTCCATTCAGGAAGTTCTGTCACTTCCCATGAGTGATTACATCTTGCCTGAAGAAGGGGCCTGAGTTGCCTCGAAAGCTTGCATATTGTAATCTTTTTAGTTAGCCAATAAAAGGTGTCATTTTGCTTGGCTTTTCTCTATATTCATAATGGCTAACATGGTACAACACCCTAGTACTACATGAGTGTCAGTAAATTGATAGCTGCCTTCTATTTCCCTTCTTCTATACTTGGTAATGGAGTCACGCAACCAAAAAGGACCTTTCTCCTAATTTTCCCCTCTTCCTGTTGAATATTAGGGGTGTGTTTAGTACAAAAGGATTCTTTATCCCTCCTGAAAAGGAAACGGAGCAAACAAGTCAAATCCCTTTAAATCCCATTAAAGTGGACTTTAAAGCTCTATATATCCTATGAGGGCGAACCGTATCCCAGGCTATTAAATTTTTATATATAGGCTATTAGTGGGTTATGTAGTAATAAAGTATGGCTAATCAATTAGAAAATGACAACATTGTTGAGGATATCAATTGAATGAGTAGATACATTTTATAGCCATTTAGGAGTCTCGAGTCAGTGGGGTAAGTTCATTAGTAACATATACAGTATGCATACAGACACAGGTTGTTCTTAATAAATGGTCATGGAAATCTGGAACAATACTATTATAATTTAGTGGAAATAGAAACCTGTTCAGCTTTTAAAAATAAACTATTAGAACAACTTATATTTTAGTTAATCAAAAGAGCTTGATGAAAATTTGAATTATACATATATCTGTGCGACTAAACCCTGTATGATTCCATGTGGACAGTCAATATAAGAGGCCTAACAATGGTAAACAATATGGTGACACCCATTCACAAATCAGTAAAATAATGATGACATTTCTGATTATTAATACAGATATTTCAGCATTACTAAAATCTAATATAAAATAAAACACTAAGGTCTGTGTCTGTCCAGTCCCATAGAGAAATCTGTGAAACAGGGTTCATGGGAATGCACTCGACTGAGGAAGCACCGAAGAAGAGAGGTTCAGACACAGAAGGGTACTGAGGAAAGGTGCTGAGGGTACACTTAGGGCAAGAAACAGAAAATATTTTAAAATTCAACAGGTAATGTGGCTGGTAATATCATAAAATAAGAACATGAGCAAGACAAACCCAAAGGAAACTATGACATTATGTTCTAAATATAAAAGGCGTTCACTATTTTGTTTTGTATAAGTTGTCTTGGTATTAGTTTTTCAATAGTGTGTCTTGTTACTTGCTACAATAACAGTCATTTTTATTTTATTTATTTTCTTTTAGTTTGTGGATTTAAATTCTTCCAGAAATTTGCTTATTTTGGGCTTCTCAATATTTAGTGGCCTGGTCATACCAACATGGTTTCACTCCAACAAAGAAATAGTCAACACAGGTATTGTATAAAAATGTATCTTTTGTTCAGATGGTTTGAGAAAAAGCATAATAAAAAATATAATTGTATTTCCTTTAGCAAATGTGAACAATACTGCAGGTTTTCTTAAATGGTTTCAGCATATTTACATACTGTATATACAGTATATACATCTATTATAAAAGAAAATCTTGAGATTTTTTCAAGTCCCACGAGATGAGACTATTGCCAAGAGATTATTTCAAGTCCTGTCCTCCTCTCAACTATTTTCAACCATGCCCACGGTCCTCTCACCTCTCATTCGTGTGAATGCTTTTGTCAGACAAAGTTCCTGCGCTCTCAGCTCTTACAAATTTTTATGTTTTCCTCACTTTAAGTTCCCAATAAAAGAAGACTTATTATGTCCAAATCTTATTGAATAATTTCATCCCAAAGGGTTATCAACAAAAGAAATGAGTACACGGGCAATCCTAGCACCAAGAAACGATGAAGTCAAAAGAATTAACATGAAAATTGTCGATCGGTTACACAGCAAATTGGTTAAATGCGTATCAATAGACTATGCTGAAACAGTTCATGGTTATGGTGTGGAAGATGAAAACATCAATTTACAATATCCTGTAGAATATCTACAACCGGCTGAATTACTGTTGAAAGAAGGATGTACCGTAATGTTATTGCGTAATTCATGTATGAGTGATGGGCTATGCAATGGGAAAAGATTAGTTGTATTGAAAATTGGTCGAACAATTCTAACATTTAAAATTTTAAAAGGAGACAACAAAGGTAATGTAGTACATATTCCGTGGATAACATTAGACACCAAAGGAGATCTTGATATGCCATTTGTATTAAAACGTTTATAGTTTCCCTGTTAGAATAACTTTTCCTATGACAATTAACAAATCATAGGGAAAAACATTCCAAAAAGTCGGTTTATTTATTAGAGAGAAAGAAACGATATTCACTCATGGCAATTATACGTTGTCACGATGTAAGTCCAAACACGGAATCAAGATTCAATGTGATATTGACGAAAAGTTAATTTCAAATATTGTTTTTACTGAAGTTTTTCAGTAAAAGTGTTAGTTTAAAAAGTATTTTGTGTATTAATTTCAAAGCCAAACAGAACAAAAATGTATAACTCATGAATTCCTCTAATGCAACATGAAACAGAATTTTCTTTCAATTTATTACATTTTACTATTTTTTACTATGGTTAATTATTTGCTGTAATGTAAAATAGTTAGTTCTGTATATATATATATATATATATATATATATATATATATATATATATATACAGTGTATACATACTGTATGTATTAGGTTTGTCAAAGTTAAACTGTTAACACATATTCTAAAATTCACTGTTTGAAATATCTAAAATATATTTTTATATATCTCAAAATTTGTTTTATGATATCTTAAAATGATATTTTGAATTTTATTTCAAGATATCTCAAATACATTTTAAGATATCTTTAAAAAACATGAATTTATTTCAAGATATCTGAATAACATTTTCAGATATTTACAATGCAATTTATGGTATCTCAAATAGATTTCTAGATTATCTTGTAGCTTCCTGTTAATTATCAGATACCTGAAATGCATTTCAAGATATCTCAAAATACCTTCCTGCTCATTTCAAGATATCTGAAAAAGAAATTGATATATCTTAAAATATGCAGGAAGTCATATTGAAAGAATGTCCTAAAATGCATGCAAGGTCAACTTGAGATCAAAATGTATTGCGGATATCTTAAAAATATCAGAAATTCATTCTGAGAGATCACAAAATATTAATGTGGCTTGCCATACACTAGTGAATACTGATACATGTTTCATTTATTTGTATCTGCTCTTTAGGTGTTGAAACCAAATCTGTATGTTGTTACATAATCTCTTGTCTCTGTCATTTCACTTAAGGATCAGCTCTTGAGGGCTATAACAGTATACAGTTAAATAACAACCTTAAGTACCTACAGTAATAGTTCATATCACAGAGTCATTATTGTAATGTGTATTGACATGACATGACAAACAAATTATTGTAATGTGTATTGACATGACATGACAAACAAATTAAACTTCAAAAGTGATATGATGTTTACACTCTATTGTAGTTGCCTTGTAAGAGGGACAATAATGCGTATTTGCACTGAAGAACTTTTTTCCCCAGTTTGTTTTCCCCAGTTTATATTGGCTGCCTGTTGTCACTTCTCAGGATTAAAAACCAATGGAATCCCTTGTTGTCAATAATTGCATTCATTAAAAACACAGGTGTGATTCACTCCCTGAGTATAGAAAGCCGTTAACATCCTCATGCCCTACAGCCTATTTATAGCCTAACAGTTTGACATAGCATTGTTTGTTTAGCTCTACTTAAAGAGTATGCAAATGCTCATATACAAAGTGAATGAGCTTTTAGGGAGCAGCAGGATTTTTTTGCCCATGATGATGACTGGCGTATGAGCCAATTTAGGCTTTCAAGATCCTGGCATTAGCAAGACAGTCTACTTGAAATCCAGCAACTCCTGTTCATATCCATGTTTTAATAATGGTTAGCTTTCTTGCAACTGGTATCTAACCAAAAGGAACTGGCTGACAGGTCAGGAATATCTCATCCAAGCTTCAGTTCCATCATGCCAACTGGGCTGGAAGCCATAAATCGACTGACAAGATGCTATATTTATTTGTAATATGGTGTGGATATGCAGATCAACATCACAAAATAATTTGCAGCAGTGTCAGTTTTCTCGGCCTAATTGACTACACTATTTTGGTAACTATAAGCATTTACATTTCATTATCGCACAAGTCCTTTGTGATGCCAAGCTGAAACTGACAAACTTCAGCATTGCTCTGGCATTCCCGCCTGATAATAAAGCATTACAGATGGCACAAGCAGATCACAGACAGGGTTGATGTGCTTTTTCCTCCTCTTGCTACTCTCACACTCAGCCAGTCACAACAAATTTTTTATTTTTCTTCAGGCATGGTGCAGCTGGTAGAGCACATGGCATTCATGATAGCAGTAACATGTTACCATTGAATATATTTGCTCGTGTTGGTGGCACTCGCACTTTGGCCACCAAACAAAGGTTCTTTGTGTTGCCTGTACTTTAGAGATGAGAACTTGTATCTCGCACTCTTCAAAGTTGTCACTTTTTGCCTCTATTCTCTTGTCGCCATTGTCTTCTCACCTTACTAATAAATCTATTATATACCAGTAACAGCACACTGCATGATAACGTGCAGTGAATACACTTGACTTGAGTATTCATAGTTACCTACTCTTTCTCTGTACGTTTAGCAATATTTTGCTCAAAGGTTGACACACTTGCTGCTTCCTGAGCAGCTCTTCTTTTCTCCACCTTAGCAGCCCACTTCTTCTCTTCTTTCATCGGCATGTTTTTTGCGTTAAAACTGATTAAGTCAGTGTTTATGTTGCAATTACATATTACGTTTTCTTTAATTTTTCACTTAAGCTGGCACTTAAGTCTTCAATCTCCCTCAAGAATGATTTAAGATATGAAGAGGTAGGAGAAGTGACAGCGAAGGTGGTAGGGATGAGAACAGCACCCGTACACATGCGCTGCATGGCCGCCCTGCTGGCTGCTGCCGAGAGTTGATTCTACAATAAAATAAAATAAAAAGAGGAATAACCTTGGAGGTCAATCATCACCCCGAAAGAGGATGGTAGACGTCACGTAGTATATGTGTACCAAATTTCAGTTCAGTAGGTCAAACAGTTTGTGAGCTACAGGTGATTTAAAATCCTGGACAGACAAACGAACAGCCACGGTAGCGTATTATATATATATATACAGTATATATATGGAAAAGAAGGTCTGTGATACGGTTTGCATATTTGCAGCTGGAGATCCACGAAGGGAGAAAAAAAGAATCACGTATCATAAAATAGTTTTTTTATTCCTGAAAAGTGTCTGTTGATGGCGTTTTCATCTGATAGCCAAGACTCGGCCAACTCTCTGGCACTTTTAGTACTGGCCTTAAATTTTACTTTTACGTTGTCCCAGTTGAATGTGTGTCCTGTCGATTTAGTATGTGCATATATCAAAGATAGTGCGTCCTTTCTTCTGACGGCGTTGCGATGTTCCTGTACACGTGTTGAGATTCTTTTTGACGTTTGTCCTATGTATACCGCTGAGCAAGAATTGCATGGAATACTATAAACTGCGTTTCTTGTTTCGGCTGTCGATTTCTTGTTTTTAGCATTAAACAGGACCGTGCGCAGATTGTTCGTGGGTTTATGTGCTATTCTGATGCCCCACTTGGTCAGGGTGCGTGCAGTGCCTTCTGACACATTATGGTGATAAGGGAGTGAATGCCAGGTGGGGTGGGGGTTCTGATTTAAGTCGATTGTATGCTGCTTCCTTTGGCATCTGCTGTGTAGACTCCGATTAATGAATGTTTTTGAGTATCCGTTTGAGGTGAAAAGGTGGAAGAGATAGCGTCTCTCATTACTTTTTGTTTCCTTGGTATTACAATGAGTGTGGACTCATTTGAATAGGGTTTTCACGCAGCTCCGTTTATGAGATACCGGGTGGTTACTGGAGAAGTGTAGAATCTTGTCTGCGTAGCATTGTTTGCGGTAAACACTTGTGGTCAGGGTGGCGTCACTATTTCTTTTGATGTAAATGTCCAGGAAGCTGATGTGTCGGTTGATTTCTTTTTCCATTGTGAACTGGATTGCCCGGAATATTGTGTTGATATGATTGTAGAACTCATTCAGCTGGTTCTTTCTTAGTATGACGAATGTGTCGTCTACATAGCGTATCCAAATTTTGGGTGTAATCTGGGATAAAGCTATGTTGGATATAAATCCAGCATATGCCAATTTAAGGACATGCACACAATAATTAAACTATACAACCCCCCCCACCCCCCCCTTGATCATACTGACTTAGTCACCTCCACCCACCCCCCACTGAATGTGTTGCTATATATTGCCTTTGATTCTTGTAAGTCTAAGCATTATCCTCTGATGAAGACCCCTGATAGGGTTTGAAAGCTCAGGAATAAAAAAAACTATTTTATGATACGTGATTCTTTTTTTCTCCCTTCGTGGATCTCCAGCTGCATATATATATATATATATATATATATATATATATATATATATATATATATATATATGTTTGAGGTTGATTAGCATGGTCCATATATAATTGTTTCAAGGTGGCGACCAGGCAGAGTTCGAGGTGTGATAATTTTGACTTTTGAAGCTTAAGTTGTGTACAAATATACATACACTAGGTTTTAAAAATCAGATTTTTTTGCTGTATGCATATTTTCACACTCAAATCCACACAAAGTTTTATAAGAGAGACCCCAGATCTGTGAATTAATAGAATAGATGGAATGCCTTTTATTGTCACTATACACATGTACAATGAGATTAAAAGCAGCTCCTTCAGTGCAGAAATATATGTAGAATTTATGAAACAGCAGCTCTTAAACGCTCTTCATCTAGTAAATATTTTTACCAAATATTCATTTTCTCAAATTAAATTTTAATCATTGAAGGATGTCCTTTTTAGAATAACTAGAGAAAATGGAGTCTTTGATCACTATTTGAAGGGTTAACTTCACTAAAAGACAAACAGAATTCTGGAGCCTGGATGGTCAGAAAGGTGACGCAGAGAGTGCTGCAGCAAGTCTGTTAAGCAGTGAGAGTATTTATTTTAGTTTTTACATTATGAAGCTCTGCATTTAACTGCTGGTTTTATTTGAATCCTGATTTGTAATTTCTCTTGCTGAAATAAACTTCCCATTACAATATACTAAAGATCACAGGTTCATAAATGGGTGACTAGATAGGAAAAACAGACTCAACGGATTTAAAAATAGGAGCAAGGATAAAATTACAAATTGATGTTTAAGACTTTCAAAATATGCCTGTGTTATTTAGTTTTATGGAGTGCATATTCAAACAATTAAAGTGCTTTTATTTAAATTAATTGAATAAAGCTGTTTTTAATCGAATGATCTTTTATATCCAAATAAAGGTGAGGACCACCTTATTATTTCTGATATACTGTAGTCTGCTTTTGAATCATCTATTCAGTATATTATGTTATTCAACCTATACAAGGTGAATCTGACTTAGTTAAACTGCATTGGTATCCAGAGATTAAAAACGTAATAATTAACAACATCGCGCATACTCAGTTACCATGTTCTTGAATATAAGGAATGCCTTCTCATTTTTTTATATCTATAAAACAGACCTGAAGCTTTGGAGAAATACTCTATATATCATGCTAACATTACTACTTATTTTTTTTTATATAATATGGAACTTTGTTCAGGATATAAAATACATGAGATTTGGACATCCCACAGATCTTTTTCAATGATCATCCAGTGTTTATAATCATTTAGAATTTCTGATCCATTTATACCGGTCATTATCTACATTTTTTGTTTAACATACACAAATGATTACTGATATCCTAAAAATATTCACAAATCTATCCATTTTCTCAACTGGACCTAGAAAGGTCATCAAGGCAATCTAAATATTTTCATAATAAAATATGGTATCTATCCATCCATCAGTTTACATATACAACTTTAATTGAATTCAAGTCTTGCCTGGTCACTTTGTCTTTGCACATGACAGCAGATACAGAACATGCATGAATTTTAAAAACATCACAGGCTTTTGAGTGTCATGGAACAAATCACAGTACTGTAATGTCAAACCGAGCATCAGTGACCAAAGAAAAAGGCTGTGTTTTGTCACTCTTTGTTATTGGTCAGCCAGGTGGTGGCGACAGGTGATGAATATAATTAATGTTCTCAACTTCAATGCATTCCAGATGTGTTAGACAGTCTGTTCAGATCTTTATTTGGCTAAAGTACAGCATGGTATGGACACTTAATAGGCAAGTTACAGAAAATAAAGAAACACTAGTACTGTAAGTAGAGGATATTTAGAATAAAAAACAGTGAACACTTATTAAAAGCAATGACTTTCAAAGAGGTTGCTTTTCTTCTAATTCAATAATAAAAGAAGATAAGAATTAATGTTCACAGGCCTACAAATGGAAAACAGTTAAATTACACCTCTATTCATTAATCATCTCCATTTTCAAATGTATTATCTACTTACGCATCACAGGTAGTTGGTGCTTATAAGTTACTAACCTAGCAGCAATGGGCGAAAGGAGAGAACAAATGCTGGACATGATGACAGCGTGTGTGAGTCCACACTCACACACATATCAGGCCAATTTAGGGTTACAAATTAACCTAAACTACACATATTTTGAATTCAATCCCTTTGCTAATATATAAAGCTTTAAATGGCTTATATCAGTAATCTCCTGCATCACTACAGTCCTGTTCACCAATTGCGAAGAACTGATGCTAGAAATCTTGTTAATCTAACCTGTGCTCTTTGGGTGACAGAGGCTGCAGCTTGATTGTACCCAGACTCTAAAACCGTATGCCTAAAGATTAGATTTGCTGATTAAATTAATTCTTTTAAAAGGCAACTTATCTCTCTGCTCAAGAAGGCCTTTATTATCAATACCATTTTGTTCTTCATGGCAGTGGCTATATTGGTTATAGTAACAATGTCTGGGAGTAGGTGTGGCCAGTGACATCATTACACCACTGCTTTATACATATATATGTATATAAAATTACAAACTGATGTTTGTATATATAATAAAGTAATACATATATATTAATTTCATGTTTTATTTGTTCAAAACATATGTATTAAAAAAGACGTGTTATGACAATTAGTGTTGATCAGCAAAATATGTGTTATGTGCACTGGTGGCCTTGTTTGACGAGCATTTTCCTGGAAATGTACTGTGTTGTCTGCGTAGACAATTTTTTTCCCCAGCACCTGTGGCAGTCTGGGTTGGCTCCACCTTCCTTGGCAGGCTAGAGGAATTCACTTGAAACCTTAACCACCGGTAATGAGGCAAACAAGGCTTTTAATTACAAACAAAACAAACTGTGTCCAAAGTGCAGTGCAGATATCTTCAGATAAATAAAAAAATAATCCATTAATGATGGAGATTAAAAAGTTCATAAATATCAATAAAAACAAGGTTAAAACACACGGCAGGAAAAAATTTTAAAAACTCACTATCCCTGCTGTATTCTTCTAAAAATTCTCTGCTTACCCCATATGGGATCCTGCAGTCAGAGGGAAGGTCCTTCCAACAGGCACAGCCAAGCTTTAAAATCCAGGCTTGGGCCCCTGCTGCCATCACATGCTCCTGGTAATGCGCCAGACAGAGCCTCACTCCTTTGACTCCCCCTGCCACTCCTCGGCTTTACAAGGGTGCCCTCTTGAGCAATCTCCAGGGATACCTTCTTCAGCCGTATGCTCCTTCTCAAGGGTCTCTACCTGTGGCTGGCTGCCTCCACACTACTGTACAATTCTTTAACATCCATCTCTCTAGTTTATTCTTTCTTTTTCTCTATCTTTCCTCTCACACTTCAGCTCTCTTTTAAAACCTTGTGGGATGCAGGTGCAGAAATCATATAACTGTGGTGCTAATGAGTGAAAAGGTTTTCCTGCATGTGTGCTCGCAAACGTAGAACAGTTCCAGAACCACTCCACCACACTGCCTATGCCCCACCTGAAAACATGAATGTGTTATTTATTTATTTGTCTAAAATGCACATGCCACAGACCCATTATATTACAGGGCCCCATGAAGCTTTATGGGACCAGAGTGACATCACAGAACTGTAGCAGCCAATATTGGCTGAAATACAAATACATTTAAACACTAAGAAGAACTGAGAATGTGTTGGTGTATTCATCTCCTAAAGGTAATGTCTTTTTGTATAGACTTGTATCTGACCTGTATGAAATATGTGAGCCTATCACTTTAATAATATTACCCAGAGTGCTGAGCAGTTGATGCAAACAAGGAGTGAAGAATCCATGTGCTTTAGTGTTGCACTTGTTTGCTAGCAGTGTCAGTGAATCAGGAAAAAGAAAGACAAACTATACTGCATCTGTGGTGGCCAAACCTCAGTGAATTCATGTTCCCTGTCTGCAAAAAATGTTACTGTTCTGGTATTTAATTGTATTCATTCTGACTCAAGGAGGTATGATGGGACAGTGGTTAGCACTACAAATTTTTGGCCACAAAAATAGGACTAATTGGCAGGTTCTTCTCTAGCCCTCAGGAATACTTAAAAGACTATGGTTGCATTATAATCTACTCAAAACTAATTCAGGTCTTCCTTCCCCATTAACTTCAGTGCATTTCACAGAGTTCCTGAACATTTCTACAATTCAAAAAACCTCAAGGCTAGCAAATTAAGTTTGGTTTGCTCACCACTAATGCCAATTTATATATACAGTATAAAAGCCGAATACCATTGACTCACTCATCACAAAATCTCCCGAACCATGAGGACTTCGGACTTGAAATTTGGAATGTAGGTTACCCTTGACCCATTGTTGCTCGCTAAGAAACGGTTTTAAAAATTTCGTGGTCCAAGCGCAAAATTTCTTATAGTTTTTTAGACCCGTTTGTATGTCTGTCCACTTTTCACGAGAGAACTAATTAATGGATTTAGATCGGGTTTTTTCCTATAATTTGCTTGAATATTCTGTTGATTTTGCGACTTTCTCATCGTGCTAAGTATCATAGTTCGCTTGAGGTACCAATTTATTAGTGCGAATCCAAGAGAGACTCATTGGGCTGCGGGAAGGGGGGCAGGGCCATCCTCACTCACGTGTCTTTCTCAGGGCGTAACCTTAACTCTGCTTAGTTAGTGAACGAGAGAACTACTTAACGGATTTAGATCTTTTTTCTAAAATTTGCTTGAACGTTCTCTCATTGCGCTAAGAATCATAGTTTGCTTGCAGGAACGATATATTCGCCCTAATCCGAGACACAGACTGCAGGCCGAGGGGAGGGGGGAAGAGTGAAGGTCAGGAGTAGAGAGCTAGGAAGGGCTCTCCACACTGTCCTGTTTCAAAAAAAGTTTCAAAAAAAGTCAAACAGAATCAATCCCATATTTCTCAGAAATAGTTTAGATTTGTAATCGTAAACCACACCAATAGTCCTTAATGTACCATTTCTCTGTTTATCCTCCCTGCACAACAAAAAATGTATATACAAAAACTAAAAAAAACTTGAAATGGGAGATGTTTTGGTTTTTATAGCAAAAACATTGACAATAGGAAAAGCAAAATGAAGTTGACAAGATTTCTTAAAATAAGGTAATTAATGTTAAACAAGATTTAATGGCTCAATATAAAAACTTCCTATTATCTAATTATTAGAAAAGTTGAGGTGAGGTAAAGTGAAGTGTAAAATGTTTAATTTACTGTAATTCTTACATTTCCAATGTACTTATTCACATCATAACTGAGTGTGTTTGGGGTTGTGCCTAAGCTAGCAAATACAGTTCCAGTTTAACCTAACCTAAAACACACACCTCTGAGATGTGGAAGGAAAACCAAAATACATGTAAATAGCACACGGATGTATTCATGATCGGATTTGAATTCAGAATTTGAAGCTGTGAGGCAAAAGTGCCACCTGCATTATTACCAAATACTCTTTAACATGTTGACAATCTGTGAATTTGAAGCTAGTGAGTACATATATAAATCCTTTGACACATATTTTTAGGAAGTCACTGCACACTGGGGAAATTCCGAAGGACTGGATAATGGCAAATATTATCCCGTTATATAAAAAGGGTGATCAGGCAGATCCAAGCAACTATAGGCCAGTAAGCTTAACATGCATCACAGGAAAATTAATGGAAGGAATCATTAAGGATAAGATTGAGCAACACCTGGCAAGGACATTAGTTATTAGGAACAGTCAGCATGGGTTCAGAAGAGGGAGGTCGTGTTTTACCAACATGTGGAAATCTATGAGGAGGCAACAAAAGGATGTGATCAAAGTGGAGCATATGTAAAATCAATTCTATTTATGCCTCTCATTCATATTACTGTGGAAGAGTGCACTATTTTTTTTAAATGTGACACAATGAATACTTTTGACACAAAGTCACACCAGAAGTCACGACTGTGCACATTACTTTGTTTAAACAGGAAAACTCAACTACATAGAAAGTCGCCACTACCAAATCACCTGTTACTTGGTAACCATATTACTCTAGTTGAATGGCAGGCATGAATTTCACTGTTCTCTACATCCTAAGCATACATATTTATAGATAGCATTCTGAGTGATTGTGCCTTAACTGTACAATGCAATATACTGGCCTTCCATCCATGATTGACTCTTACATTTTGCCTGATGCTTCCAGGACAGGTTCCAAATTTCTTTCAAACTTGACACTCATAAATGTAAAGAAAATTTCAGAAAGCAATGAAATCACCAAAGCACACCTGTAATGTTAATGTGATGTATAGAGAAAAGCTAAGACTTTAATTTTAAGAACATCTTAAATATTTAACAATATACTTTTTAATGCACTGCAGTTCAGTAAATAATTCAACTCTTTTCTATCTTGTTGCAGGAATTAGAGAACTAGATCAAGTTATTATTGTTCTTTTAACCACTAATATGTTTGTTGGAGGATTCCTCGGATTTTTTCTGGATAACACAATACCAGGTATGGGATTTACATACAGTATGTTCAAATGAGAAATGAAAACTATTTGTAAATTATAAATTATTTTGTTCTTGCCAAACAGAAAAATAAGATTTTGTCTCAGTCAGACAAGTCAAAGGCCTAGCAATTTAAGCAAAAATATGTCTAGCAGCATTAATAATTGTGAGTTGTTGTCTTCTACGCGTTATTTCCCCAGCACATTCTTGACCTCCAAGTGATATTAAGTGTACACGGAAAATGGATAGTTGGATAGTAGGGTTAAGGTCTTGCAATATTGTAAATACTGAGCATGTTTATGTCAGCTAAGAAGCTGCCCATAAGTCAGGAGCTGAAATGTAGCTATTTATATCACAACTGCAATACTTTAGAAATGATGCGGATATATTTTCATCTAATCTAGGCCCCACATTATTGTGATTGAAATAAGGCAGTGGTCACAAGAAATTTGTATTGCACAAGGATAATCCACCTTCCTTTGGTAAACCAGAAATAAAATGGACACAGTGTACCTGAAAAAGTTTACAGTGAGCTACATGACCTCTGTCTGTGGCTGCTTGAAAGAGATAAGAACATTAAATGATAAGAAACATTTTTATGAGAATAGTTCAGTCTTTCAGTCTAGCATAGTTAATCAATCTTTACTTACCTAACCTTGGAGATTTATTTAAAGGTCCCTGATGTCCTTCTATCTGTGATACTACTTGGTAAACTATTCCACATACGATATATATGCTTGTGTGTGTGAATGAATACTTTTTAAAGTTTGTGTAAAATGTTCTCTTGACTATTCAATTTCCATTTGTCCCTGTGCTGTTGTTGAAAAACAGACCTTAAAGTAATAAATATCCTGTATTTGTACCAATTCCCTTCCTAAACTGAAACATTTCAATTGTGTCACCACTTAATCCCCATCACAGGTGGCGCAGTGGTAGTGCTGCTGCTTTGTGGAAGATTGTGGGTTTGCTTCCCGGTTCCTCCCTGTGTGGATAGCGCTTTGAGTACTGAGAAAAGCGCTATATAAATGTAATGAATTATTATTATTATTTGTTTAAACTGAAAAGCTGTGTTCCTGAATTCAGCCCAGTTCCTCTAATATGGTCTTTCTCTAGCACTGCTATGTCATTTTTTGGAATATTCCAGATGAGGTCCTGAAAATGTTATATAACTTGAGCATAACCTTGTTTTGTATTCTACACATTAAGCTATATAGCTTTACATCCTATTGACCTTTTTGTTGTTTTATGTTCACTGTCTGAATGTAGACAGTAACAAGTCCACTACTACACATAAGTCATCTTCATGAGTTATAATAAAAATAATAATACATTTGATTTATGCAACACCTTAACACAGACTGAAGGTCACTTTACAAACATAATCAAGATTATACAATACATTCATAAAAATGTTAGAACAACACATAATATTATAAAGTAAGTTAGAATATATGTCATAACACATTTTTATGATAGTAAACAATGAACTGATGAGTAAAGAATGTCAGGCTTGAATAAATGAAGTATGTGTTTTGAGCTTAGACTTAAATAAGGTTAAATTTGTACAGTCACAGAGATGCTGTGGAAGTTTGTTCCAGAGTGTGGGGTGTGGTGAATGAGTAAAATTGCACAAAGTAATGGGGGTGCCAACAGGGCCACCCCATTTAATATTTCTTTCAAAATAAAAATTTTGCAAGTAAATAAGCAGTCACACAGGGGCACAAGAACACAAAATATTTTTTTGGTTTGTCCAACTGGGAGCTCAGTCTTGCTGTGATATTGGGTTGAAGTGAGCGGCATGGTCAGTTGACTTCCTGGATTGCCTTCTCTGTGCTGTGGATGGAAGAGACAAGACAGTTAGGGAGAGCGCCACCTCTTGCCCCTGTGTGGTACTGCATACCTGATAAGAGCCGGCAAGTTGATCCTCAGAAGCGCATGCATGACGTGGGGTAGCTACATTGAAAGGTCTGTCTCCCACAGTGGACAGATTTATGCAAGAGGAATAGAAAGTAGGCCAGTGCCTGAGTATCTGAGTACATGTACAGGTTTGTAAGGACAGAGACAATCAGAAATGTAACAAGGAGTGAGGCCATTCATAGCTTTAAATGTAAGGTTAAGTAGTTTATATTTTATTCAAGCCACCATAGGAAACCAGTGTAACTGATACAGAACAAGTATGATTTCCAAACTTACTGTAAGTAATCTGGCAGCAGAATTTTGTATATATTGCAGTTTATTAACAGATTTGTCTGGCAAATCTGAAAGCAGTGATTTACAGTAATCTACACGAGAAGTGATAAAAGTATGAACAAGAATTTCTGCACCATGAAAACTGAGAGAAAAACAAAGACAGTCAATGTTATGTAGGTGATAGAAACCTAATTTCAAGGAAGACATGTGTGATAGAAAAGAAAGTGCAGGATCAAAAGTAACACCAAGGTTACAAACTATGCTAGCAGGGGACACTGTAATTCCATCTAAATAAGGCAGAAGTCATTAACCAGCGAAACAGCAGCTTTGGATCCAACAAGCATCATTTTTTTATGCTGTTCCGCATTAGGTAGTTTGATGCGATCCAACGCTTAATAGCAGATAAGCAATTTACCAAAGATCGAAGGTGGAAGTTGACCCATGGGACTATAAAGTAAATTTGTGTGTTGTCAGCATACACGAATAATGGATCTCAGAGATGGAATGTAAATGGTAAACAGGAGCGAATCTAAAACAGAGCCTTGTGGGACACCTCGAGAAAGCGGAGCAATATGAGATTTATGTTTCCAAATAGAAATAAATTTCTGCCTAACAGTACAATATGATTTCAACTATGCTAAACTAATGCCACACACTCAATAGTGTGATTGGAGATGGGAAAGTAGAATATTATGATTGCCTGTATCAAAGCACCAAGATCAATAAGTAGTAAAATATTAACAAGACCAGAATCAGCGGAATGGAGAAGATCATTGATTACTCTAAAAAGAGTAGTTTCTGTACTGTGATGATGGCAAAAACCTGAAGGTTGTTATTGAGCATATGTGCCTGTAACTGTAAAGATGCACTTTAAATTTTAGACACCTGCCAATGTGTAACCATTTGTAATATTTTTTGTTCTAATGCATATAATCTTATATTTACCAATATTAAATTTCATATTTATACAGTATATATCTGAATTCTGTCCAGGTCCAACTATGATGATTTTGATAATTTAGGGTATTTGTCAGTCTACCTAATTTTATATCCTTTGCAAACTAAACAATCATTTTAGTTATATTGTTTAGGGTTAATCACATTGTGTATAGTGATACTACAAGGATGCTTGATGGAATGAAAATACAAGTACAAAAACTGCTCAGTCTTCTTTTGCTCTTCAGTACTGTCTATAATGGGGTTCTCAGCCAAGTCAAGTTTATTGTCATGTTGACACTGTAAGAATTATTAAGATTTTGTTCTTATATTTATATTGAAGGGTTTTCATACACTATATTGCTTAATGTTTGCTGGTCAGCAAAAAGGAAACTAAGGTATCTGTTCCTCTTCACCATTTATTGTCATTTATCCCTAGTTTGAATTTATGCTGTAAGGTAACTGAAGAAGGAAAAGGAAAAATGAAAAAAAAAAAAAATATTAGTAGTAAAATCTTTGACAAAAAAAATAACTAATCACACAGAAAGAATACAACGGCCGAATAGTTTCCATCAGGGGGCTAATAATATCTCTACAGTAGTAGCTGTCATAAGAAGCCCTTGCTGAATGAGAGGAAGGGACATTTAAAAAAGAGAAGAAGGGTCCAGAAGGAAGAAGAGAAGGAGGACCTGAAGGGACAATGGAGTGGGGGAAGGAAAAATCATTGAGAAGGGTTTATCCACAACTGGAGGGCAGTCCCAGAACATATGGAGAAAGACACCAATGGGGAGAATATTATTCATGGACAAATTCAAATTATGTGTGCTAGTGATTAGGAAATTTGGAATAGATTTTACAGTTTGAAAAATGTTATTCTAGTGCCACAGAGGACTGCCAGGCGTTAAGCATGATAGATTTAAGGGATGCTTTTTAGAGGAGGAAATACAAACCAGACATAGGCTTGAACTTAAGGAAAACAAAATCCTTTAGTAGAATAAACAAGTTCAGAAAATGGATGGATGGATGAAAAACAAGACAATATTGTCTTTAAAGATAACCAAGCAAACCAAAAAAAAAAACAATCTGCCTTTCATTTGGGACCTAGGAAGAGTGGATGTAGCTTAAGCATTAACAACCAGCACCCACCACGACCTAAAAAAGGTCACAAAACTTGACAGTCTCACAATATGGTGCCCCCAAATGTATAACTTGTGCCACACTATTTGTAATGGACATATTTAATGATTTCCAGCTTTTATGAAAGTCTTGCAAAAATTTATTTTTTTAAATCTGAAATTTTATAGTCACTTAAAGTTAAGCTTTACCATACTTATGTACGCTAGTATTGAAGTACAAATTTTTAATATTTGTTTAATTATTAAATTAGCTCCCCCAAGTTTATACTTTGAATTATATTTCATAGGCATCAATTTCAGACACAAATGTACTAGACTGCAGTTGGTATGACCAGAAAGATGCATATATTTAATTTAAGTGTTTAAATGCTTTGGCATAAGCGTCGCGCCAGTGTATAATTAGTGCTACCCATCAGCATACTGTAACTTGGTGCAGCCTTCTCTGAATAACAGAGGCTTTGCTGAAACTTGCAGTTTACAAATTTGCTTTCAAGTCTTCATTCTTTGCTAATTATGCATTTTATAGTGCCCCCCAGTGTATGATTTGAGTCATTGTTGATTGATTCTGTTGATGCAGTGCATCCAATGGTAACTACATGGAGTGCCAATTCACCTCAAGGCACACTCAGTCATAAAGGATCAATTTAGAGTCACAAATCAACACAAACTACATGTCTTTGCAGTGTGGAGGAAAATGGAGTATGAATTGTTTAATTGAATTCTCACCCCATGGATTGAGATATTTGTACATAATGACATACGCTGCATTCTGATCTGGGCTCTATGACTACCTTCTTTGAAGATAAACTTTCCTCTATTTTTTTAAACAAAAAACACAATCACCATTGCAAAAGTGTTGCTCATTTTAGAAATAAGAGACCACCACCAACAATGGGTAATGTACTGTAGAGGTTTACAACCAGATGCCAAAGGGATTAAAATAATTACTCAGAGGCAGAATTATCAAGATCTGGTTGCCAAATGGGACAAGGAAAGAACAAGGGATAGTGGGAGAGATTGGGGAGAATCAGGACATACTGTATGGCTATACCATAGATTTTTACATTATCGTGTTTCTGTTGTTCCTGGAAACACATCAACGATGTCATTCCAGGGCAGTCATTTACCATCAACCATTTAGTTTTAAAGTCAGCACCTGACATCATACAGCAGGGACTGTATGCACAAAGGCATATAATTTCACTTGGTTCAGTCATTGTGTAAAAACATCCGCTTACCTCAAGAACTTAAATGATGATAGGTTTTGCACCCTCAAGTTCAAATAATTTTGGACATGTTTTTTATGAAGGACTAGGGAGATTTTCCTTTAAACTGGGATTTATTCTCCCTTCCTATGAAGTCCTAGCTTTATGATGTCAGAAACCAATTTTAAATCTGAATGAAGGTTCTGGAGATGATATTATTGTACTTCAGGAAAAAAAAACGGAAACCTGACAATGTCACATCTGCCACTGTACTACAAAAATATGGGCAAATAGTAGAGAAGAGGAAAGCATTAGACGGTACAGATTATCTGTTGTTGTGTTAAGTTGCATGCTTGGTTCCTTAAAAACTGAGAGATACATTAGGAAAAACTAAACTATTTGTTTGATCCACAGTCCTAAATTATAGATTTGTTTATTAAAACGACTACCCTTTTTCATACCTGTTTCCATTTTGGCTTGTCCATATCTGTCTACTAATAAACATCTTTAAATGTATGTTTTATGTATTTTGGGGGTTTAAACTATGATGATTCATATTCTAACATTTATTTTATATTTGACATTAAGGCTATGAAAGTTAATTTCATTAATGTCTCATCTTTCTTTATTTACACACCACCATTTTAAAGCCAAGATTATCACAGATATATAACAGAGATAAATAAATATTTCAGCAATCACACAATGCATTATCCCTAAGTAGACAAAACAAGCTTTTTCTCAGGTAGGCCTTAGTGGTAGGATTATGTTTTTGTTTTTTGAATTCACCGTGTCTTTGACATTTGATTATTGTCTTGTCCATTTGGTTTCTTGGTAGCTCGTTTATATCTCACAGTTGTTCTTCTTATCATCTCTTGGTATTTTTTCAGTTCTTACAATAATCTCCAGACACTTTAACTGTTAGCCTCACACCAGGACAGGGCATCTAGTTTAAATGGGATAACCAGGAGAGAAAACGTAAAAGAAGTGGAGAGTCAAAAAGTAACATCAATCCTTTTATTTGTCTGTTCACAATCAAAACCGAAGAACTGTAGTAGGGAATTTGAAAGCAAAAGCCAAGAACAGGGATATCTAAAGAACAATAACTAACATGCATGCAGGTTGTTTCCTTAGAATATTCACAAACTTGAACAGTTAGTAATCCAGCATGCTGATTCTTATAGCAACACGCTGATGATGTCAGCTGTATAATTTCTGAGATTGCATCCCAGAGCAACCTTCATCTCGTCATGGCAATGTCATTGCCCTGAAAAAACCAAAATGACCATGAAAACATCATGGGAGATACCCATCAAGAAATAAGACTTAAAAAAAGTGTGCAGAAAATTGCCAATATGGATAATCAAAACATGTAACACATCATTAACAATCAACAGACTTTTTAAGTTTGTTCTGTCTGTCATGCTTTGCAGCAGGGTGTGCTGTGTTGAAGTTCAGCCTGCCCTGACAGAAAGCACTTTTCTAGACAGAATCTAACCTCTCTAGTCAGTAGGTGGGAGTTATTTTAGACTTAGCATAATTAAGCCATAAGGACTTTGAGCTTAGAGGTGGGAAGTGAGTTGAGGCATGGGTGTACTCTTGGTAGGAAAAGAGGTTCAGATAAAGCAAGAGAGATATGGAAGGTGAAGGTAGGAAAATGGGCGAGCAGTCCATTAGGCAGACAGACTTTGGCAGGTAGGCTTAGAGTGTCTGTTTCAGTTGCTTTGTACCATTCTGTTCTCCTTCCCCGAATCCCTCTATGAGTAATCAATAATTAATAAATACATCACTTTCTTACATTTATGGCCTCCTTAGTGACCTATGACAATGCCACTTGTTCTGCTACATGTTTTTATAGTGAACATGTGAACACCATCACAAGTTCAGTTACAACTTCAGAGCTATAATTTTTTTAATAGTTTGAGGGCAGCAAGGTTAGATGACTCACAGTCAGACAGTGTGTCTGAGAATAGGGTTGAAACAGCAGGATTAGAGCTCAAAGTCCAATATTTCAGCAGCATTAGGATAGTTTAATGTAGTTGCTTTTCAGTAGTCAGGCTATAACATAAGAAGAAACACTTGTGCATATGGATAGTATAGCAGCAGATTCATCACTGCTTCCCATGTGGTGTGTAAGCATGAGTGTGTTGTGATGGATGGCTGTCATATAGATTTTTGTACCTAATAAAGCCATGATAGACTCCAGCTCACTGAAACTCTGCATGGTGATCTCAGGAAAAGGATAGACGCTTTGTGCTTAAGTAATTTCAAGTACTATAGTCATTTCCATCAAGGACAGCATTCTGATTTTCACTTTAGGAGGTGAGAGATAAAGAAATATTGATCATTAGAGTTTTCACCTATGGACCACAAAGAGGTTATAATAAACATTAAAATATGCATTAGATGTTATAATCATACTGTATATGGTTTGGGATTTGTTCTTGAAAATAATTTATTCTTTTAAATTCTAAACACCTAGTCTTGGTTGAAAGTTGTATGCTTTTCACAGAGGTCTTGTGCTTTCATAGGACGTCACTTGCACACACTGAAGTAGGGAATCACATCTATTCCCACATCCATATGTGTTCAATTAGAAGGCTGCAAACAACCTTTCCCAAAGTTACTGAGCATTAATCAAAACACAACTGGGGTATTTTAGAGACTGCAGTTAACTTAACATCAGATCTGTCTCTTTGGGAGGGCAACTGCTCTGGGCTTGTACGTGGAGAGAGCTCCATGGGCCACTGCACTTTTTTTTACTTTTCTGTACATCAATAAAATTAAGGTTTGAAATTTCTCTCTTTAAAATTTCCCAAGTAATACACTGTAGCTTATTTCTTCCTGCAACCTAGGGTAAAAGAAAATTTCAAATACGAGCACCTCTTCATTCCATTCCCTCGAGTGTCCGTCCCCTGGATTTCTGTAGCAAGAACATGGATTGAGTTCCTTACACCCCATTCTCCCCAGACTGGCACTTTAAAACCATTTTACTAGTGGGTTCAGTTTGTTGGAAATCCAGATAAAGTTCAGAAGTTTTCTTTTTGCTGTGATTTCTGAAGAGGCTGAAGTTAGTGACTTATTCAAAACAGCTTAAAGCTATGCCACATTACATAACTTTTTCCAGTGATTTTTCAGTTATAGCCTTCATTTACATAATTTTAGCAAGTTGGAGGCAGTTGACGGTTGGAAGCAGTCAGCAACGTGGCCCCATGAAGTTTGTCGCCTAATGTATCATATCCAGTGACTCCATCCAACTAGTTTGTGATTCGCTTGAATGAAATCAAGCAGGTTTGATTTTGTCTTTAGTTGAAAAGATGGGCTCTGTGTGCATGAGAGCTGACAATCAATGGCTGCACTTCCGATGCATAGAATGTAGCGACAAGGAATAAGCAACACGTGTGTTTTGAACTACACAAACAGAAGAAAGGCTTGTTTTTCTGATGCCTCGTGTTTTATGTACTAAAGCAACAGAAAAAAGGTTAGAAACTGCAGCTGAACACATCCTAACTCTTAACATGCTGATCTTTTATACAGTGCCAGCTCCATCAGGCAGCATATTACTGGCTGTCACAAAAAGGGGTGAGTATAGCTGTGCAGGAAAGTTGATAAAGTAGACACAGGGACAATTTTCAGTCATGGTCTGGCGACATTATCAGTAACTGCAGCTGGCAAATCTGACACACCCCACGATCAGAAATTGCATAATGTGACATTGGCTTTATTCGTACAGGTTTGGTGGTACCTTAATACTTCAAAAGGTATAGATTGATATATGTCATTAAACCTGATCAATAACTTACAATTCAGAATTCCACATTTTAATTTAGTTTGCCTTTTGCTCGGCCCAAAACAGGAATACTTGTCAAATTCACTGGAAAACCTGGCACACCCTCACAGCTCCATCACTGGGAAACAATGTCTAACAGGCACATTAACAGGTTAAATCATGTGAAGCCACTTCTGTTTTCACAAATATTTGACAAAAGACTCATGTGTTTAATTTATTAAGAAAGATTGAATGGATTTGCTGTAATCTCCACCCCTCAAGATCAACTAGCAAAAACGTTTGGAGCATGTTGATTTAATAGTAGAGTATGCTGCAGTGAAGGTTAGAAAAATAAAATTTTGCAAATAACCTGTTGTGGTATTTTGGTCGACTATATTTTGCACAAATGCTGCGGATATTTTAATGATCTAAAATGTTGTCATGTAACGTGTTTTATTATTAATTAATTTTAATGTCTTTTTACTTGCATGTAACTATTTCTTTGACATTTTGTAAAACACTTTGTGCTTTATCCTGTGTACGAAAATGTGCCATAGAAACAAATGATGTCGTATGACAAAAAAGTTGCTTTTCTTGATAAATAACACAATTTCCAATTATTTCTTTGAGAGAAGTGTAAATCGGTTTCCTCCGGGCGCTCCGGTTTCCTCCCACAGTCCAAAGACATGCTGGTTAGGTGGATTGGCGATTCTAAATTGGCCCTAGTGTGTGCTTGGTGTGTGTGGGTGTGTTTGTGTGTGTCCTGCGGTGGGTTGGCACCCTGCCCGGGATTGGTTCCTGCCTTGTGCCCTGTGTTGGCTGGGATTGGCTCCGGCAGACCCCCGTGACCCTGTGTTCGGATTCAGCGGGTTGAAAAATGGATGGATGGATGGAGAAGTGTAAATCTAAAAAAATCTACACCTTTAAGTGTCTGAAACTGTCAGTTAACAATACTAACCACTGTGCCTCGCTGCTCTCCTAGAATAACAGTTAACCATGGTGATTGTATAAAATAAGAGAGTGGTAACTATTATAATCCTGCTGTAGTTGTGTTTCAATCAATCAATCAATTCAATTTTATTTGTCATTCAGCAGAACATCCAAGATGTGCTGCAGAACGAAAATGTGATGCACAAGACCTTAATAAAAAACACATAGTTAAAATCAAACCTCACAAAGTGAAGGAGCCATGGAGCTTTCCATCCTTAGTGCTATAGATACTCAGGTCTCCATAACCCAGGAAAAAGCATGCTTAGAAAATGAATGTACAGTACAGTATGGGATGTATAGGTATTAAATGCTTAAGTATTGAATAACAGATGCTTGTTTCTCTCTTATGCGTGTTTTCTTTTCATTGTCAAGAGGTAAATGTGAATAATGTCAAAAATATACACAGATTTAAGTTATGTGTAAACGTTGCAGTCCATAAATGTTGTCAAAGAAATTCCTTATCCTTTTACAAAGCTGTTTCAGCATGTTTTCAGGGTATAAACAAACAGTTGCCGCTGGATTAACAAGTCTAACCTTTCTCTGGGGATAATAGCAGAAATATTATGTTGTAAAGTTGTAAGGATTAACTAATGAAAAACCAGGGATAATGAATCAGCAGCACTGATACGGTAGACTGACAAAAGGCAAAAAAGAAATATCCAGCAATAAATATGGGTGGGTGGAAATTTTATGATATGTGAATTGCACATTTTTGTGCATTTATCAGGCACTCAAAGAGTCATAATTATATGCTTTTAAACCTTCCAACGTATTTACGGTAATCTTTTCTGGTGCTGTGTATCTAGGGTCATAGAATAAAAGTTGATGAATTGAAGTACCTGGTATTAAGACATAACTCGAAAGCTAACATAATGACACTTGCTGAAAATTGTCACCATCAGCTACAAGCCAGTAATTGTCCGGCATTAAAAGATAGACAACCTTTACTTGTTATTTCTTAAAAAGCCAGCTTTAGGTAACATAACCTTTGGAACCAAGAGAAAAGGAATGAAAAAAATGTGACAAGGTACAGCAGATGAAGTGATTAACTTAGATGATAAAAATGTTTTTGTTGTTGAGTTATTATTTAGTACAAAGTCATAGAGTGTAGAAGATTTAATTTTGTCATTTTGAACTGTTTGCTTAATCCCCAGACTACTTGTCAGATGAACACTGATCAGATTCTTAGGGTGCAGGATCAAATGTCATACTTAAAAGTAATGTTTTAGAAGAAAAAATAGCAAATGAACACTGAAGTGAAGACATAACTATCTTCTTCAGCCCACTTCATTTTATCACACTGTTGTGTTAGCTATAGTAAAACAAAGTCTCCAAAAATATGTATTAAAATTAAAAAACTATTTGATTCCCTAATATAAATAAGAAATTGGGAAATAACTGAATGCAGAAAGAAACTGTACACTGTATGAAGACAGAGCAGGAAAGACCAGAACAACACAAGAACTGCAATCTTCATAATTTAAGCACGTGCAATTTCAGTTCCTACTTATTGTAGTGAAAAGTCAAGCAAAATGACACCTTTTATTGGCTAACTAAAAAGATTACAATATGCAAGCTTTCGAGGCAACTCAGGCCCCTTCTTCAGGCAAGATGTAATCAAGAAGGGGCCTGAGTTACCTCGAAAGCTTGCATAATGTAATCTTTTTACTACATTCATAATGGCTAACACGGTACAACACCCTAGTACTACAGTTCCTACTTATTTAATCATTTATTCATTTTCTAAACCTGCTCATTCCAATATATGATTGCAGGAGATCAAACCAATCTCAGGAGTATTGTGCACAAGGCAGGAGCTCATCCCAGATGAAGTGCAGACCTCATTCCTTCACATTTCGTCTAATTTTTAATTCACAAGTTCACCTAAACTGCACATCTTTAGATTATGTAGGAAAACTGGAGTACCTGGAAAATATTCAGGCAAACATACTCTTATATATACTAAATATCAGTGTTTTAAACAGAAGTCCTGTTCTTTTACTGAATCAAGTGACAATTTATTTTCAGTTTTCAATTGCTTTATTTTGACGTCAGGTAGACACCACGTTAGGTCATATGTTTTGGGAATGCCCTACACTTAAATCATATTTTGAAGAGTGTTTCCAAAAGCATCTACAATTCCTCTAATATCATTACTGTAGTTACTGTAGAAACTTTTCAGGCAACAATATGTCATGCATCTGTTGAGACAGCTTACACTACCTTACTTATTCCTTGTCCAATCTTACTCAGTTGGAAGAATTCAAACCCATAGTCAATGGAAAAAAATGTCTTATTTTTCTTAAAATTAGACAAAATTTGAATTTCTTTATGAAGAACGTTCCAATGATTTTTCAGAATTTTGAACAATTTTATAGATTTTGTTGTAAAAATATCTATGAAGAACTATGTCATATTATGTTCTCCAATCACATAACTTTCCAAACTGGGTATGGGAGATGTTGAGATTGATTTGAAATTTAAATGTTTGGGATATAACTCTGATTGATTTGTAAAATGTAAAAATAAAAACACAATAGGGAGTGCTACTGTGTAATGAATCCTGTGCCCTGAGTTTGAATCCCACTGTCTGTGTGGCGTTTTAAACATACTCCTCATGTCAGGGTGTATTTTTCCTCAGGTTCTCCTTCCACATCACCAAACACATGCTGGTTAGGTTAACAGCCAATTCCAAATTGGCTCATTTTGCTTTGTGTGTTAGAAGACCCAGCAATGCACTGGCACCCTGCCCTTGGCTTCATTCTGTGTTACGCCCAGTACTGCTGCAAAAAGTTCTGGCCCTTTGTAACTCTGAATTTCACTAAGAGGGTCAGAGAATGAAAATAAGTTAACAATTCCATAGAAGGAGATGTAGTTTATTTTTGTGTCACGCTCCTAACTGAATGTAAGTTTAGAGCACTGAGACAAGTTCACAGGTAGAAGCAAATAAAGACTTTACAAATTACTGATTTCATAATGAATGCAAATAAAGACACAGATTAGTTTAAACAGAGAGGAAAAAGTAGTATGAAACCCCTGAGGGGTCCATTACAACAGAGAAATTCAAAGATACAGTAAAGCCAGACACAGTCGTCAAATCCTTAGCCAGCTGGCCACCCCAGCAATTCTTGTTCTATGGATGCCGTTGCAGAAAAGTAATTTGGTCCAAAAGAGCGACATAGCTGGGTATTTTCTACATATGACTGAAAATGAATGTTATGTTTTCTAATGACAGTTCTCAGTGGAAGAATGTAAAATCAGAACACTATAGTTACAAATACAGAGCCATGCAGGACATCATGTTTATCTTCTGAGTATAATGACTATGGACTAAACCATGCAAGGACAGTGCCTGAGAGCCCAATGTACGTTTTTAGACTATGTAAATTTGATTTAAATGTAACAACATAATTACTGTGGAATTTCCTTCATCAGAAGATATTATAGTTTTGTTTACAACACAGGTTAGCACTGTTTCTGTACTGTGACCAGTTTTAACATTTAACTACAGAATCCCCATTATGAACACATTATTGTTCTCAGTCTTAACAGATGTGCTGCTGAGTGCTGAGTATCTGTTCTGACCTTGTTACCAAGGTACTAAATTTTGAATATTCAGCCCCCCAGTTTCACTGTTGCCTACTCACCCTGTGGCTGATTGGTGCTGCTGATTTTGGCCACTGACTACAGTGAGGCCTGGAGAGGCTGAAGCCGAATCAGAAATAACTGACTTATCTAGACAAATCCAATCAATCCAAATTTTGGCTGGTAATGGGGTCCTCCAAAGCGCATATTTTTTGAACCAACTCTAAATTAGCTCTATATTTGTAGCACGTTAAGCTATCTGCACTGTCAGCAGGAAAACCTAAGCTGTACATTCTGCAGGGCACACAACATATAAATGTGCCCTTGACAGGAAGAGCCGATCAAACTTACATTTAGCACTGAGTTCATCTTTATTTGTGTTCTCAGTAACTTCTGTGCCTTCAAAAATGTTGCTCTTGTTGGGGAGTTCAGCTCTTTGGCTGCCAGACGCTAACATTCAGGCTTTCACTGCAGACTGGATGATCAACTTCACTCCACTGTTTTCTATTCCTAGGTTTTGCCTCTTATTCCAGCTGTATTTAATTTTTTGTTTTCATAAAATTGATTGGTAGGATGTCAACCAACTAAGAACACTATGACCTAATACATTACAGATATATTATTTGCAGTTTTACACCGCCTTTATTTTAGGTATATATATTTTACCCATGTAGAGAAAAGCCAAGCAAAATGACACCTTTTATTGGCTAACTAGAAAGATTACAATATGCAAGCTTTCGAGGCAACTCAGGCCCCTTCTTCAGGCAAGATGTAATTTTACCCAGTAATTATTCATGTTTTCCCCACCTTGAAAAATTGAACACTAAAGAGAAACTAGTACAGTGAGCTGAAAACAAAATGCTATATTCAAAAAAACAGTCATATATTGTAGATATAGATGGGCTGGGTTAACTATCATAGTACAATGATAAATGAAATGAGTAAAATGAAAATTTTAATATTTGAAATGAACATTACTATATGGAGGGTGTTGCAAATTTCTCCCAGCTGAATTAAATCACACACTGAACCTACAATGTCCATGTCATGCTTAGCCTGCTGTTGTCACCCATTGGCTTTAATGAGCTGGATATTTTACAGTTCAGCCAGCGTGACACTCTAAAATTAATTTTTGTTTTTAGTTTGCTTCTATTTTGATTGAAAGTTTGGAAAATATATTTTGTTTTCCCAATTTCTTCTACACTATGCATTTAAGAGATGTTATTGAATGAAACTTAATTCCTCCTAGTGGTAGACAGCTTTGTAAACTGTGTTCTGAGATTTTTCAGGTAAGGAAAACAGAAGTGTTGGGGTCATTATACTCACTTATCATTGTGTCAGAGAGTCACAAAGTGTTAAATGTTGATTAGCACAATAATGACCCTCTAAAAGTAGTGATTTTACAATGTATTTCTCAGGACTTTACTTAACTGAATACTTTTCAATTCTATCCAAGACTAAAGCATATTGTCTGTATTATTTCCTGTATTAAAGAACACTAAACTATCATTACCAAAACCAGTAAAGAATTTGTGATTTGGTCGAGGTTAAAGCCTGGCTGAAACCTTTCAAGTATATTGTAACATTTAAATAAATACAGCTGTAAAGCTGTAGTTCTTTCTAAAACCTACTAGAAAAAGAGTATGCAAAAAATTGATCTGTGACATTTTCAAATGCTTGCATCTAGTATATTTAATAAAACTGTAAATGGCTGCTTTAAATATATGTGGAACAATGTCAGCTAACATTAATTATGTTAAGCATGGTTTTTGTAATAGATGTTATTTTTCAAATGGTAAGAGGGCAACCTTCAGTTTAGATATGAACATCAGAATGGAATGTGTCTTGTCAAGGCTACAGTTTTCAGTGTATGAGATTATATCGCATGACATACAGTAGTAGCACCTCCCAATGATGGACGTCCCTCTGGGTGAGGATGTGCTGACCTTGCTTTGTCAATGCTTCATAAGTCGCTGTTAAACATTTTTTAACGTTAATATCTCCAGTGCACTCATGCATGCAAAGCATCTTCCTAATTAGCAGAGACACAATACCGAAATATTTGTCCCACATAATAGCAGGTAAAAACACATAAAACATACAATGCTGAATCATTTCAAATGTTCAGTCATATTTGAGTTTTTTTGAAGGAATGTGTTTAATGTAATTTTACGTCCCCTTGTCATATGTACAGAAATTCACTTTAAGTGCTCTCTTATTTAACAAAATGTATAAATAATTAATAATAATTAGTTTAACATCTGTTGCATAAATCCACCCACAATAGATAGATAGATAGATAGATAGATAGATAGATAGATAGATAGATAGATAGATAGATAGATAGATAGATAGATAGATAGATAGATAGATAGATAGATAGATAGATAGATAGATAGATAGATAGATACTTTATTAATCCCAAGGGGAAATTCACATACTCCAGCAGCAGCATACTGATACAGTTTTCACAGTCCCTCATATGTCCCTCCTCCTCTTTCAACAGCACATGTCATTTGCTATCATATTCGTCTATGTCTTCTTTGGACTCACTGGTGCATATCTTCATTGAGTTCAGCTCCTTATTTTGGTTCTAATGTCTAAATCTGCTAAGCCTGTTTCTACTCATCTCACTCTATTACATCAGCACCAACCCTTTCCCTAACTTTTCTATTTTAGTACACTCCAGTGTTTTATTCCACTTTTACCAGTCTCATTTCACCTAAACAATTTTCCTTGGATAAAACTTTAATAGCTTTTTATCAGCTTAACAAACCAATCCATGCTCCATTTACTGTGTAATTTGATAGCAACTGGATTGGCTAGTTTTTAAACATTTCCTTTTTCAGATGAAAAGAATACAAAATGAACAGTCAACTGTTTGGAGAATGGAGTGGGTGACAATAAAGGAACCAAAGTCACAAGTATAGAGACAATTATAGGGGAAACTAATTCTGAAAGAAAAAAAAAAGTTCAAATTGTTGGAATTTCTGAAATGGAAGAATGCAGATAATCTATCTTACTGAACTTTGTCACATTAGTTTTTTAAAGAAGCACCTTATCTGCCACAGAGAATTGCTTTGACATTTGTGAAAGGTACATGTGGGCGCTAAGAACTGGTGAATGTCTTTTCCACTCAGTAAGCTCAAAAATGCCTCATTACTAAACAAAAACAACAATTAAATGTAAAAATGTTTAATGTATTTTGATGGCCAAGAAACATGCAATCATTGATCTTTGTAGTTCTCTAAACATATATTTTTATATTTGTAAGTAGTGTGTGTGTGTGTGTGTGTGTGTGTATGATGGCCAAGACAATGACAGGGTAGTCCCTGCCTCAGCCTGAAGATTGGCAGATGCCATCTGGGAAGTGGGTACACTGGCACACCGGCAGGGATGGACCAAAGACCCTTACCCGGCCAATAAGTGTAATAAAGGGACAGGGGGAGTTGACTTATTTAAAAAATAGGCTCCCTCGACAAGCTAGGTTGCAACATCCCCAGGCTACAGTACCCACTTGGACACCTGCGGGGCTTGCTGGGAGCTATAGTCCCATAAGGCAGCACTATTGGATTCTGTGGGTGCCACCAGGGTTTGCTACAGGTATTCGTGATCCCTACTTTGTGGGGCTTCCTTCTGACCCAGAGGTGCTATGTACGGGTAATGCCCTGGCAACAAAAGTCCCAAGTCTGAGATAAAAGGAGCAACTCTGTCTCATCCAGGCAAATTAGAGTTGGGTGGAAGAGAACAAAGCTCGCCATGAGGAGGATTGGAGAAAAGGAAAGGAAAGAAAGGAAGTATATTATGCTTATGCATATATTGAGAAACCTATTGCAGGTATTTTTATCAAATACATGATTATTTATTTAATCCCAGAATTTGTGCCTGTGGAGTAGTGTCTGGGGTTTGGGGTGTTGAAACACCCACTCGTGGTCACTATATATATATGTGAATACTTTTTATAGGCATTGTAATTGTGAGGTAATTTCTTAGGATTGACAGTTCTCTCTGCAATTACAAAAATCCAGTCTTTGAATTGTTCCAGATGTACACAGTTTGGCAAAAAGTGTCAGTCCACCTCTGAAACATCTAAAGCACGCTTGACTCTTTGCAGACCCTCTGAATGGGGCCTATGGCACCTTCTCACTACGTATTCCTCAGGTTATGGCATGCTGAATTTACTAGGCAATGTTTTGCCTGATTGAGCATTATGAACGTGAGAAAAGTGAAAAAAATACTCCTTCAAAGATACAAATAATATCGCTGTAGAGCTACCAACTGTGATCTTGGCTCTATTATATGTAATCCAAATAACATCTGATTATAAGGAAGGAAAAGACTTTTTGTTAAGCCCAGGCAGAATAACTTGGTGAGTGGTGTCTCATCAGAATGTTGAGAAATACAATTTTGTCAGTATTAAATACACATTATATGTATAAATACACATTTGTCAATGAATCTACCCCGTGTGACATTTCCCCAATCTGCCCTTCCATGATAATAAAAGCAAAAATTGGTGATATGTTAATTTAGGTAAAGCTTTTTTTAACTGAAAAAAGTACAAAGAAAAGTTTTGCAAAAGTTTTACTGTCCAACTTAACTGCATTTTATAAATATACACAAATTTAGAATTTGATGTCTGAAACACACTCAACAAAAGTTGGAACAGAGTCATGTTTACCATTGTGTTATACCACCTTTTTTTTAATAACACTTTTTAATCATTTTGGAAATGAGAACACTAATAGTTTTGTAATTGGACATTTTGTCCATTTTTCCTTGATGTAAGATTTCAGCTGCTCCAAATTCCTTGGTTGCCATTGTCTGATTCTCCTCTTCATGATGCACCATACGTTTTCAACAGGAGATAGATCTGGTCTAGCAGCAGGCCAGTTAAGCACACACACTCTATGTCTATGAAGCCACACCGCTGTAGCCCATGCAGAATGTGGTCTGGCATTGTCCTACTGAAATAAGCATGGATGTCCAAGGAAGAGATGTGACCTTGATGGCAACATATGTTTCTCTAAATTTGTAATATATACCTCAGAGTCAATGGTACTTTCACATACATGCAACTCACCCATGCCATGGGCACCGATGCACCCCCATACCATCACAGATGCTGGCTTCTGCGCATTTTGCTGAAACAGTCTGGATAGTCATTTTCATCTGTTGACATGGAGAACACTTCAGGGATGTGTTCTTGCTCCTACTCTGTTCAATGCTTGCATGGACTGGGAATTGGGAAGGTTCATGGGGTCCTGTGGCACTGGAGCATCTGTTGGTGAAGAAAGATTCACTAATCGTGACTTTGCTGACGATGCTGTGATCTTCACAGAGTCAATGGAGGCTCTGAATGGGGCGCTCAAGAGACTGAGTGAGGCGTCTGAGTGTCTGGGCTTGCAAGTGTCCTGGGTAAATATCAACATCCAAACCTTTAACAACATCTTGGGCACAGCCATCAGCTGTGTGTTTGTCTGAGTATCGACCTTGTCAAGAGGTTTGCTTAACTTGGCAGTGACATTCATGTCTCTGATGACTCTTCCTATGACATCAGTGGACTGATAGAGAGAGCATGGGAGGTCATGAGGTTGCAGGAACGGGTTGTGTGGAGCTCCCAATATCTGTGGAAAAGGATGAAGGTTCAAGTCTTTAGAGTCCTGGTGCTTCCTGTCTTGCAAGACATGGATGCTATTCAGTGACGAAGACTGGGCTCCTTCGGTACTGTGTCTCTACGGAGAATCCTTGGGTACTGCTGGTTTGACTTTGTGTCAAATGAGAGGTTACTCACAGAGTCCCGAATGAGGCACATTACCTGCATTGTGAGGGATCGTCAATTACAGCACTACGGCCACGTAGCGTGATTCCCTCAGGGTGATCTGGCTCATAGGAACCTCATTGTTGAGGGCCACAGCAACTGGACCAGGCCAAAGGGACACCCATGTGACACCTAGCTGCATGCTCCTCAGTCTAACCTTAAAACCTGTTTGTTTCTGAAAACAAGCTGAAACGTGGACTCATCTGACTACAGCACATGGTTTCACTGTCTTTAAGCCTATTTGTGATGAGCTCAGGCCCAGAGAACACACTACTCTTTCTACACAGAGTTGATATATGGCTTCCTCCTTGTGTAATACAGTTTTAAGTTGCATTTCTGGATTCAGAGACAGATTGTGTTAAGTGGAAATGGTTTTCCAAAGTACTCCGGAGCCCAGGTAGCTATATTTATTACAGAATCCTGATAGTTTCTTAGGCAATGTCACCTCAGGGCTTGAAGATCACATACTTTCCGACCTTGCCCTTTATGCACTGAGATGTCTGTGAATTCCCTGAATCTTTTCACAATATTATGTTCCATACATGTTGAAATATCTAAATTCTCTGTAATCTTGCATTAAGGAAAATTTCTTTTGAACTGGCTAACAATTCTCTTATAAATTTTAGAACAAAGGGGTAAGCCACAACCCATTCTTGCTTGCAAATCTGAGGCTTTGATGGATTCTACTTTTATGCCCAGTCCTCACCTGCTACCAGTGCTACCAATTAGAATGCTTAATATGGAATGCTTGAATACTCTGTGCACTTTTCAATTCTATTTTAAATTTTATAATATGTTCCAACTTTTGCTGAGTACGTTGCAGCCATCAGATTCTAAATTTGTGTTTATTTACAAAATAAAATTAAGTTGGTCATTAAAACTATTTAAAACCCTTTCTTTGTACTTTCGTGAGTTAAATAAAGGTTCACATGAATTAGCATCACAGATTTTTGTTTTTATTAACATTTGGAAAATATCCCAGCTTACAGTTGAAGTATTCTTCTGTTTATTGTAAAACAATACACTGTAAATAGAGAGCATCTATAAATCATTTTAGTTTCATAAATTTTATGACTCCTATAAAAGATTCAACAGCCTAATGTATTTTGATCCATCCAATTATCCCACCATTCATTTCCTAAACCTGCTTTATCCAGGCATTTTATTGAAACCAACATTGGAGAGGACACAGAGGACATACTTACATCAAGCCATCATTGGGTTAGGGGTAGGATTAGGGGAAATCCACAGAAATGTGAGGAGAACATGTAAACTCCAGGAGGAAGCTCAGTGGAGCTCATATTGGGGTCCAGACACTGTGAGATACAGTTGTGTTTCTGTGATCCAAAAAAATACATAATAACATATTGATTTTTGCAGATTTTTTCAGAGCCTTTATAGCACTGGATGAGAGCTTGATGAGGTAGCACACAAGTGCATAAGGCTCCACTTCTAACACATTATTGCTGTTGTATGTACATCATGCACAATAAACTGCATCTCCACATTCACACCCAACAGAACATTCATTTAATTTCAGTTGATTTTTGACATTATACCATAAAGTATAATGAAAAGAATCTATTACTGTGCATAGTACAACAACATTGTAGTAAAGACAAGGCACCAAGGCTAAGACAGAAAGTCTTCCACTGTGCAATTTGATGTCCTCGCAGACCTTCTTAATTTCTAGACAAATTCTCTTCACTCAACTGGATGAACTACAGTTTCTGACTCAGAGGCCCTGGGTTTTCAGCCATTCTCTTGGTGGGACATATGAAATGAAAAAGACCGGAACCCTGAAAGATTCCTTGCCGGTAAAATTAATAAATAAAGAAATGTCGATAAGCATATAAGATAAGATTCTTCATTGTCATTATAAATACATGCAACAAAATATTGTGTGGCAACTTTCTGCTGAGCTGCATGAGGTACATATCACATTAGAAAAAAGAACAAAAAAGTAAAATAAAAATGAAAATACAATATAATAAACAGTGATAATACAATTGAATAACCTAATTAATAATGGTAAATGTAGCGTATTATACTTGTATTAACTAGTATTAATATATATATATAGTGTAGCAGCGGTGAGTAAATACAGTTGCTTATTCAGCCTATTCAAGTATACCAACTTTCTATTTAAAAAATGCAGTAAAAGTGTATGTAAGAATTAAAATCAGATGTTAATGTTGATAAAGGTAGGGGTAGAGGTTAAGGGGTTTTAGTAAGAGGGAGGTGGTGTGGAAAAAAAGTGAGATGACAAAGTCCATTGACCTGGGGTAAAAACTGTTTTTCAATCTGCCTGTACATGCTTTGATGGCCATATGCCACCTGCCAGATGGCAAAGTGACAAACAAGCCATGATCTGAGTGGGTTGCATCTTTGCTTATTCTGGTTGCCTTCTTCTATAATCGGACAACACATATTATCCAAGTTCAATAGTTCTGTCCCAATAATGTGCTGAGCTGTTTCCACCACTTGTAGCAGGTCTCTCCCATATTCACCTGGCATACCACATAGTAGCACAATATTAGAATTTACGCTCTACAGTGTAGTTGTTGATGTTTATCAATAATTGGGTAAACAGTTTTCTCAGGAAAAACAACCCCTGTTGGACTTTTTTCACTAGATAGGGGATGTTTAATGGCTACGGTTGTTGTTTTTGTGATGTAGACCCCCAGAAATGTAATGCTTTTGACACTTTACACTCTCTCTCTATAGATGTAAATGAGTAGGTGGTTAGTTTGTCTGGTTATCCTGAAATCTACAATTGTTTCCTTGGTTTTTGGTGGTGTTGAGGAACAAGGTGTTGTCTATACATAACCTAGCTAGATGTTGTGCCTTTTCTCTGTAGGCTATCTCTTACTTAGCAATGGTAGTACTTTGAATAAATACACAATAGTTTAAACTACAAGGGAAAATCAAGAATTATAGGCAACTTAGTCTTTAATACCAGTAACTGTGAAATAATGAACATAACAGTTATATCACATCTCCACATAGTCTCCCTGCAGGTTGATGCACTTCCTGTATCGTTCCACTAAGTTCTTCATTCCTTGGGAGAAGACGTTTTCTAGCTGCTTCCAAATCCACGTCTGCACCATGCCAGAACAGGACCCTTTATGTCTCAAAAGAAAATCATCATGATTTTCTGGCAGAAGGCTGTCATTTGAAATTTTTCTCTACTAAAAGAAAATGGGTGTTTTAAATGTGTGCAGTGTTTCTTCCTTTCCGGCTCATAGTGATGGACCAACGTTTCATCTACAGTGACAATTTGCCATATTGATTGTTGAACAGATCAAGCTTTGTCAGTTACACTTGTTCTCCCTGCTTTAAACCTGTCTACTTATTCATAAACTTTTCATTGAGTCATGCTGTTTTCATTTCCATACTGAGTTAACATTCTTCATTGAATTTCAGCAGGTTTCACTTGCTCTGCCCAACGAAATCTCACTTTGGTGCATTGTTCAACAATGGTGCAACCCAACACTGAAGTGTCCATGTTTACTTGACCTTGACTTCAACTAGACCTACAGGAGAATGCTGTGATGTGCAAGTTCAAACTACCCATAAGCTATGTATTGTATTGCATCAACTTCTATCTGCTGCAGTTACTGTGTAATTTTCATATTGGCTTTAGTTTTTTATTTACATAATACAAATATGAAGTAAAACATATTATATGCACCAGACAGAGCAAGTGATGTTATACAAACAAAGAATGGTGACACTGGTTGATGTTTTTGTCTCACAGAGTCTTCAGCAATGTTCCCTCTAAACTGAGCGCGTGAGCGATCGCTCACATGAATTCAGAGCGTCACTCATACTTCCCTCACAATCGCTCATTCCGACGGCATCACTCGTACTTATCGCACGATCGCTCACTCCGACCGTTGGAGTTGGTGCTCATAAATTTTTGGCTTAAACAAAATGTCGCTCATAAACAATGTTTTTTGCTCACTATATGCTACTCCTTAGAAGGAACATTGGTCTACAGTCCTGTGTTTAAATTCAGTTGCTGTTTGCATGGAATTAGAAGTCCATATGTGTTTTCTCTGGGCACTCTACTTTAATGGAACAAGGTGGACATGGCCACTGTAAAGAT
This sequence comes from Erpetoichthys calabaricus, assembly GCF_900747795.2. Taxonomy (NCBI): domain Eukaryota; kingdom Metazoa; phylum Chordata; class Cladistia; order Polypteriformes; family Polypteridae; genus Erpetoichthys; species Erpetoichthys calabaricus. Next base: position 309,146,801 of record NC_041394.2, on the reverse strand, counting down.
AATCAGCATGCAGATTTCTTCCATTTTTTTTTATATGTATGAATGAGTCCTTGAGTGTTATCAACACTATGAATAAATACCTTTATTAAGAAATGCTGAAGAATATCATTTACTGCTGGCGTAAGGAGCTGTAGTTTTGAAGGACAATTTCAGGCGTCATAGTGAGGCCTGCATGTTTGGAAAATTGAATAGCTCATGGTTTAGCTCCTGGAACTCCCACTAAACAGACTTTAATCTTAATTCATTAGTTGACTGCATGGCACAAAATATAGTGGTGCCTGGGGTAGCAAAGCCCCATGAATAAGGTGTAAGCTCTACAATGAGGATCATTTGTGAAATTTTACATTTGAACTTACCAACAGATGGTACCTTAGTTAGTGTTCTTCAATCCTTTTACCCTTCCTCTTTGTTCTGTGGCCTTCCTCTCTTCATTCCACCAGTCATAATATTGCCAACCATAATCCTCCTAGCTCCAGGTGCTCTGGATTAGTGTGTAGAAGAGGATTTTAGCTCTAGTGAGTAACTACTTCTGGACCAGGCCTTGAAACAATTAACATGACCAGGAATGACACTGGTTACTCCGTCATATTTAAACTACCACTGGAGGCCCTAAGTATCCCTTGTGGCACCAGGAGGAGGGCTCATTCCTCCTCCAGACCGCGAGGGGGCGTCCGCCCTGGTTGTATTTGGGGCCACGGGTACAGGGCTTGGAAGCCCAACCCTGTAGGGGCCCGTGGTCACCACCAGGGTGTGTCCCCCTGCCTGAAGGACCCTGGACCCCAGTACTTCCGCCACACCAGGAAGTGCTGGGAGGAAGAAGAGAGGGAACACCCGGAGTGCTTCCAGGAGGACAGCCGGCATTTCCGCCACACTGGGGCGTGTCCGCGGGATTGCCAGTTCACACCTAGAACACATCCGGGTAAAAGGGGCCACCTCCCTTCATTCGAGGCTGGAGTCAGGTGGAAGCAGGACAAGGTGCTAGAAAGAGAGAAGGAGGCGGTCCGAAGAGGCAGAGTGATTGGCCTGGACTTTGGGGAAGATTGGGGTTTGTGGCACAATACTTGTACATAATAGATAGTGTAAATAAACGTGTGGTGGTGAAATTAGCATGTCTGCCTGTCTGTGTCCGGGTCAAGTTCCACACCCTACAATCCTGAAAGTAATGTCCTGTTTATATAGACATGCCTATTTTAAGACATATACCTATACTGAGGAGGGAAGAAGTGCTCTCATGTAATGTGTTGGGTGTCCCTGCTGCCAACCAGCAATCTGACTTGCATTGGCGCCCCAGTAGTTACAATCTCTGGAGCTTCACTTTACATTTCAGGGATAGTGAGGGAAATGGAAATCATGTTGGCAAATGTTCCACATTCCCACCACTTCCATTGTGTACCCATGAAATGGTTCCTATAAGAGAGTCAGTATGGTCATGTGTCTGACAGTCCCTGCTCCCTTAAGCTGTCACAAAGTCTACTTTTACTTCACCAGTACTAGGAGCCACAGGAAACAGCAAAATGCAAGATAATTATCATTATAGTTACATTTATAGGGCTAGTGATTTCAAAATGTACAGTACTTATTATTTTGTAGAATGGTTAGGAGGGAGAGTGTTGCTAGTTGGCCAATATACGGTCATCAGAACTGTGACTTTTCTCTGCTATACTGTATATGGTTCTATATCTGATTCTACAGAAATGTAATTCCTTCAGGACTGCTAATCCTGTGTGGATGTTCTCTGTTGTCTGATGGCCATATCTCAATTATTATGTTAATGGGGCTTATATTGCAATAATTTGTGTTAATTAATGACATTCATTTTTGTACTACTGTTTAAATTAAAAAATGTGTTTATGTATTAAGATTTTATTGCTTAGTACTATTATTGTATTTTACTTGATCCTGTACTTTGTAACCAAGGCAATTCAATATTATTAATTAAATATTAGAGGGCTAGATAATCCTGTCTGAATATGGAATGTTTACCATCTGATGTGATGAGGGAGCATTCCTGGACACCCCTCACACAAACGCAGAGACTGAAGGGGTACCTTTTATAACAACAGGCAGACCAGTTCAGAGCTTTGTGGCTGTGTCAATAAAAGCCTAATTTGCAATTGTTATTTTATTAATCCTTGGAATCTCCAAGGAAGAAGGTGAACACCTTGGGATCTCAATATGTGTTCTGGTTTGTAAGTAACAATAAGTTCAGATAAGTAAGCAGGGCCTTAGCCATTTATGGCTTTACAAATTAAAACAAGGATTTTGGAATCAGCCCTAAACTTAACAGATGTGAGTATCTGTCTATCTAACCAGCTCCTAAAGAGCATAAACCACAGTACACACCACAGTATTGTAAAAAGTAGAAAAAATAAACCTTAATGCAAAATGCAGAAGCGTGTCGCATTCTGGAATGAATTACATAAGTACTAAACTGTTAAATTAGGGGAAAAAAATCCCTTGGAAAACACTAATAAGAAAAAATGTCACTGTAATGCTCACCAAGTTGAGTAAAAATATTATGGCCATAATATGTTTCAGAAAACACTGGATAATCATTAGCAAACAAAAGTTTGAAAATGCATATAACTGCAAAAACGTGTCAGCCAGTTAGCATACCTGGCACTCTGCAATAATTCTGCTGTGCAAAGATTGATTGGATGGTTGCTTTCAAACTGGCTGTTGTGTAACTGTACCCTGCAAATGACTTCTACATGGTCTAAACTTTCACTACTATAGGATCCAGTTTTTCACAATTTAAATTGAAAAAGGAACATTTAGAAATGGATTGTTAGTGTTAGTGGATTGGCAGTGATCAAAATTCATTGGAATGAAGAGCCATGGACATTCAGGATCGTAAACAGTAACCTGTTTATTCCTTTATACAAAAGTACAATGGGGCAGAATTAATGCAAAATACATACACTGGCTGCTTTCTGGTCTGTCTCAAGCATCCACTATGCTTTGAGAGAAAGCACGAAAAAGCTCAAGAGGTTGCAAAATGTGTCACATTAATAATGGCCCTACTAGAAACTGATTAGAAGGAACTTTGTACATCACACTTCTGTTCCTTTAATTAATATTTTCAATTTACAGAGTTTTGATGAAATGCACACTACAACACAAAAAATATATAGGACTAATTAAACAATTTTTTACATTATTACATTACATTACATATTGCATAGCTGGAATTCAAAAGAACAAATGCCACGGAGTGCAAACAAACTAAATTCTATTTTGGACACAAGGACTTGTTTCCATTCAAATCAAATTAAAAAATGTCACTTACATTGTCTGTTCCAAGCCTTGCCTTCCAATGTGAATGTCATAGTTACAGACTGAAAAAGGTGGCCGAGCCTTTTGGTATGGCTAATAGAACTCAGTGCCAGCTGCACTGTTCATATTAACCAATGTTTGTGCCCTAACATGCCCAAATTATGCCAGCACACCATGAGGAATTGAACCCATTATATGGCAATAAATACACAATTCACTTTCACTATGATTTACTGTTTCCTTAGTCTAAACAAAGAGAAATGAGTATTTGCTATTTATTTTATATATGTAGCTACATGAGTCACAAAACTAACTTTCACTAAATCCCTTAATCTTCAATGCAGAGTGATTGATAACAAAACAGGTTTGTTCAAATCCTCAGTATTAAGAAGGATTGCATTTTTATGCAACCTAGTGATTCCTTAAGCTTTCTATGAAGTACTTTCCTTGAAACAATCTTTTTAGTTAAAAAATAAAATAAAGGCTTTAAATTAAATATTGATACAAAACATGGAATAAATGCCATTAAAAGAATGAAAATACCTGCTTAATTTGATACATTTAGGTTTGCAAGCTTACATTTAACAACACAGGCAATGATAATAGGAAATTAATTCATCCATTTTCTGAACCTGCTTCATCCAAGGACAGAAGGCAGGAAACAACCCTGCTACAAGCCAATCCATCAGAGGAAACATTTGTGCACAAACTTCATTCACTCATTCTCTGAGCCAGCTTTGGTCATTACAGTGAATACTGTACGACTATCGTAACAGAACTAGAAACAAGTCAAGAACCAGTTACAGAAACTAGATATTGACCACTGTTATCAGCAATAAGTACAGAAACACGAATGATCATACAACTAGCGACTCAATAAAAGAGTACTTTGAGGTATTATCCTTTTAAAAGTTGTTTTCAAGTATGTACACCTTCATCAAGTTTTTTGTGATCAAATGTTATTGAAACAATGATAAGCAGAACATTTACCAACCAACAATATCATAGAGATAGATAAATAATAAGGTCTATGTTGGAAGAAAACAGAAGAAAAGAGGTCTTTAATGATGTTTATAACAAAATACAGGAATTCTAGCACCAAGCAATTTGCGCAAGAAATATGTTTCCCCAGCCTTTTCAGTTAAATGAAGCCAAAACAGTAGTATGGTTTGAAACACTGAAGAATAACTTTGCATAATAAGACCATTTTTTTCAGTTTCCTCTAGGCAGCTTCAAAGGACCTGCAAAACTTGAAAGGTCACTTGTTACCTGGGTCCAGAGCAATTTAAGGTTAATCTCTTTTAATTGCTGGAAATGGCCAAATTTAGAATAATAAGTATTCTCTTTTCTTGCATTTACTGCCATACTCAGTCTAAAATGTGATATGTTTCCTTGAGAAATAACACCCCAGACTGAGACAGAAAATGCAAACTCCAAACAAACAGTGTCTAGACTTTGTAACTAATGGATAACTGCAACTGATAAATAACTGAGACTTGACAATATAAGGGATTAATGTTATTTTTTGATATGGAAGGGGGGCTCCCAAAAGGCCATTCACATAGACTTCTGAATTTGTTCCTTATGATTGATTTTTATCAGGAAATCTTATTGAACTACCATATATACTTGCGTTTAAGTTCTGCCGTGGATAAGTCGGGACTTGATTTTACCGTATAATTTCTGGTATTTTATAATGTCGGTCGTATATCTCGAAACCGGAAAACTCACGGTATTGGTCCAAGAAATTATGATATTCTAACATGTGCTATTGTGCCTACATGACCACACGGTAATACCCGAAGTATTCCGAAGCAACGTTTACACTGATTTGTGTTTTTTGTATCTCACACCCTCATACACCTTTATCAAAAGAGCATCCATCCCATATCTACGATGGAGCATTCAATTAGAAGAAAATATGAAGCTGTTTTTAAATTAAACGTCATTGAAATAGCAAAAGAAATTGGTAACTGCATTGCTGCAACAGAATTCGACGTGTCTGAGAAACACGAGATGCAGGTGTATAAGTCGGGGTCTGATTTTATGATCGATTTTTCAGGTTTCAAGACCCGACTTATATGTGAGTATATACGGTATTCACAAAAACTTCATGAAATTGTCAGGTTAGGGTTAGGATGAAAAAAAATTCTCATGCTCAACCATATTTTAATTGTGGTTTATTGGTGGCAGAAGCCTTCAGAAAGCTGGAAACAACCAAGCACTAACTCACAGAACTCTCCAGAAGTGTTTGCCTGGTTTCAGATGTCTACACAAAGAAATGTTTAGCTGAAGTTTTCCAAAATCTCAAGAGAAGCCTCGCCAAGTGCATCGAGTCACCAAGACCACCCTTGTCACTGATGCCCCTAAGATCAAGATTTTGCCTCACTCTACTCACCTGACCTGGCCCCAGACGATTTCTGGCTCTTCCCCAAAAAACCAAAGCCAACGTGTGAAGAAAATGCTACGAGAATTGAGAAGAGGTGATCAGGCCAGTAAATGAAGACCTACCTAGCCAAGTTGTAAAAAGATGATTTTCATGGGTGATTTAAAAATGGATGCATAGGTTACAAAAGTGTATTGAGGTCAACAGAGATTATGTGGAGAAGTACAGAATAAATTAGATTTCTGAGGAGAAAAACAGGAGGTTACCTCTTTTATTTCTATTAAAGCGGATGGACTTTAGGATCTCTTCTCATGGAATCTTTGTCAATGTTATTTAGTGAACTATAACAAGTACAAAAACTGTTTTCAGCAGTTTATTTACATGTTTTACATACATTAACACTCCATAAAGGAAAACACTGCCCACTATGAAAGATTTTTTAACAACTCTTGATTCACAACACCATTGAGATGTCTTGTAATTTAAATATAATTTGTACTTTCGTTGTCTTTGTCATGAAGTTGTCTTTTATTGTAAACTGTGTAGTGTATCTGAAAATAGGAGAACAACAAATTACAGGCACCTGTCTATGAATATATTTCAATTTAAAAAAATTTTGTGGCACTTTATTATTATTATTATTATTAAGAAGAAGAAGTGCTGCAAAAATATTTCTAAATGGAAATATATTATGAGGTTCTTTTATGTAAAGCAACAGATACAGCTTTATAAATATGTCATTTATAGACATCAAGATCAATCATATATTTTACTTGAATTAAATGGTTATAATGCAACAGTCATGCATGTTATTAACCCTCATCACTTCTAAGAGCATGGATTTTTATTTTTAATTCTACTGCAATACTGAGTCTCTAGAACAATGGTTAGAACTTAACCTTTGAATTGAGCACATATTTAATGAAAATTGAAAGCTTCTATATATATTTTTTATTAAAATATACTACATACTGATGCATTTGTCTATAAAGATATCAACTTTGGTACTATTGTTTAAAGAGAACCAACAATGTTTTGTGTTTTAGATCAAGGCTCAATAGTAAGTACATTATAAGATGACTTTTCTCTTATCTTATTGCCTACAGCTCCTTGTTTTCAGCCCCCATCACTGAGTGTGTCATGTGTTGTGAACACCCTTCATATTTGTCTTTTATTAAGATTGGATTGACAGAGACGTGATGTTTTTTTAAGTGTTTAAAATTTTCACAGCACACACCCAATCTCATGAACTAATAACCCGAGTACCCCTTTTATGTGGATGTCACACATCTGTTTAAATAAAAGAATAAGCTGTTTAAAACCTTTCGTTATTACATAGCAAACATATTCTGTGTCATGGATACTAAAAGACATCCTTGTATCAACTTGACTTATGATAAAATACAAATTCATTATAATTCACAAGAAACCAGTAGGAAACACTCGAAATAGAAATAAACATAATAAATTATAAATATTCAAAAAAGATCTTCACTCCTGAAGCGATGTAATGGGGTATCCAGTCCTGATTATGGTCCTGGAAGGTTGTAGTGACTAAAAAGTTTTACCCAAACCTATTTCTTAACATAAACTATTTTATGTTTAATTGAAAGTATTTTCCTCCTTGGTCCTTTTATAATTTTACTGCTTCTGAAATTTCAACATTTTTTTTATATTTGGAAATACAAGAAAAGGTTTTGTGGAATGGAAAAGACTAGATCCTCATGGCACCATATTTTAAGGTCAGCTACTGATTACTTTGTTATATGCTTTTTATTGTTAGTGGCTTAGTACATAAAGAAATATGGATTTTTAAAAAAAATCCCTTACAGGTGAGTGAATTAAAATAAAGCCTAACTAAGTAACACCTAACAGAATAGATCCTAAGATGTGCAAGCAATACACTTCTTTTTATATTGTGAAGAAAATGAAGGCACACTGTTAGCGAGTTTCTGAGATCAGAAAGTTGGAATGGGTAATCATATTAAATAAAATGTCCATTTAAAATTAAAGATGGACTAAAAACAGACATAAATGAAGAATTAGTTTAAAACAAAAGCCATCAGCAGCAGAACCGTTACATAACAACCAAGCAATATAAAATAGATTGATACTGCCCTGCTTCAAAGTGATTAGTTCCTGCTTTCATTTCATATAAAGTCTTCCTTTACCAGTCCATAAATTTACAATCAAGCTGATCTAAATGGCCCTGGTATGATTGAGTAGGTGAGTGTGGTAAGTAAGTCCTAAGAAGGACTGAGTCCTATGAAGGCCTAGTTCTTTATGATGCCTGAAAACCTTACCTATTCTGTAGCATTATAATGAAAACAGTGAGTACCTAAAACTGATGGATGTATAAAAAATATATTTTTGAAAATGAAAACCTCAGGACCTTCCATAAAGCAGGAAGCTACAGTAAGAGGTCAAAACAACTTTTACAGTTGCAGAGAAAAGCATGCAGAAGACATGGCTCAAATGATTAATTTACAATCATTTTATTTTTCAGTACAAGAAAGTCCAAGAGATTTTTTTGTTCATGTTCTTCAGCACTGTTCATAGCACTTGTGTTATGATTTGTGCTTGGTGCCAACTCCTAGGGATAATATCTATCTATCTATCTATCTATCTATCTATCTATCTATCTATCTATCTATCTATCTATCTATCTATCTATCTATCTATCTATCTATCTATCTATCTATCTATCTATCTATCTATCTATCTATCTATCTATCTATCTATCTACTACGGCCACTTACATTCTTTAGTGAAAACATACATAATTGAAGATCAATAGTCAATTCAAATTGAGTTAATCTAATTAAAAAAAAGATTTGTCCTATTAAACTGGATGCTTTGTTGCTCTTAATTAATAAATAATTACTATTTGCACTTTTCTACAAAGGGCTTTCAGAGATCCCAGGATTAGGTTGCGTTTTAGTTTAATTAGTTATGTCCTCCAGTTGGGCTACAAGTATCCTGTATTGTCCCTGATCAGCCAGAAGAGCCTTCTTCGTCTCCCAGTTTAGGTCTTACTTAAATGGATGACACCATGTGTTTCTAGTCCATGCTCTTTTTCTTAATCCATCGAACGGTACCCATTGCAGGGCACTTTTGGCATGAGTAGGATATGCCTGGCCAGATGGGTCCTGCACTGCATAATTAGGTCCTGTAACTTCTGGAGTCCACATTGCCTCAGGACTTCATCATTCGTTATGTGTTTATGGTATATTTATCTCCCAAGAATTTTTTGAGGCATCTTTGGTGACACACATTTAATCTCTGGGGTGTTTTCACTGTCATTTTAAATTGTTTCATTGGCATAGGTTGAGACCAAAAGGACTACTCTACTGTATATAGGTGTAGTTCAATTATTTGAGGACCAAATCATCTCCATTCTCTGAACAGTGCTGCTGCCTTGCCAATGTGACAATGCACATCTTTCTCTTCACCATCATCAATGGACATAATGCCGCCTAGGTAGATGAATTGTTGAGTGTTTGTGGGATTTTGTTCCCCAATATGTATATTTTTGTCAAATTGTAAATTAATGAGCATGATCTTTGTTTTATCTATGCTTATTCATAATTCCACTTTATTGGAGTTTTTCTCTAGTCTATTGTGAACTCTTGCAGATGACTTGTTGTTTCTGCTAGCAGGATAATGTCATGTGTGAAGTCAAGATCTGTGAGGTGCACAGTCTCTGTCCATTTAATACATACCTCAGTTTCTGTCACATTACTAAATCCATTACCAGGAGGAACTGGAATGTTAAGAGTACATAGCCCTGTCAGACTCATGTAATTACCTCAAAGAAGTCTGTTCTGACATTTTTATTTTCTAATACAACATCTGGAATTGGTTCAACAGTATGTTAGAACAACCATTTTGGATTGTCCTAGGATCTCAGATTGTTAAATAAATATTAAATCCCAGTGTGTGCTGCCATAATAAAAGGGCATGGCAAAAAATATGGGGAAGTGTTCACTAGTAAATGCCAGACCAAATAGCTAACAATTCAGTTGGGTTGCAGCATAAGTAAGCCCTCCTGCTTTTTAAACCGCATGCTACAAAAAAGCTGGCAAGAAGGGCTCAGGAAATGGATGATCAGTCAAAATGTCAAAAGAATACAGTTCGAAATCAGAAAGTCAATAAAAGACTTGCTAAAGCCAAAACACTAAAAAGAAATCAAAGTCAAAAAGGATCAATATAGGGTTACAGTAAGTGGTAAAAAAAAATCAACAAAGACATATGCACAATTCTTTAGAAACCTTTCAGTCTTGGATGATGCAGAATCTGTCACATTAGTTTATAAAGCACTGCTTTGATGATAAGATGTGATACAACATCTGGGAAACCGAAAGTGCATTTTGGCAATGATACTGCCTAAATGGCAGCACACATAATCAAACAAAAATTGTGGAAAAAATGAAAACATTACAGTAATAAAATATATTTAACTTCAGATTTACAATATGAAACAAATACATACCCAGAAATGCAAAAGGGGAACCTAGAAAAATGTCTTATTCATGTAATAATGTTTTAATAATAATAATAATTCTTTGCTGCATTTATATAGCGCTTTTCTCACTACTCAAAGCGCTCAGCAATTGCAGGTTAAGGACCTTGCTGAAGGGCCCAACAGAGCAGAGTCCCTATTGGCATTTACGGGATTCGAACCGGCAACCTTCCGATTGTGTCTCAGTCCTATTACACTATCCAGGAACAGTGACACTGCCACTTTGTTGTGGTTTTAATTTTTTAAACAAACACATGAAAACTTTCGGCGGCACGGCACTCCCTGCGTGGAGTTTGCATGTTCTCCCCGTGTCTGCGTCGGTTTCCTCTGGGTGCTCCGGTTTCCTCCGGGTGCTCCGGTTTCCTCCCACAGTCCAAAGACATGCAAGTTAGGTGCATCGGTGATTCTAAATTGTCCCGTGTGTGTGTGTGTGTGTGTGCGCCCTGCCCCGGGGTTTGTTTCCTGACTTGTGCCTTGTGTTGGCTGGGATTGGCTCCAGCAGACCCCCGTGACCCTGTAGTTAGGATATAGCGGGTTGGATAATGGATGGATGGATGGATGGATGAAAACTTTCTCAGATTATAACAAGATACATACAGGAACGAGCTGAAAACATTTTTATGGGGAATATCAATGAAAAGAAATGTGCTAGAAAATTTTAAATTTAATTTCTTAATTATGCATTTCTAGCTACAGCATGTTGCTGAAATTCCTTGTATTATGAATCAGTCTTCTTGTAGTTTTCACTTTTCATTTTCAAAATTTACAACTGTGCAGCTAGTAGTCAATGTGAAAGTGCCAAATTAAGTCATATGATCATTGTACAAGATGAGATCAAAATGCCTGTGAATCAGTTTGTTTAAATTTGCAGCACCATAGTGAGATGCAACTTGTAGCCTGACATTCAATCATTGGTAGCTTCACCCGTTTGTCAGTAGCTAACTTGAATTGGCCACATATTGTACGGAAGGTTTTCCTGTGTGTGCCCTGTTGTTCTTTTGCCTTTGGAAGGCGGAGACGCATCCTTTCAGAACAAAGCACGGGATCTTTGGTTGAACAAACTCATGAAAGAAATCCAGGCAGTGAATCTGTGAGGGATACGTTATTAGACAAAATGTGTAAAGCAAAGTAAAAACATTAATCCAGTCTGACTTTTCAGATTTCATAATTTTCATTATGTACAAATACATTCAATTACTGTGTTAACAGAGAGTACCTATTTATTAACTTATTTCTTTATGTAATTATTTTAAAAAATAAATTTCAGATGTGAAGTCCTGTTTTTACCCCTGTGTAAACACTATATAATAATAATAACAACTTCTCTAAACAAAAGAGCAGCTTCAGCGACAGACTGCTGTCACTGTCCTGTTCCACTGACAGACTGAGAAGATCGTTCCTCCTCCAAACTATGCGACTCTTCAATTCCACCCGGGGGGTAAACGTTAACATTATATAAAGTTATTGTCTGTTTTTACCTGCATTATTATCAATCTTTAATTTAATATTGTTTTTTGTATCTGTAAGGTGCTGCTGGAGTATGTGAATTTCCCCTTGGGATTAATAAAGTATCTATCTATCTATCTATCTATCTATCTATCTATCTATCTATCTATCTATCTATCTATCTATCTATCTATCTATCTATCTATCTATCTATCTATCTATCTATCTATCTATCTATCTATCTATCTATCTATCTATCCTTAATAGGTCTGTTTTTCACCTTAGTCACAAAGCTCTGCTATTACTTTTGCTATGTTTTTATTTATGGTATTGCTGCCGTTTAAAAATTCCTTCTGTTTTTATTTAATCTATACAAATGTATTTTCTTCAGGCAACCATTGCTATAGAAATATTTTTGGTAATTTTATTAATAATTAGTATATGTAGCTGTTAATTCCATTTACAATCTGATGTTTAAAACCAGTGCTTTGACTGATCCAGATATGATGTGGTATTCAATGCTGCTTCACCTGTAGAGTTGGCATGTTCATTTCATCTTTTACTGTTTTCTTTCAAAATCTTACAAATGGGTACACTATGACCTTGTGTGAATGCTATCTTTGAAAGCGACCTTCTGCCCACAGCTGGTTCCTGCTAGGATAGGCACAACCTCCTCGAGAACAAGCACTGGTCACAGGATGAGTGTGTGCGTCAGTAGTGCTTGCTGAAATACACATAGTGATAACAATGAATGAAAAGCTACCCACACTAACCAGAAAGGACTATATAACAGTTATATACTGTATACTGTATGTTTAACAGCTACTGTGTAACACTTTTATGTATTTCACAGCAATTATATTGCTGAAATATTAGTGACATGATTGATACATTAAGAAATGACTGTTAAATGGAACACTGTAGATTAGACAGTGGTCTTCCATAGCGTAGTGAATAGTAGGAAATCTAAAAATGTATAGGACAAAACTATACCAGGTGTCATTCAAAGACAATAAATGTCAAAAGGTGTGTGATTTTGCTACTGGATCTTTATTGATTTGATTTTTTAGAGGGAAAGTAGTGCTTTTTTGTGAACATTTTAGAAAAGATTAACATTCGCAATTACTGCTCTAACATGACTACTGTGATGTCCCTGAACCTCAAAGATATCACATATGAAAATGATCAAAATAGTCAAAATATATTAATTTGAGGTTAAAAGTGACAAAGCATAAAGAAGAATGATATGTAAATGTACCTAAATCTGACAATAAGGATCTATAAAAGAATATTATATTGCTTTGTGAGACAAATTTTAGTTACCACCTGGAATTGAAGCAATTTTACAAAAAACAAAAAATAAACATTACTTATAGGGGTGTGTCAGTTATATTTGAAATGAAACATTATTTAACATTTCCAGCCTGCACAGAAATGCTTAATCATTTTTTCTCAATGTCTTTCAGGAACAGAAAAAGAAAGGGGCATCAAAGAGTGGCGCAAAACCGGACAAGACACACAGGGAAACAAAGATGATGTCTTCTATGAGCTACCATACATGAGCAAACACCTTCACAACTGCAGATGTGCACGATATGTCCCATTCTTGCCAACTTACAAGACAATTTAATTAATAGAACATATTTAATGACTTGCAATTAGTAATATATTTGAAATCACATTGAAAAATAAACAAATTTGCGCACTGATTTTATTAGAAACTGCCACATTTAATGTTGGAGAACAATTGGAAATCAAAAGACATGCGAACTAGTATAGAAATGAGAATGAAACAAAATGTACTGTGGAACCTCAGTTATTGAACATAATTTGTCCCTAAAGGCTGTTCAGAAACCAAATTGTTTGAAAACTAACTAAACCATTTTTCCCATAACAATTAATGTAAAATGGATTATGCTGTTCCCGAACCCCAGACGATTGCTTATCTACACATTTATAACAGTACTTCATGCATAAAATCATATACAAAAACAATGAAAATACACAAAAAATGAACACAATAAATACATAAAATATAGACGTAAAATTAACTTCACGTTACCTTTGCGGAGGAGAGTTTTTTTTTTTGTAATCAGTTTTTTTATTGATATTAAACAAATACAGTAGTAAAACAATGAAAAAAGGGAAATATTTTTGTAATCAAATTTGGAAGAAAAACAAAACAAAAACAAACCTCCCCATTGGCACCCACCCAAAAATCACCCAACTTGTACAGAGGAGTGTTGATGGTGTAAGTGGAAAGTGGAGATGAAGGGGAAGGGGAGAGATGTTATTGTTTGGAAGGGGAGTCCCCTTCCATAAAAACATCAGGTAACTGTCCTTCTGGGTTTTTTTCTCTTTCTCTTTTCTGTCTCTTGGCACCACTCAACTCTGCTTGAGACTCACTGGTCCTGTTTCTCACTAAAAACCTGTCCAATGAGATTTGTTTTTGCCTGCGTTGTAAAATGTTTCTGAAGTGAGACATGGCATTGTCATTGAACAGGTTTATGATGTGGCTTGTTACAGCTTTGTCAGGGTGATATTTTTCCACAAAACTTTGCACTTCACCCCATTTCGCACACATTTCATTGATCAAAGAATTAGAAATATCCTCCCTTCCTTCCTCTGTCTCTGAAGACATTTTCCCCACCACCATCTTTTCCTGCTCCTTCTAAAGGTGGTCCAGTTCTTCCATGGTGAGCTCATCCGTATGGTCCTTGACTAACTCCTCCACATCAGCATTGTCAACTTCCAAGCCCATGCTATTGCCCAGAAACACAAAATCATTGACAACAGCAACAAACTCATCCTCAAAGCCCTCAATGTCTCTATCTGCTACACAGTCTGGCCACAATTTCCTCCAGGCTGAGTTCATGGTCCTGTAAGGCACTTGCCCCCAGGCTTTGTCAATGATACTTAAACAATGAAGGATGTTGAAGCGATTTTTCCAGAATGTTAATTCTGTGTCAGAAGTCAAATCAAAAAACCTTTGAAACAGTGCTTTGTAGAGTGTGGAGTGCAGAGTTTCTTAAAGTTTGAAATGACCTGCTGGTCCATGGGCTGGATCAGAGGAGTCATGTTAGGGGGCAGGAACTTCACTGTAATAAAATCAGACTCCTCTACTAACTCGTCCTCCAAGTCTGGAAGCTGAGCAGGAGTACTGTCCATCACAAGAAGGCATTGTATTGACATTTTTTTTCCTTGAAGGTATTTTCTCACACTTGGAGCAAAGACTTCATGGATTCGCTCGATAAAAAATTGCCTGGTTACCCAAACCTTTCTATTAGCCCTACACATAACAGACAATTTACTTTTCATCACGTTATTTTTCTTAAACAAGCTCGGATTCTCAGAGTGGTACAAAAGCAATGACTTGACCTTGAAGTCCCCACTTGTGTTTCCACATAGCAAAAGAGTCAGACTGTCCTTCGTTGGCTTGTGTTCTGGCGATCCTTTACCACCTGAGTGATGTAGGTCCTCCTTGGCATTTTTTTCTAAAATAGGCCGGTTTCGTCAAAGCTGAACACTTGTTGGGGAAGAAAACAACAACAACAACAACATTTATTTATATAGCACATTTTCATACAAAAAGTAGCTCAAAGTGCTTTACATAATGAAGAAAAGAAGAATAAAAGACAAATAAGAAATTAAAATAAGACAACCTTAGTTAACATAAAAAGGAGTAAGGTCCGATGGCCAGGGTGGACAGAAAAAACAAAAAAAAACTCCAGAAGGCTGGAGAAAAAAATAAAATCTGTAGGGGTTCCAGGCCACGAGACCGCCCAGTCCCCTTTGGGCATTCTACCTAACATAAATGAAATAGTCCTCTTTGTAGTTAGGGTTCTCACGGAGTCACTTGATGCTGATGGTTATACAGACTTCTGGCTTTTAATCCATCCATCATTGTTGGAACATCATGGTGCTTTGGGTAGATGGTGGTGGCACAAGCCACCACCAATAGGACACCGGAAAAGGAAACAGAAGAGAGAGTAGGGGTTAGTACAAATTTTGAATGAATAGTTATTATAATGAATTGGATATACAGAGTGTCAGGATTAAATTACAGTGAAGTTATGAGAAGGCCATGTTAAAGTAATGTGTTTTCAGTAGTTTTTTAAAGTGCTCCACTGTATTAGCCTGGCGAATTCCTACTGGCAGGCTATTCCAGATTTTAGGTGCATAACAGCAGAAGGCCGCCTCACCACTTCTTTTAAGTTTTGCTCTTGGAATTCTAAGGAGACACTCAGTTGAGGATCTGAGGTTGCGATTTGGAATATAAGGTGTCAGACATTCCGATATATAAGACGGGGCGAGATTATTTAAAGCTTTATAGACCATAAGCAGAATTTTAAAGTCAATTCTGAATGACACAGGTAACCAGTGTAGTGACATCAAAACTGGAGAAATGTGTTCGGATTTTCTTTTCCTGGTAAGGATTCTAGCAGCTGCATTCTGCAATAATTGCAAACGATTGATGTCTTTTTTGGGTAGTCCTGAGAGGAGTGCATTACAGTAATCTAGCCGACTAAAGACAAACGCATGAACTAATTTCTCTGCATCTTTCGATGATATAAGAGATCTAACTTTTGCTATGTTCCTTAGGTGAAAAAATGCTGTCCTAGTGATCTTATTAATATGCGATTTAAAATTCAGATTACAATCAACGGTTACCCCTAAGCTTTTTACCTCCGATTTGACTTTTAATCCTAATGCATCCAGTTTATTTCTAATAGCCTCATTGTATCCATTATTGCCAATCACTAAGATTTCGTTTTTTTCTTTATTTAATTTGAGAAAGTTACTATTCATCCATTCTGAGATACAGGTTAGACATTGTGTTAGCGAATCAAGAGATTTGGGGTCATCAGGTGCTATTGATAAATACAGCTGTGTGTCATCAGCATAGCTGTGGTAGCTCACGTTATGTCCCGAGATAATCTGACCTAGTGGAAGCATGTAGATTGAGAAGAGCAGCGGACCCAGGATAGAGCCTTGTGGAACACCATATAGAATATCATGTGTCTTTGAGTTATAATTACCACAACTAACAAAGAATTTTCTCCCTGCCAGGTAGGATTCAAACCAATTTAAGACACTGCCAGAGAGGCCCACCCATTGACTAAGGCGATTCTTAAGAATATTATGATCAATGGTGTCAAATGCGGCACTCAGATCTAAGAGGATGAGAACAGATAAATGGCCTCTGTCTGCATTTACCCGCAAGTCATTTACTACTTTAACGAGTGCAGTTTCTGTGCTGTGATTTGTTCTAAAACCTGACTGAAATTTATCAAGAATAGCATGTTTATTGAGGTGCTCATTTAACTGCATAATGACTGCCTTCTCTAGAATTTTACTTAAAAAAGGCAGGTTAGAGATGGGTCTATAATTTTCAAGAGCAGAGGGGTCGAGATTATTTTTCTTAAGTAGGGGTTTAAAACCCTCAGCCTTTACATAGTCACTAAATTCTTGCATATATTTCTCAGCAGCTTCTTTGTTCGAACTGGTAGCCTCCCCATGCCTAACCACACTATACAGTACAGTACAGTATGCCACTTCTCCTCTTAAATTTCTCGAACCACCCTCTGCTAGATTTGAACACATCAGTATCAGCTCTTGTACCAGGGTTTTTCTTTAACAGGTCATCATGTAATCACCTTGCTTTTTCCACAAATTATTGCCTCAGTAACACTATCGCCATTTGTTTCTCATTTATCCAAATCAGAAACAATTATTCCACTTCTTCAATCATCTGTGATCTTTGTTTAGTAAGAGCTTTCACTCCTTTTGCAACATCGGCTCCCTTGATCGCTTCCTTATTTTTTGAGTATAGTACAGATTGTTGATTTTGCCTTACTAAACTGCATAGCAAGATCTGAGACACGAATACCATTTTCATGTTTGGATATGATTTCTTTTTTCACCTCTGTCGTGGTTCTAACAACTTTTTTTTCACTTTGCTGCTATTACTATTCTTCGTCAGCCACATGGTGGCTTATTTAATAACACAGTACAGTAATTTATATGAAGAACAACAAAACAAAAAATAAATCAAGAAAAGGCACTGCAAATTCGAGCAAAAGTTTGCACTGAGTGGAGTCTGCGAAGCGGAGTCTGCCTGTTCTTGAACCAAGATTCTGTTTGGAAACTGGTGTGTTTTGTGTTCAGAAAATATGTTTGGGAACTGATTTGTTTGAGACAAGAGTCGTTTGACAACTGAGGTTCTACTGTACATTTAAATTAAGGAGTCCTCCAATTACTAAACAATAACAATACTGAAATGTTGGAATCAAAAGTAAAATTCAGTTAAAATCTGAGTCTAATTAGAGGTCTATGTTTTCGTTGCTGCTAATTTGGCCTTTCATGGTTAAGGGTTATAAATGGCTACTCTTAGGAATTGTTCTATGCTGGGCCAGAAATGAAAGGTAACATAGGAATGGGCTATTGTTTAGTTTTCTTTTTTTATGTACTTTTTAAATTACTTCCAATTCCATTCTAATGAAGATGCGACTTAATATAAAATGAATTATTAACTCAAAGATGTTGAAAAATCAGCCATTAGGTACAGTAAACCACCATCCCCTCGGTATAAGCTTACATCTGAGCAAGCATCTTACAGAAATATGCATTTTTTGTACACATTCAAATATCAAAATAAATCTTGTTTGTTTACCTGTTTTATTTATTTTTGTTAATCAGTTTACCTTTTGCTTTACATTGCTCTTTATTTACATATTTTTTAAACAATCAAGCATTGCCTAAATAACAAAAAAATAATGCATTCATTAATTTTCTTTATACTAATACAGGGTGCCAAGGAAAAAATGTATCAGAATAAAATACTTACATGTATATTCAAACAGCAGAGGTTAGACCGTGCCAAGATAAGATGATATACTTTATCATTGTTTCATGGAATACAAAAGCTAAACTTAGACATATCTGAAGTAACAGCGGATGCAGCTACAGAAATCTGTTGTGAGATCCTACACCACATTGCCTTAGCTGAAAAAATTCTAACCCACCTTTCATATCTCAATGGAAAAGTTATGTCTTACACCGTCTTAAACTGGTGATTAGTTAAGTGATTAAGGCTAGTAATGCTTCCAAGGTTTTTCTTTTTTTTAATATGTTGAAAAAGTTTTGTTTTTTTAAGTATTAGTATAATCCAGACTCATTTTGCACATTGCTTTTTTTTTCTTTATTATAAATTTATAACATTTTAATATTTTTTGCTGTGCCATATTGTTTCTTATCATTTTTTTTTAAGTGAATTCTATTTTTGGGAATTGTTTCATGTTATTTATGTTGACCATTTCACTATATGATCACATCATCAGATGAGAACTATAAAAGATGGTGACCCAATTGTCTAAATGACCTTATTTTGGGATAAAAAACTCCTATGGTTAGTGACTTAGTTAGAGGAGAGCAATCGGTTAGGCCAGGGTTTCTTAAACTTTTTTTTTGTTGTTGTTGCAGCCAAATCTGGCCCTTTTATGCGTATTTTAGACCCATTCTTTGCTGAATGCCTGGATGATCATTAGTGTGGGGTGTGGGGTAATCGAGGATTATCGTTGGGGCAAAGCTGATTGCTTAATTGGTTGCCGCGACCCACTTTCAAACTTTCAGCAACCCAGTACCAAAACAGTACACAACAGTATCCTGACACAATGGCAGCAATTCATAGTTTAAGAAACCCTGGGTTGCAGTGTGTTTTCGATATTATTTTTGGTACAATCAATATTTCTGATTTTTCGATAAATTTTGACTTTTACACTGTTTCTCAATGTCATTACTGCTCATGCTTGAACATATTTAATTTCCTGGTCTATTCTTTCAACCTTTTTTCTTGTTCAATTCTCTCCTGTTAGTGAGAACATTACAACTGAGTCACCTCACTAAGTTCTTGTGTCATATATGCACTAACTCTCTGAATGAGGGAGGATCGAATGTTCAGTAAAATTTCTTGCAGTACAATATCTGGATTATAGTGTTGGCTGTATATTTCACTAAGCTGTGCTTTACTGTTTGTGAGCTGTTCTCCTAATATAAAAGTTCAGCATTCAAGCTGTGATTAGCTGCTGGCATGAAGCAGTAATAACATGGCTTGGTAAAATAAACTTTGCTTTTGAGTTTTGTTGTTCATGTTCAAAATTCACATTGGCTAAATGGTTTTAGCTTATAACTATTAGGGGAAAAATGAAATGATATTAATAGTAATGCGACAGTATATATACACCGGATATCAAATTGTTCACATACCTATTGGAAATTCAGATTTTGTTGATGTGAAAGCTGATATCAAGATAACCTACATCAGTCCTTTTTTTAGAATAACTGATTTATCAACAATAATGTAAATATTGCCAAATTTATAATCTGACAAGACATGCACCCAGAACATTTTAAATGTCTGTGTTCACGGTAGGAGAATGCTTTATCAAGTGATCAAACTGCAGCATGTTAAAAAAAAACAAATCTAGGCTTCATTACACACACTCTTAATGAATCGACACATTGTAGATTTTAAAATTGCTGGTAGGCAATGTCAACGCCAAGTGTGACAGCACACAGCCTTGGTTACCTTAGTGCTAAAGATTAAGGGCTTTCCAAAATTTAATTGCACAAACTTCTGGTAATCATTAATGAAGCTGTATTATCCCTGAGTGACAGTACAGTACTGTTCTTAAACATCGGCATTTGTGAAAAAATGTGGTAAAGCAGGAATACTTTAAAAAATAATTTCTTGTTCCTTTTTTCACTGAGGTTTTTTATGATTTTGGCTGTGTGTTTGGAGTTGTTGTCATGGACAGAATGAAGCTGGACCATTGACATGCCTCTCTGATTGTATTCATGATGGATAAGACTATGCCTGTACTTTTCAGCAGTTGTCAATTTTAACTCTGTTTTCAGAAATGCTGCACCAGATCTGCAGGGAACCTCCGCCATGCTTCACTGTTGCCTGTCGACATTCATCCATATACTGTACTATACTCCAGCCCATCGATGGACAAACTGCTTTCTATTAGACCCAAAAATGTCACATTTTTGGAGCACCTGCTACTATCTTTCTGTACCCCAGTCTTTGCGTTTTCATGTGTAGACAACTAGTTTGGCTTTATTTCTACCTCAGACAAATGGCTTTATGGCTGCAACTCTTCTATCAAGACCATTTCTGGTAAGACTTATCTGAACTGTATATGGGTGTACCAGGGTCCCTTTGATTTCTGCCACTTCTGTGTTGATAGCAATGAGGAACATTTTCCAATTTTGAAGGAAAGTACAGTAAACTTGATTTATTTCACATTTGCTGCCATTACTAGTCAAGGCCAATCACCGGTACACAATCTTGCGGATTTGTTTGTGCTTCTGCAGAAGAGCTTGGACATCTGTAAACTCCTGCCTGTTGGGACATCTTGATGATGCAGCATAACCATCTTGTGTCTTGTCACTTTGCTCAGTTTTGCAGTTGTATAAACTAACACATCTACTGCAACATCTCGATTTTAGTATGATTGTCCCCTGCCCAGTTCTATTCCCTCTACACAGATGTTTCAATGAATCCATTTGGTGCAACTTACACATGATGTCTTTCATCGTTAAAATCTTAATCAAGCAGTGGGAATTATGTGTGTTGTAAGTTAATGCATGAAGGGAAGAAACTGAAGAGGCTCTGTGTATAGGGGGCAAGCACGCCTACCCAAGTTCCAGTTCAACTTTTCACAAAGAATAGGAGTTATAGTCGGCTCTGGAGAGCTTAAAGTGCCCTCTGATGGAGTTAACGTCTCCGACATGTTTAAAGTCTGTGGCTGTTTTGATTCCTACGGGTCATGGATAAGAAGACTGTGGATGGAGAAGGTAAAAAGGGAGACAGGCTATCACCCTTGCTAAATTGGAGGAAGGCCTTGAGGCCTTGTCCACTTTAGCATTTAAGATTATAATAGAAAGCCAGTAGAATTGGGAATAGAGAAAATAAAGGCTTGAGTTGCTCCTCAACTGGAGATCAAAGTCCCCAGTTTTAAAACAGGGATCATGCCCTCATCTTGGGGTTGGGTTTGAAAATCCAGGGTATGATAATAAGTTAATAGCAACACATGAAAAGCTGCTATTTGAGCCTGAATTTTAGTGTGAAAGTGATTATGAATTGTTAGTTCAAGGTCCCTTAAGACAAGTAGTTTCAGGTGCAGAGAAAGGGCAAGTGCAATCGGTCACCATACAGTATATCACCGATGGACACCTATAGGGTTGAAACAATTTACTTGTCCAGCCCCAATTACTTGTGAGTGTCTTGGGCACTCGTGACTGGATTAGAATAAAAGTGTGCAAATCTGATAATGTTTAGGAGAAAAACCTTAGCCAGCTAAAGTAACTAGTAGACCAGAGCATTTATTTACAATTGACTTATGGTGCATCTGGACTAAGAGATTTAAAGAGGACTTTTCTCTTAAGGGATTTAACCTGCCAGTGATAGACAAAGAAAATAAGTTTGACATTTCTCATTTGCCTTTACACAAAACATCAGCATCATACAAACTGTACACTTAAAACAACTGCCTGGTTTTCTAAGGTTATTGCTAAAAACTCTCAGAGAGTCGGGGTGGTGTTTTAGCTGCTTGCATCCGGCACCTTGTGCCATGTGTACGTGCATGTGCAGGGGGTGCTTTGGGTAGAAGTTGTTATCAGTAACTTGCAAGGACATGAAACGTTCCCACTAATCACATACGCCTGTTATTCATTGTGTAAGTGTAATCAACAGCTGTAATTCAGTCATGGCCTTCAGAGCACTGCACTGCCTCCACGCATGAAATAAAAGTATTCTTCCCCCATTCTGGAATTGGCTTTATAACTTTATCCTTGATGCTACAAAGATCTCTTTTTTTAACTGGAAAGTAGTCTTTGTTAGTTTCTTTCTTTAAGGACATTCAAATATCTTATTGTATCGATTCACATTTTGTAAAGGTTTGCCACTCTAACATATGCTCGTCTTTATTGATACACTAATCCAGAAGACATAAATAATCGTCTAAGACAATTATTTTTTAATCAGACACTTAAGAGTTTTACACAGTATTGCACAACTAAAAAGAAATTGAAATGTATTAAATGCCAATGAGGTATTCACAAACAGTTTGTAAAATTCTTGAATGAGTGACTTGATACAGCTACTGCTACATATCCAACTCTTTGTTTTGCGTTATACAAAATGTTTTAGAGGTCTTCATGCTGAGATTTGCAGAAAAAATGGGAGTATATGTCAGCAAACACTTATTATTGTGGTTTCTTATTATTTTCTGTATGGTACATCTCAGTCACAACTCTAGACAGTGCAACCCTATAGCCTCAGTTCTTAGAGTACTACCTTTATTGCCAATTATGTTTAAGTTGCTTAGATTTGAAAATCCCCTGTTTGACACATGAAGTGGTTAATAGCTTTGCCCCCATTGCCTTGCAGAAGTTATACATGCCAATATTTCAAAGTGCAGACTCTGATCAAAAGACACTGCTCTTTTTAAAATTACCAGGATAAATAAAACTACTGTTGGAGCAGTGCCTTTAGCTACAGGGCTCTCTAACTCTTGAATGACATGTCAACAATAATCTCATCATTTTAAGAAAGAATAAAGGCTCATTTTTTTTTTTAAATAAAGGAATCTTGTAAGATCTACTGTTGAGGCTGTTCATGTTGCATTGTATTATTTATAGTAATCACTGGCTGTTGTTCGGCTTTTTCACATCCTCGTTCTCTTGTTCAAATCATGTGGTGGCATTGATCAGAGGCTGTCACGATTCTTTCTTTACTTTTATATTTGTCTTAGTATATTTTTGAATTATACATTTTTATTTGTGAATTATTTTAGTTTCTGTTACACTATTTTGATTTTTGTATATGGTTGCTGGAATCATTGTCATATGAGCCATGTAGGCATTGTATGCGATAGCATGACATTGTGATTATAAAACATGCTGGCATTGTTCTGTCAGTTGGATAAAGCGCTAAACCAGTGGTTTCCAAACTTGGTCCTGAGGACCCACTGTGGCTGCAGGTTTTTTATTTCAGCCAAATTCACAATGAGTGATAATAATTGTTCAAATTTATTTAGATGGTCTTTTTTCCCTTCTCTTATTCTGCCTTTAGAAAAGCACAGCAGTATGATTTTTACATTTATAAAACTTTTAGAAATATTTCTACTTTTGCTTTAAACGCTTACCTCTCTTTTGTTGTTATCCTATTGTTTTGTTATTTTTTTGTGCAGTTTGCACCATTCATTCATTATCCAACCCGCTATATCCTAAATACAGGGTCACAGGGGTCTGCTGGAGCCAATCCCAGCCAACACAGGGCGCAAGGCAGGAAACAAACCCTGATCAGGGCGCCAGCCCACCGCAGGGCACGCACACACACACCCACACATCAAGCACACACTAGGGACAATTTAGGATCACCAATGCACCTAACCTGCATGTCTTTGGATTGTGGGAGGAAACCGGAGTACCCGGAGGAAACCCACGCAGACACGGGGAGAGCATGCAAACTCCACGCAGGGTGGACCCGGGAAGCGAACCCGGGTCTCCTAACTGCGAGGCAGCAGCGCTCATTGTATCCTAATAATGATTATTACATCAAACAGAAATGACGGCCAGGTAAACAAATCTGACTGATGAAAGGCTGCAATAACTTTAGCATCAGACTCACTAATTAGTAGATAATACATTAAACAATCAGAACACTTGGAAATGTAGAATGAAAGTCAGGCTGAAAATTGTTAAAAAAGTAAAAAAAAAAACTATCCCCTTATAAATGCTTAGTACATTTAAATAAAGATTTACCAAACTTAGTTTTGTTATTTCTCCAATGCCTCCAAAACACAGAAAGTGGAAAATAACAGCTCACTTAATTTGGCTAGGAGTCCAGTTGAAAACAGAAGTTGGTAGGTTGGAATAAAAACCTGCAGCCACAGTGGACTGAGTTTGGGCAGCACTGTGCTAAACCATTACCTTACAATTTCTTTCTTGTTTGGGGTTGTTGTTTTGATCATTTTGACTTTCTGGTAACAACCTCCGCAACAAACTCAGATTTCCTTTTGATATTTTTCCCTCTGATCATCTCATGGTCTGTTTTTAAACTGTCATTTTCAGGACAATTTGCTTTTTTTTCCATCTATGGAATTTAACTTGGGCATTAGCCCAGTGGCTAAAGGTCCACCTTTGGGCAATATTCCAAAAATTTACAATCAGTATGACACAACACGGCATAACTCAGTTTTCTGTCGACTGAAATTGGCAGTTGCAAGCATAAAAACCAAAGGATTTATCTCTTTCAGCCACATATTTCTAGGCTATACCTATCAAGTGTCGGTGTCTGCTTTGTGATCAGTTCCTCCATGATTCTCTCTGGTCCTTGTAGGCAGTGAATTGCGGTTCACTGTGCTATTGGCCCATGCTGCTGATTATCGAAGGGGTTCAGTAAAAATTTATCTAAATAAAATAAATCAGATACATTAAGCATTGATCAGTCTGAAGCACACACACAAATGCCCTACGCCCTGCTAGGGCTCTGCTCCAGTCCCTAAGACATGCGTGTACTTGTTGCATTGAGCAGTCTGCATTTATAAATTCAGACATACATCATTATTTATCTCTTAACAAGTGTCATTTTTCTGAAAGAACAAAATGATCTTAAAAACTAATAGGAAGTCTAATTTTGAAACAAGTTTCATAGGCAACTCTGCTAGTATAAACGACAGAAAGAGACTTAAGAGTCTTAACATTGCTGCTGCATTATTTTCATAAATCAATGTATAAATAAACCAAGTTAATAGATAGAAATATGCAAACTTGGGCTAAAGCAGTTATGAGCTAATGCAAATATGGGCTCATATAAAATATAAGTCAAGACAGCTGCATGGTTTGAAATACAATTTAACCTTTAACACTCATCTTCAGGATTTTAACACCCCAGAAATATAATGTGTCAACTCCTACATTATAAACATTAATTTTGTACATTATTTTCTATTTCCTTGATACTGTAAAAGATGAGAAAGAGTTAATACTGTGGATGCAGCCAGACTCATTTTGAAGCTCATGAATTTATAATAGTTTATGATAAAATGTAATCTGGTTTTATTAAGTTATTTACAAATAAGCAATTCCTCCTGGTGTGTGGAATTTGGTTTGTATATGCACATTTGGCAGGGTTAAAATTTAAACATTTACCTCTCATAAATCAATACTGCCCTCATAGTATCTTTAGGTAGATATTTATGAAGCTTGTGGCAAGCAAAATTCTGCTTTCGACATGTCATGTCTTAAAGGTGTTATACTCCTGTTGTCTTAGTATCGAATAAACAGATCCTTACATACATAATAACTGGCGACAATACCTACTGATGACATGCATTTTTGGTAAAAAAAAAATACTGAGTACAAAGAATTGTTTGTTAAATTTTGCCAAAAGGTAAATCACATATGCTTAAGCATCATTGATATACCTTAATTATATCTTTTTCAATTTAGGTGTATAGAGAGGTACAGTAATCCCTTCTCGATCGCGGGGATTGCGTTCCAGAACCCCCACGAAAGGTGAAAATCCGCGAAGTAGAAACCATATGTTTATATGGTTATTTTTATATTGTCATGCTTGGGTCACAGATTTGCACAGAAACACAGGAGGTTGTAGAGAGACAGGAACTTTATTCAAACACTGCAAACAAACATTTGTCTCTTTTTCAAAAGTTTAAACTGTGCTCCATGACAAGACAGAAATGACAGTTCCATCTCACAATTAAAAGAATGCAAACATATCTTCCTCTTCAAAGGAGTGCACATCAGAAGCAGAGAATGTCAGAGAGAGAGAGAGAGAGAGAAAAGCAAACAATCAAAAACCAATAGGTGCCATTCAAGCTTTTAAGAAGGCGAAGCACCGTGCGGGAAGCATGTCGCTTGACAAAGCAGCTGCAAGGAAGCCCAGCAAGGAAGGGAGCAATGTGAAGGTATTCTTTCAGCATTTTTAGACGAGCGTCCGTATCCTCTAGGCCACTGTGTGAACAGCCCCCCTGCTCACACCCCCTCCGTCAGGAGCAGAGAATGTCAGAGCAAGAGAGAGAAAAGCAAACAATCAAAAATCAATACGCGCTGTTTGATCTTTTAAGTATGCGAAGCACCGTGCAGGAAGCATATAGTTTGACAAAGCAGCCACAAGTAAGCCCAGCAAGGAAGGGAGCAATGTGAAGGTAATCTTTCAGCGTTTTTTGAGGAGCGGTCGTATCCTCTAGGGGTGCGAACAGCCCCTGTGCTCACAATATATTTGAGGAGTTTTATTTAATACATAATACATGCTCTGATTGGGTAGCTTCTCAGCCATCTGCCAATAGCGTCCCTTGTATGAAATCAACTGAGCAAACCAACTGAGGAAACATGTACCAGAAATTAAAAGACCCATTGTCCACTGAAACCCACGAATCAGTGAAAAATCCGCGATATATATTTAAATATGCTTACATTTAAAATCCGTGATAGAGTGAAGCTGCGAAAGTCAAAGCACGATATTACTGTATATTAGTGGAAAGCAGGAACCAACTGCAGACAAAGCCGTTGCATTGCTGACACTGGGGTGATATCAGTTAACCCACCTACATTAGACTGTGCAAGGAAACTGAAGATCCCTGAGGAATACCACATTTCTTTTCACTTGTATCTTTAACCAAGTTAAAATGATAAATATAGTCTAAATAATTCACATCATTTCAAAATTTAGGGGTCTTACCCTTACCTTTTTATCATATTCTTTTCTTTTAAATTAAATGGTGACTTATCAAAACATTATTTGAACTCTGATAAACATTAAATTATAATATTGCCCTAAATTTAACCTTTTAATGATGAAACACTGAAGTCCGACTCTTGTAAATTTTAAAGAATTATAACTTACTGAAAGGTAAAACGCTCTTGGTTCTGGAGCAGCTATGATAGAATTTCTACTTTACAATGATTAAATTGGCAGATATGTTTGGCAACCGGTTGACCTAAGGCATGGAAAGCTGCTATTGTCACTATTTGCTCCCCATGTTTGTGTAGCAGTGCTCTTTGAGTGGCTTATTGCAATTACTGTTCAGATTAACTGCTGTAGTTTATGTTCAGGTTCAGGTGCTAGAAAATTTCTTTGCTCTTTTCATCTCCATTGCTATGTAATGGGAAAATAACTGAACTTGAATAATGGATACATGAGGTAGGCTGATTTCTTTTTTCTAATAGTTAATGAGGTAACAGAGACAGTCAGAGTGTTAGGGCAAACCTTGTATAACTGAAGATGATTTAAAGTCAAAATAAAGCACATGAAAAACAAAAATGAGTCTTCACAGACCGGAGTCCTGTTGTGACTGCCCAAGATGGTGGTTCTTCCAGTCATTGGTTCCCGGGCAGGAAGAGACAAGTTCAGGTGGATGGAAGCTGAAAGTGACGTTGGTGGTGGATAGCTGTCAATCTTCCATTCTCCAGAGGAAGGAAAAGAGAGAACGTTATCATACAGTGTCGCCTCCTGGAATGACGCAGAATTAACTTCATCAAAGCCATTAAAATGTCTCCAATGTGCATGACATATTACATTCTTTTTTTATCATGGTGCCAGAGATCTTACAAAGCTGCTCAGTTTATTTGTCACAAGCAGAACTGTCAGAACATTTGGCTCAAGTTAAACAATTTAATGGCAATTTTACCAAATATTAATAAAGTGTATGTAAACTTATGACCCACTGGAATTGTGATATAGTCAATGAAAAGTGTGAAAATTGTTGGAAACAATTACTGTTGCTCTGCACAAAGCAGATGTCTTAAATAATTTTTATAAATTTCAAATTAAATTTATAATTTGTTAATATAAAATCTGTGGAAGGCTTATGAAGTGAGTTTTAAAGAATGTGTATGGAAACTTCTGACTCCAGCTGTATATACAGTATGCAGATGCACACACACACATATGTGTATGTATGTATATATATGTATATATATATATATATATATATATATATATATATATATATATATATATACACACACACACACACACATATATATATATATATATCATATATATAAACGTCTACGCGTGGAAGTGTGTCTGTCTGTCTGTCTGGCCCGGAAGTGAGAGGTGGAGTCGGAGAAAGGCCGCTGCCTCCAAGGAAACCAAAAACTCGCTTAGCCGCTAATAACACAAGTGAGGCCAGCACGTTGGCAAAACAAAACCTCCGAAGAAAGAAACACTTGCTCAGTTGTTAATGCACAAGCGATCCAAGCATGTTGGCAAAACAAAACCTACTAGGAGAGAGATGCCCAGAGTAGTTCCTTTCAATTTACCTGACCTCTCTGCATTTCAATATTTTTTCTGATGATTTCAATAGTTTCTGGGACCCCGGGCTTTTTACAGCATGGGCTTACACAACTGGTATATGTGTATATATATCTACATGAGGTGAAATACAAAAATAACCGGATTGGTAAAAAAAATATATATTTATTGATGAATTACAGCACTCTAAACATTGTCACCATCTATATACTCCCCCTACCGATCTCTACACTGCTCCATACCTATCTTCCATTGATTGACACAGTGCTGGGAGACTTCTTACTTGAGGCTCTTCAACAGGCTTGCCATTTCTGTCTTCACTTCATCCACTGAAGAAAAATGTGTTCCTTTCAGGTCACTTTTAATTTTCAGGAGCAAGTAAAAATCACAGGGAGCTAAATCGGGAGAACAGGGATGATGATCGAGGACAGGAATGTTTTTGTCAGTCAAAAACTGCTTTACGGAAAAAGAGAAAATTCGTGAAAAATTTAGATATTGATTCACTGTTTGATTTTTTCACAAAATATTATTGCGGCAACTCGTGTAATGATTGTTGTGCAGATACTCACTGGGCTATTCACAGGATATACCCACCCGATCAGCAGTTTGAGAGGGCATGTAGGAGGGGATATAGTTCTATGATTCATGTCCAGCTGACCTCCAGACAGTTTTCCAGGAAAGCCTCAAGCCCAATCCATTTATTTTGTGTCTCACCTTGTGTGTGTGTGTATATATATATATATATATATATATATATATATATATATATATGTATGTATGTATGTATGTATGTATGTATGTGTGCGCGTGTGTGTGTGTGTATTTTTTTTACTAATGGTAGCATTATTTTTTCAGAATTTAATTTATATTTATAGTATAGCACACTGGAATCACTAATAAGCACACATTGTTCTCAAATTGAACTCATTTAACCCAAAGTCTATAGGTTACATATTACAGTAACAGGATAGCAAAATATGCATTTCTCAGCATTATTCAATACCTGAGTGCAGACTCAAGTGGCACAGTATTTACAAAGTTTCACTGTTTATTGTTTACTAATTCCTTTATTCCTGTGCGTCATAATAACCAGTTACAGAGTGATTGCTAATTACAGTAAATTATATTTAGGAAGCTGGAAAACTAGACTTCATTCTTAAAGGATGAGTTTGGTATCTTTCAAGTCATTTCTTCACAATCATAGTATACAATACATTAATTTGCCACATAAAATTGTATTCAAAAGTGAAGTATATTTTATAAATTTAAAAATACCAAACTTATCCTTTATGAAACAAGGTTCAATAGTTTTATCAAAATTGACAGGCATTTAAAAGCACATAATTTTAACTTTTCCTAGAAATAAATTTCAGTAAATATATCTCCAGTAAATATTTCACACACCAATTATAAATAAATAAATGAATAAATAGTCTGTTTTAATACAGTACCTGTCTTGTTTCTAAATTCACAGGCTACCTTTTATATGCTGCCCTTTTTTCTGGCCATATCTATAGCTAGATCCTTTGTTCTCGAATTTTTGGTTCCATTTCCTCTATTGTCACTGACTGCCACTGCAGCCTATTGCCTGCCATTTTCCTTGGGGCTCCGGTTACACATAGCCCACTCTAACAAAAACACCCAGAGTGTTTATTTTCCCTCTGTCACCCAAAAAGTGGGCCCCTTTGATTTACAACCAATAGTTACAAATTCCTTTCCCTGACAAGCAAAAAGATGCCATGTCCAACAGAAAATTGCAACATTGTGTGCTTGTCTGTGGTACAAAGCAGCACAAAATTAACTTTCATTGGTCATTCAGAATTAATTTGTGATTTCTGCATTTGATGTGTAAAGTTATTCCAGTAGATTTGTTGCTATTCAAGTAACTATAAACTCACAGAATTTGTTGAAAGTGATGGCAAAATTTGTTCAGTGTAATAATTTTCCATAGTCATCCATAAGGTGTAAAAGCCTGTCTGGGAGCAGGTTTATACAAAATTCAGAAAAAAGTTAGGAAGGGAAATGTAGAAATTTGGTCGAAAAAGAAAACCTGAAGTGTACTCAGAACAAAGGTGGGTGAACAAAGTGAATGATGAGATATTATTTGGAAAAGTTTGATAACAATTAGTGGTGAAGATATTGCTATGGCACAGGGTCCTGGAAGAGGATGGAAATTTTGTAAATTGGGTACTTTTGTCACAGATGGTGCCTACAATGGTTAAGGCAAGGAAAGAAAACAGACACGATCTAGTACTGTAAATAATGAAATGCTACTGTCTATGTGTGTGTATGTCTAATCCCTCCTAGCAATCTGACTGGTCAGTCTGACAAAGGAGTTGATAACAACAAAGTGAAGAATACACCGTGTGATGTTGGGTTGCAAACCAAGCTGATTACAAAGATATGGATTATTGACAAAGATACAAATGGTGTTTTTACAGAAGGTAATGTCCACCATTGGTGATAGTCAAAAAGTGAACGGTAGACAAGCAAGGCACCTTGAAATGACAGAGTCTGAGAAGTATGCTTTATGGGAAGGTGATTGGGAAAGAAAGTGCTGGTCAAGATGGAGTCAGACACACACGGATACTGAATGCACATGGATACAGATGTGTAGGTGGAATGCTGAGGGTACAAGTAAGGAAGTAAATGAAGTAGTGAACGAAAAATAATGCTCCTAAATAAGGTTTGCTTTTCCAAGACAGATTTATTAACTGCACTGTTTTCAAAGGTTAAACATATTCTTTAGGTAAATATATAATATGAAACATGTTTTTTTCTATTTTAGCATGATAACCTGATTTATTTACTTTGATTTAAAAAAACAATAATTGCCTGTCCTTCATCCAGGCTACTGGATATATTTTCCTTAAGTTAGATAAATAGATAGATAAATAGATGAGGAGTGAGTAATGATAGATAGATAGATAGATAGATAGATAGATAGATAGATAGATAGATAGATAGATAGATAGATAGATAGATAGATAGATAGATAGATAGATAGATAGATAGATAGTATCTATCTATCTATCTATCTATCTATCTATCTATCTATCTATCTATCTATCTATCTATCTATCTATCTATCTATCTATCTATCTATCTATCTATCTATCTATCTATCTATCTAAGGATGGATAGATAGATTGACCACCCATTATAATTCCTGACCGTCAGCCCCTCCCTCGCATAATCAAATAAGTGTGTTCTCAGCATGGATAGATTTTATTAAGCAAGCTGTCACTGTTGTGCAGTGGTAAAACCTTCTGCCTCACACTTGCAGTCACTGAGCTCTCTGTCATAGTTTTACCTACCTGAAGAAGGGGCCCCAGTTGCCTAAAAAGCTTCCATATTGTAATCTGTTCAGTTAGCCAATAAAAGGTGTAATTTTGCTTGACCTCTTACTACATGGTTTCAGATAATAAGGTTCAGAAATAACATAGTATCTTGATCTGTTATTTAGAATAAGTAGACAAACTTTATATTATAAATAGGATATGGGTCTCCTGAGATGCAGTCACGTAAGGTAGCACATCACATCTCATTCTTTGACTCTTCAGCCTAACAGACATTACCTCCATGTCCCTGAATTCCAAACACACAGGCTGCAGCAGCACATGGGGTTAAGGATATGAAAACATGTACTAAAAAATCAACCCCTAAACTCAAAACATTGTAAGCAACCAGTGAAAAAAAACAAAACAATTAAAGCCCTAAACAAAGCCTGTCCTAAAATGTGGGGCAGGGAGGTTTTGTTGGTTTTCTGTTTGAAATGGATCTCCTCCACTAGCTGCCCTTTTCACTGCCATTGACCTGGCTGACTGTAGGCACGCTGGGAGCACACAATGTCTTGTTGCAATCATTCAGGTGTTCTTTCACTCTTGTATCATTTAGAACTTGTAAAAGAAAGAAAAGAGAGTCGATATTTTGCCAGAGGGAAGCAACAATGATATACTGATGTTCTCTGGAGCAGAAAATCCCCACCCAAATTCACAGTTCCTGTGGAAGGCAGTCCTCCTCACTTCAGTGATCAATGCAAGGTCCACTGGATTGAATTCCTCTTCTTTCAGTTTTGTTCTTTTTTGCTTATGTTAGAAAACCTACATACCATCACTAGGTTATGTTAAGGGCCACCAAATTACAATAGCTTAATTATTACAGTATTAAAAAACACAAAAAGGGATTAAATAGTACTATGTTCATGAAGTGAAACAAAAACACAAAACAATACAAAACTTACCTTTGTATTTGTTTTAGCCTACATCTCCATCATCTGGAATTGATTAATGATATCTGCATTCATTTTATAGAGTAGGTCTTATTATTATAATTGTGATAGGAGTGTTTTCCTTGACTGTTAAATAAGTGCAATGGATTTGCTATATTATTTTATTCGGTTTTGAGTATTTCTACAATAGGTGGATCTTTATATTGGGATACAGATATTGTTAGTCCCATTATGTTCACACATAGTACTACTTCAGCAGCCGGGAGAGCTCTCAAATTACAGGTGAGGTTTGCTTCAAAGAATGCCATTTGCACAGTGTTTTTTACATATTCGTTATAATTACATGACTCACTAAGTAGAGTTATACAGTATGTAAGGCTTTTTTCAAGCAAGTCTTCATGTCTCTATGTCTCTGTCTGACACATGGTAGTATCTACAGTGTCAACAGTTCCTCTTTTGACCAAACCAGAAAGACGTTCAGAGTCTTATTACTATATTAGGTGGAGTAACTGATATTGTCTCCTTTCGTACCATTGAGTATGTTAAGGGAAACTTACCAATTCATGTCTTCTTCTGATGGTTTTCTCAAAATCTACATTAGTGCTGCTCATATAAGACAGCATGTAAGTAAATATTCCACTAAATTACAGTGTGGATCCAGTGAATGAATCAAAGCAATGAATTGAACAAAGAATTGTTTACATAAGGTATTGTCTATTTTACTCTTTCAAGTAACACGGAAATATTTTCCTTTAGATAGATAGATAGATAGATAGATAGATAGATAGATAGATAGATAGATAGATAGATAGATAGATAGATAGATAGATAGATAGATAGATAGATAGATAGATAGATAGATAGATAGATAGATAGATAGATAGATAGATTAAGCAAGCTGTCACTGTTGTGCAGTGGTAAAACCCTCTGCCTCACACTTGCAGGAACTGAGCTGTCTTCTTCCCTTGTGAGCATGGTTGCTGTGGACTTCAACTTGCCTTCTTGTGGAAGTTGGTATAAGTGTCCCTAGTGATGGACTGATGCCCTGTCCAAGGTTGTTTCCTGTCTTGAACATTACAGTATTCTACTGGAAAACAGTAGGTTCCAGCCTCAATAACCCTGAATTACAGTATTCGTTATCAAAAGTTTTAGCAAGAATTTGCAAACCAGTATTATTAAGTATACACATTTACTGTATTGACTATACCTAATATATTGATTATAGGAAAAAGGCAAAACTCTAAGAATTTAAATAAAAATAAAATGTTTAGTGTGTTTGCAGATAAATAACTGAGAACTGTAAGACTAATATTTTTATTTGTATAAAGAAGAAAAAAAAAACTACCAGAGGGCACATTATTCTTTTAATATATCAAATACCAACAAGTAATTGTTTGGTCTCCTTGGACGTTTACAGGCTAAACAGAAACTGAAGGCTATTCATCAAGTTTAGTTTGCTTTGAAATCTGAGATTGTCCATAACCTGGATTTTTCAGCACATAGGTTGGTACTCTGCATTGTATCAAATGTACTCAAGTTAAAATGATTTTTCTTCAGAAGGATTAGGGACGTGGGTTTTTGTACATACTCAGAAATTAACCAGAGTGAACAATGGTGTTGACAAGTGCTTTTCAATTGATTGTGTGCTACATACTAAGATCAGAAGGCTTGGAGAGAAGTGTGACACACAATACGGAATGACTATGTTTCAGATAAAAAGACGCTTTAATAAAATAAACACAACCTTGTTTTCCAGCTGCAGCCTTAAGCAGGCAAATAAGTAGAGAACCAACTTTATATACAATACTAATAGTCAAAGCACTCAGAGACTCGCAGTGGAAACAGGAAGCACATTTTATAGAAAAATAGCAGGGGTGATCTGGAAGAAACATAAGTCATGCTGTTAATGCAGATACACTGCTATCTCTCAAAGAATGACTCGAGGGGACTCAATGCTCGGACCAGTCTACTTTAAGTAAAATAAATGAGCTATGCTGGGTCCCCTTCTTTAAACATTTACACAGTAAGGTATGTCTGCAGGCTCTTATAATGTCAAAGTGTGTTGCCCACCTCAGCAGAATTACAATTTACTAAACAGTCTCTCTATGAATAGCTCTAACATATCAGTCTAACAAACATGGGTTCTGGTTTATAGGCTGAAACAAAGTACATTGTAGGAACTTTATTAGCATTATATCAAGCTCTGAATTTATAGAGAAACAGAACGTTCTGGGGCCTTTATCACGGCATACAATACTTAACCTTAATGAAGGATTGTACATGTTATACCCAAGTACAGGAAAAAGAGCTGTGGTCCCTAGTGAGAACAGTCCATATTTTACAATTTTATTGTATCAGGTGTAGTAGCATACTGCCAGCAGTCTCTTCCACCCTTGTACAGAATGGATTGCTCAATACCAACCAGTCTGGCTTCAAGAGAAACAACTCGACTGAGATGGCTCTCCTAACTGTGGTCAACCAGCTACACCTGCCAAGTCAGTACACAATCTTGGCATGATGACTGATGAACAGCTCTCTTTTTTCGACCACATTCCTACTGTTTCTTGTTCATGCAGGTTCACACTGTACATCGACCGCAAGATCAAACCTTATCTGTCAGGGTGTGCAGCACAACTTCTGGTCCAGACTTTGGTCTTGTCACATCTGGATTACTGAAGATCGCTTCTGGCAGGAGTACCCACATATGCTATCAAACACTGCAGATGGTCCAGAATGCAGTAGCCCATCTTGTATTTAACCAGCTGAGGCAAGCATGTCACTCCTTTCTTCAAGTCGCTACATTGGCTCCCTGTAACAGCACACATTAAGTTGAAATCCATGATGCTTGCCTGCAGAGTAGTCAATGGGTCAGTACCTGTGTATATAGAGACAATAGTGAAGTGCTATACTCCTTCTCATCCACTGAGGTGTGACAGTGAACAGCGTCTGGTGATGGCGTGTCTGCGTGGTATCAAGTCTCAATCAGACTATATTCCTGTGTACTTCCTAGTTGGTGGAATGAGCTGCCCACCTCCATCCGTAATGCTGACTACCTCAATGTATTTAAGAAGCAACTGAAAACCCACCTGTTCTATGAATATCTGTCAAACTGATCGAAGAAAAAAAAACTTTGCTCTGTGGTATTTTATGTTGTTGGTTAATTTGTTGTTATATTAAGTTTAATGGCTTTAGTGATTGTAATCAATGATTATAAATTTATTAGTTCTTACAAGTGTTCACTTGTGGCAATCATTTTTTGTTACCTGTCCTATTACACTTGCTGAACAAACAAGCCCTAGCCTAATGTTTCTTGATTATGTTACCTCTTTTGTATGTCGCTTTGGATAAAAGTGTCTGCCAAGAAAATAAATGTAAAAAGTAAATGTATTGCTCTTTCACTAAGGTTCACCTCTTATTACCATTGTTCATATAATTCAGTCTGTTTGTGTCCACTGCCCTAATGGATGTGTTAATTGTAACTTAAAGCATTTACTGTAAGAATTGGAAAACCACTGTGTTCTCTTTAATTTAATTGAATTTTTTTTGCCTTAATTTTTTTTTCTGTTCACAGGACTTTAATATTTGAAATGCTGATTTTACAAGCCTTTCCATTCCTTTATTGCTAGTAAGAACACATTCTTTGGCATTCTTCCCTTTCAGTCTTTCAATAAAGGAACATTGCCAGGTATTTGTCCAGAAACCTGAGAGTTCAGACAAATTATATGTAGATAAATAAGTGCTGGCGATAAGTGGGAATAATTTGCTGGTCAAACCGGATATTTTCCTTTTTGATTATTCCCTTTGATTATTATCAATATTCCAAAGATAACATTCTGACTTGAGATCTTTTTCATTCAGTTTTTTTTCTGTAAGTTTGAAATCTTTCAATGCAAATACATTCTTGGCAGCTTCAAAGCCATTTTAGGCTAAAAGCTGAAACCTTTTGTGTTTGCACCTATTATGATATTTTACGTTTTATTTATTTTTGTGATGGCAGTTAGCCTGATACCTCAAAGGTCAAGGCACCTAGATTTGATTCCTTGCCTAATAATTCCCTATGCTTGTTCATTTTGTAATTTTCTGATTTGGAAATGGCCTGATAAGAGTGATTGTGGGCACTGCTATTACGTGAGTGCAGTATGTTGTGGCGTCTGATGCCCACTTATATCCTATTTTGTGGATGATGTTGACACTATATATGTATATATGTATGTATTTTTTTGCATTTAAACACAATGTTTTAAATTGTCCTTCCAGTCACAACTCCAAAAATGAGTATTGTAAATAAAATTAAAATAATATGCATGTAATTTCATATTACTTATTTTATTGAGATTAGACTCAAAACAGATATTTTGGTTTGAACAAAATAAATGTCATTTTGGTAACTATAATGAAGGTGTATTCCATCAATCTAAAACAAGCTGAAAGCAACAGACACACCTCAATCTTATTTTGTTGTTAACTATTTAATGTTTTAGTTGATGATTTTCTGAACAAAAATTATGTTTTCATTCCTTGATCTAAAAATGCCTTCTTTGGCAGTAATAATCCCAGTTGTTTCACAAATATTTTCTTTTTATTCCAAGATGACAGTTAAACAACAATGACAAGGCATATTCTGTGCAACATATCTCTGTCTACTGTATATAAAATCCAATGTCTGTCTATCTGTCTGTTTGTCCGCTTTTCACGAGAGATCTACTTAATGGATTTAGATCGGATTTTTCTCTATAATTTGCTTGAACATTCTGGTTGATTTTGAGACTTCTCTCATCGCGTTATGTATCATAGTTCGCTTGTGGTACCGATTTATTTGTGAGAATCTGAGAGACACACAGTGGGCAGAGGGGAGGTGAGTGGGGGCCCTCCTCACACATGTGCCAGTCTCAGGGTGTACCTTACCTCTGGTTAGCTAGCGAACAAGAGAACTACTTAATGGATTTAGATCAGTTTTTTTTCTAGAATTTGCTTGAACATTCTGGTTGATTTTGTGACTTCTGTCATTGCGATAAGAATCATAGTTCGCTTGCAGAAGTGATATATTCATGCTAATCCAAGACAGAGGCTGCGGGCCGAGGGCAGGGGGAAGTGTGAGCGGCAAGCCGGGCAGGGTCCTCCTCACTCACACGTCAGCCTCCATTCGAGTTGCTCTACCTCTGTATTTTGGAGCATAACTTGCTTCCACTTAACTAGCGATACATCTTGTTTCACTACTACACAGGCAGAGCTGCAGGGAACGACTAGTTGTATATAAAAAAGTGACATATTAATAATAATAATTCTTTGCATTTATATAGCGCTTTTCTCACTACTCAAAGTGCTCAGCAATTGCAGGATAAGGGCCTTGCTCAAGGGCCCAACAGAGCAGAGTCCCTATTGGCATTTACGGGATTCGAACCGGCAACCTTCCGATTGCCAGTGCAGATTCCTAACCCTAATTTGTTTACTATGTAAATTTTAATTTAAATTAGTGTTACTAAATATAATCTAAATTGAAAGCCATGGACAAAAAGGAAGCAGTTTAAAAAATCAGTACTCGAAAAAAGTTTGAAAGAAATAAAATTAAGGTGATAAGTGAATTACACAGAGCAGCTAATAACAGTTGGAGTGTGGACAGCTACAGTATGTGGTAGACTGCTATATCCAATACTGTGGCTTCATTAACTGCAAATTCTGTTTGCAAACTGCCCCTTAATCCATGGCTAAAATGGATAATTGTAACTGTAGTCCTTAAATAGGCCATTTTTCAAATTTCATCTTTGTCTAAAACTTTTCCTTCTTAACCTTGTAGCTAGTAGCCTCCTTACCATTAGTCCCGAGTGTCACTTGGGCAACTGTACAAATGCGTCTTGCATACGTGTTAAAACTGAAAATCACTCGGGCTGTAAAAGTGCTGTCAGTTCTGCCTTTCTTTGAAGAAATTACGTGTGACTGTAGAATTTCACTAATTGCACTATCAACAGTGAAGACTCTGATAAGAATACCCATCCAGCACCCAAACTAAAGAAAATTTGGGAGATGTACCAGGCCATTGTAGCAAAATTTCCAAGCGTTTACATTCTGGAATGTGATGTTAGCTTTGATGAAAGCCTCATGGCTTATAAGGGCAGACTGTCATGGATACAGAATATCATGTCAAAAAGTGGAAGATTTGGCATAAAGTTTTACAAGCTTTGTGAATCTAAAATGGGATACATTTGGAATTCGGCTCTGTCCCCTGGGAAAAGGACAATGTTTGATCAGAAATACAATCATCACGGAACTGCTACATCATCAATTCTGACTTTGATAGATGCTCAGCTGGATCAAGGTTACTGTGTAACCATGGACAA
This sequence comes from Erpetoichthys calabaricus, assembly GCF_900747795.2. Taxonomy (NCBI): domain Eukaryota; kingdom Metazoa; phylum Chordata; class Cladistia; order Polypteriformes; family Polypteridae; genus Erpetoichthys; species Erpetoichthys calabaricus. The sequence goes on along the minus strand of NC_041394.2, from coordinate 309,107,258 downwards.
TTTTTATAATTTGCTAGAGCTATTTGACATTTTGCTGCAAAGAAAGACTGATGCATATGGAACAGTGTGTCCAAAACCATTGGGGCCTGCCTGAAGACTTTGGCAGACCTAAATTACAGCGAGGTGTGCTAGTGGTTTGGCAAAGGTGTAAAGTGTTTGTGCTGAAATGGAAAGACAAGAAAGGTGTTTGCCTTCTTAGCACTGTACATAATACATCTATAGTCACTGTACAAGCAAAAGGCAACAAACAGGTTATGAAGCCTTGTGCTGTGGTCGACTACAATAGCATGATGGGTGGCGCAGACTGTGCAGATTAAGAATTGACTTTCTATCCCGTTATACGTAGGCAACAAAAGAAATACTACTAAAAGATATTTCATCATCTGCTGGAACGGTGCATTTGGAATGCATTCGTCTTATACAAACAAAAAGCTAGCAAAACTGTGTCTCATGCAAACTTTACATGCCAGCTTGTAGAACAAATCATTGCTGCACATCCACCGTTCACACTACCACTACTCTCTCTTCTGTTTCCTTTTCCGGTGTCCTTTTGGTGGTGGCTTGCACCACCACCATCTACTCAAAGTACCATGATGTTCCAACAATGATGAATGGATTAAAAGCCAGAAGTCTGTATGACCATCAGCATCAAGTGATTTCGTGAGAACCCTAACTACAAAGAGGACTATTTCATTTATGTTAGGTAGAATGCCCAGAGGAGACTGGGCGGTCTCATGGCCTGGAACCCCTACAGATTTTATTTTTTTCTCAAGTCTTCTGGAGTTTTTTTTTGTTTTTTCTGTCCACCCTGGCCATCGGACCTCACTCCTTTTTTATGTTAACTAATTTTGTCTTATTTTAATTTCTTATTTTGTCTGTTATTTTCTTTTCTTCATTATGTAAAGCACTTTGAGTTACTTTTTGTATGAAAATGTGCTATATAAATAAATGTTGTTGTTGTTGTTGTTGTTGTAAAGAGACATTGTGGATCAATCCAGAGAGTCTTATTGGTAGACATTTCATTATTATTTATACTAGACATTAAGCCCGTTACAATAACAGGCGCTAGAACAGTAGTCCATAAACATTAGTAGGAACAGTCTATATTAAATGGCAAGGGACATTTTACCTCATTAAATTTTTTCCGTAAAATGCTTGTAATTTTCTCTGACAGTAATACAGTGGAACCTCGGTTCATGAATGTCTCAGTACACGTACAAATCGGTTTACGACCAAAAAGTTCGCCAAACTTTTGCCTCGGTTCACGACCACACACTCGGTATACGAACAAGCCAGTTTCCCTTTCAGTTTGTACATGTTCAGTCTGTCCCTGTGCAATTCCTGTGCAGCGAGCAAGAGAGAGAGCGAGAGAGTGCGCGACACACACACACACAGGCATGCGAGAGAGAGAGACACACACACACACACACAAGCAGCATGAGAGAGAGACGCACATACACAGGCAGTGCGAGAGAGAGAGCTGGATGCATAAGGTAGGAAGGCAGTTAAAGAATGCACTGGGCTTGATTATGTTTTCACTTCTGTTTACAGCGATCGGTTCGTAGCGTGCATTGTTGCAATGTTACTATTCTTGGTGGTTTATTAAATTACGGATTTTTTCAAATGCTCATTTTTTCCATGTGCTTAAAACTCACTAAAAAAAGTGTTTTTAGCCAGCGGTTGGTAGCGCTATAGCGCGAACTATTGCAGTGTTAGTTTTCTCTGTTGTTCAAGGTTTTCTCAGTGTTATTCAATGTTTTTACATTTAGTTTACTATTACACTGTGCATTCTATGGTTTAATTAACTATATTTGTGCTTAAAAACTTTAAAAAAATATATATTTACATACAGTTCGTTTGGTCTGGAACGGATTAATTGTATTTACATACAATCCTATGGGGGAAATTGCTTCGGATCACGACCAAATCGGTTTACGACCAGAGTTTTGGAACGAATTATGGTCGTGAACCGAGGTTCCACTGTACTGGCTTTGCTGTCCGTAATATGCGTTTAATTTTCTGTCACAACAGTGGGCAATCAGCAGATTCTCCCCAGCAACTGATGTAGTGTGCACGAAAATAAATCTACTTTTACTTTACACTTTACCAGGCCAAGCTTCTTAATCGCAAATCTGACATCCTCAGAGTGAACACTTCCATGACAATGGGGAAGCTGGTCTCTGCATCTCAGTACCCAATTGGATTTTTCATGTTTTCTGTTTTAGGTCTTACCTCATTTACCGAAATCCGATTGGATCTGCCGCGAGATATTTTATAGGTCTCGCCCTCTCTGTCTTGTGTGACGCGTCAGGTGGCCTTTGAAGCATCGCACTGTGCCCCGCGCATGCACACTTCACCAGAAAACACACACACATGGACACTGGATGCACACAGGGGTTTTATTAAACAGGATTATTTTTATAATTATATACCTCCAACAAAAAAAAAAAACAGAATCTAACTCGTATCTGGGCAGTGTGCTGTTCAAAACCAGAAAAATCTGGAAAGGAAATCCGAAAAGAAACATTATTGTCCCGACTATGACTTTGTATTGTGCCTTTTGCCAGCTTTAAGATTTACCACACAAAGGACTCAGTTTGAGATTATAATCTGTTTTAGCATCATTAGTAGTATTATTATTTCTTTTGTTATTCTTGTTCAGTATATATTTTTTTATTTATCATTACCATTATTATTTGTATCATTAGTGTACTTTTGAAAATTAATATAAATGTAATTTTTCATTGCAAAAAAAAATGCAATGCTTTTATATGTTTTTTTTGGAGTAAAATGCAATACTAAGAAGGTTAAGTGGATTTACCATGTTGGTATCCTGGACCTTTATGCTTTGTCATCTTTGTTTAGCATTACTAGCATTATGTATATTATGTTTCAAAATATATCAATTGTGGACTTTCTGGACAGTCCATACAGACACTGAACCCCAAAGCAGACTCAGAAAACCAAAATAAAAGTGAAAAAAGGTCATTAATATCCACTTTTATGCTCTCACCACACATTTGTGTACGTAGTTATGCAGCGAGCTGAACATTCCTTCAACAAACACCCAAGGCAGTGGTTGTGTTCAGACATTTAATGAAAATGGTGTGAAACTGTAAAACAACAAGCAATACCTATCAGAATTTGTCAACTTGACACATTCTTCTTTAAAATGCCATTAAATTTAATAAACTACTTTGTTATTACTTCTTTATGAAATGGTATAAATTAAATCAGACTACAAAACAGATTCTTTAGCACAAAGAAGACTACAAAACAGATTCTTTAGCGTAAAGACTTCCTGCTGAGTAATACTCATATGAAGAGCCCCGAATAATCGTATATATTTTTTTTACATGCACACTAAACATTGGCAAAACTGTAAAAGGAACAGCTACAACTGAAACAATTAATACAGTATACTAATAAAAGAAACAAAACACATACAGATTATGTCTTTGCAACGGCAAAAAAACAGCAGATGGTAATGGATGTCTGCCACCTGCTTTTCCATGTGCTGCTTGCTTCAAAATAGAGTCTTGATAACATTATAAAACAATGCTTAATATGGTCACTAGAGGTTCCCTAAGAACACATTTTATTGGAGGACAGAACATGCGGAAAATTTGAAGGAAGAAATAAACAACAATACAGTAATGTAGAAACTTGGGTCACAGGTTTTCCTATCATCCTATGCCAACCTTTCTATTCACTACCTCTCCTTCACTCTGACTTCCTTCTTTCTCTTTAAGCCGGCCATTGTCTACCTTTCTCCGCTCAACTCTGAGTTTGCTAGTCATACACCCTAGGAGATATTTGAACCTGGTCCCACAGTCTCTTTTCCGGGTAACCTTTGGGGAACATTCCTGGGTCAACATATAACCTCCCCTGACATGATGTGTTTTGACAACCATACTGGGAAGAACAGGGGCTTCGGGAACTGCAACATTAATATGTCTGTATAAATACAACCCTTCACACAGACTCCATGATGTTGTCATGTTAATTCAACAATTCTGGTACACTCTTAATGTTTTTTAATGGCAATTTATGGTTCTTTACTTGGTTGTGTGGTTCCTCATAGAACCTCGTTCCTTGTAATTTACAAAGCACCATTTCATTCTAGCAATGGTTCTTTGCATATGAAGCTGGTACTTTGAATACTTTAATGTGTGGTAAGCCACCTAGCAGGACATTTACCAGATTAAGAAAATCTGACCTTAGCCTGTGTTACTGTATGCAGCAAGAGTCCTTGTAAAATCATGACCCATTGGTATTTTACTAATCTGTGACCATCTGTTCATAGTTATTTAATGTATGGAGCTTTTTTACAGATATAAATATATAAAGGTTCTTTCTGGTACCTTCGTGTGGATGGGTCTTTTGGGAACCAAAAATGGTTCCCCTATAACATTGCTCAGAAGAAGTACTATGGCACCTTTATTTTTAAGAGTGCGGGCAATATTTCTGAAGAATTACACATTATTAAAAAAAATACATTTATCTTAGTGTCCCCTAGGAATCTCTCCAACCCATAATCAAGCACAGAAGAGTTCAAATATGAAAACAATGATGTATTACTCTATAAAAATATAATATTACTAATACGTCATTTAAACGACAGCAGCAAACAAAACAAGAGCATGCTGTCTCCCAGTAACTGGCCATGTGATGGGATGGATTACTCTCCTCATAACTACAGCAACCACAAAGTCATTCTGTCCCTCCCCTCCTGTTTTGCTTCTCCTCTTTCACTGTCTCTTAGTTGGGCACACTATTACCTTGCTTGCGAAACTCTTACTGTAAATTTTATTCTAATTCTTTTTACAACTCATAAGTTCATTTTGGTTCTTGCACAATGCAGACATTTAGAAAGAAACCACAAATACCTAAAAAAAAAATAATAATCTTCAGAAAATACTGAATAAATCGCATTATTCCCACTCTCATTAGATGAATGTGTACAGTATGTGAAGTTGCTGATTGCTCTACATCTGCATATTTGAATGTTCACATACTTGTGTCCTCAGAAGATATTTCTACAAATTGGACAAATTATGTTGCATTTGATTAAAATTCATACCAAACACGAAATGATTCAGTTTTGGTTTTCTGAACAACTGAAATTTTAAGTTACATCAATTGTGAAATTTAAAACATCACAAAAATAAAGAAAAGATATTGTTAATATATACAGTCATGCACGCAAGCATTGCTAGTGTCATAGTGTCTCATTATGGGTTTGAGTATAAGTGTGGGTTTAAGTAAAAATATCGGGAAGGTCTTTGTGTGGCACTGCCACTAAAATAGAGTGAAAGAGAACTCCCTACAGGACTTTTGATATCATTTCCTGTCCGGACAGTGCCAGCTCTGACCCTTCCACTTTCTCCACTGTTTAAACCACCTCTCTATAGGAAACCAGCCTTCATTGTGGAAATGACTTTTAAACAGTACGGAACTGCACTTATCAACTTGAACATTTATATATATATATATATATATATATATATATATATATATGTATATATATATATATATATATATATATATATATATATATATATATATATATATATATATATATATATATATATATATATATATATATACATATATTTATACACTAGCTGTGTAAGCTTTATACAGCACAGGGTCCTCAAATCTATTGAAATCGTCAGAAAAAAAATTGAAATTGAATTATAATTGAAAGGAACTACTCAGTCCATCTCTCTCCTAGGAGGATTTGTCTTGCTGACATGCTAGTGTCGCTTGTGCATTAGTAGCAGGAGGATAAGTAAAAGGGATACCGTTTTGCCAATGTTAGCGGCTAAGCGACTTTGTCTTTCTACGGAGGATTAATTTTACTGACATGCTTGCCTCGATGTGTATTAGCGGTGGGAGGAAAAGTAAAAGGGATACCATTTTGCCAATGTTAGTGGCTTAGCGACTTTGTCTTTCTATGGAGGATTAATTTTGCTGACGTGCTCGCTTCGCTTGTGTAGTAGCAGCGGGAGGAAAAGTAAAAGGGATACCGTTTTGCCAATGTTAGTGGCTAAGCAACTTTGTCTTTCTTTGGAGGTTTCGTTTTGCTGACGTGTTGGCCCTGCTTGTGTTATTAGCAACTAAGTGAGTTTTCTGTTTCCTCGGAGGTGTATATATATATATATATATATATATATATATATATATATATATATATATACAGTGGAACCTCTAGATACGAGTTTAATTCGTTCCAGCACTGAGCTTGTATAGCGAATTTCTTGTATCTAGAACAAACTTCCCTATTGAAAATAATGGAAATCCAGTTAATCCGTTCCGCACCCCAAATATATCAACATAAAAATCAATTTTCCTAACAAATAACACTGATAAATTATATATACTGTAGTCTACCTTTAATAAATAACACTGGTAAATAATATAACTGATTATTAAAAGAATCAAAACAGGTGTCCAAAGTGCAGTAGAGCATTCAATAAATCTTTAAATAAATAATCCTTAAAACAGTTGTGAAGTGGAGGTTTAAAATACACAAGAATAACAATCCTTTAACACGAGGTTAAAACGTCAACAGGAAGCAGTCTTTAAAAAAACAGATGACAATCCCCGGTGCTTCTTCTCTGTTAGCGTCTCACCTGCTTCTCCCATGCGGGCTCTGCAACAGGCGAGACACTCTTAATGCAGCTGACCTTCTCTACACCGTCCTGCTTCAGCTGTTTGGCTCGCCTGTTCAGCTCACTGTTCAGCTACACGCGAGCCTGCACTCACTCGCTCTCCCGCACCGACTTCCTACTGCTGCCAATGCCTGCTGTTTCCTGCCTCCTCCTGCAACCTCCGTTCTCTCTCCTCTCCTCTCCTCTCTTTTCTTTTACTTCTCCTCCCCCTTAACCGGCTCGCGCTTCTCTATATATGCGGGGAGGACATGGAAGCTGCAGCCCATCAGCCACAGGAACAATCATGGATGTGGGCAGTTTCCCACCTGTGCACTTAGGTGAGAAACGCAGACACCGCAGATCGCCCTGTGGCTCGCTACAGCTACCACGCCCCCTCGCTAAGCCGCGAGTTATACCCACAGCCTGGCTGGTGGCTCGTTACGCGAGCCAATGCTCGTATTTAGATCTGAATTTTTCGCTCATACTTTCCTCATATTTTGAATTTCTCGTATACAGAGGTGATCGTATCTCAAGGTTCCACTGTATATATATATATATATATATATATATATATATATATATATATATATATACAGTATATATGGAAGTAAAGGTCTGTGAAAAGGTTTGCATATTTGTAGCTCGAAATCTACAAAGGGAGAAACAGATTCACATATCTTAAAATATTTTTTTATTACTAGGCTTTCACCTATCAGGAATCATCATCAGAGGAAAATGATTAGACTTACAGGAATACAAGGCAATATATAGCAAATAAGGAGGGGTGGATAGGTGGATGTCGGGGGGGTATTTGGTGAGGTGGGTTACGGAGGGTGTTGGCCACAAAGTCTTATTTATTATTTGTATGTTCTTCTTTTCAAGCTGGCATATGCAGGGTTCATGTCCAAATTTCTCTTAATGGCATTTTCGTTGGATAGCCACGTTTCAGCCAGTTCTCTGGCACTTTTAGTATTAGCCTTTTATTGGCTAACTGAAAAGATTACAATATGCAAGCTTTCGAGGCAACTCAGGCCCCTTCTTCAGGCAAGATGTAATTACATCTTGCCTGAAGAAGGGGCCTGAGTTGCCTCGAAAGCTTGCATATTGTAATCTTTTTAGTTAGCCAATAAAAGGTGTCATTTTGCTTGGCTTTTCTCTACAATCATAATGGCTAACACGGTACAACACCCTAGTACTACAGTATTAGCCTTGAATTTTACCTGCACTGAGTCCCATTTAAATGTGTGTCTGGTCAAACTTGTACTGTATATGCGTAAATCAGTGACTGTGTGTCCTTTCTTCTGACTGCATTGTGATGTTCCTGTATACGTATGTCAAGTGTTTTTGATGTTTGTCCCACATATGTAGCTTCACACTTGTATTTACACACATAAAGTTTCACCGGGCACACATTTAAATGGAACTCAGTGCAAGTAAAATTCAAGGCTAATGCTAAAAATCCCAGAGAACTTTTAAGATATGTGATTGATTTTTGTCCCTTTGTGGATTTCCAGATACAACTCTACATATATAGCAGTGAAGGTCTGTGATACGGTTTGCATATATGCAGCTCGAAATCCACAAAGGTAAAAAATGAGTTACATACCTTAAAATAGTTTTTTATTGCTAAGCTTTCAACAACCTGGTAGGTGTCATCATCAGAGGAAAATGATTAGACATACAGGAATCAAAGGCAATAAATAGCAAATGGGGCAGTGGGGGTGGGTGTGTGGGGTGGGGGGTGGATTAATAATATGGGGTTTGGAGGGTGTTGCTCATAAAGGCTTTTTTATTATTTGGATGATGTTCTTTTTAAGCCTGTATATGTTGGGTTCATGTTGAAGTGTCCGTTAACTTTGTTTTCGTTTGATAGCCACGATTCAGCCAGCTCTGTGGCACTTTTGTTATTAGCCCTGAATCTTACTTGCACTGTGTGCTGGTTAAACGTGTGCCCCAGCTGAACTGGTATTTTACACCCAGATAGTTTCTAACATCACTTCATCTTCTGAGCCTCATGCCCCGGCCCTTCTACCTCAACAACTACATAATCAGCCACATCCCAGAAGATGGAATTTATTTGGGAACTTGCTTTCAAGGAGGATGGAGCTCCATCACTGGGAATCATTTAAAACTGATGCTCATTGGACTTCTAACAATAGCATTGCTTGCCATTATTCTTTATTCTTCTTGTTTTATTTTTGTCAAATAGACAAAACAGTGTGTCCACTCAAGCCCCAAATGTGTTTGTGACTTCTCATTTACAATATGTATAGTACTATTCAAAAGTTTGGAATCACTTGGACATTTTCATGCTTTTAATTGAAATTAATAACTTTTTTTAATCAAGACACCAATAAAGTGATTTAAAAATATAGCCAAGACATTAATAGTGCCTATTACTGCTTGAAATTATTTTGAATTTATTATTCACATATGACTTCAAAGCTTCCTTTTCAGTAGTCATTCCTTCAGTGTCCTAATGGTCATCTCCTTTAACTTACCCTTAATTAGTTATTTTAAATGCTAATTGGTTAAAGAGCAAACTTTATAATTGCATTAGCACCACTGAAATCTGTATTCTGTTCAATAAAGCAAGTAAAGGGTCTTTTATATGAATTGCTAAGTACTGGCACTCCTAAAATTCAGTTCTGGGTTCAAAGTTGGCCAAAATATTAATTTTTTTTTACTTTTGACAGAATTAATGATATTTCCTGTGACAGATTGCCAAGAAACTGAAGATTTCATACAATGGTGTATATTACTGTCTTGACAGAGAAAAGGAAAGGCCTAAGAAGCAGAGTTTCAAAGAAAAAGCTATATCTGAAACTGGCAAATAAAAAGAAAAGGTTAAAATGGTGCAAATAAACATAGATTTTGGAAGGAAGATGACTGGAAAAGCATATTATTGTCAGCTTCCTGGAATCATCTTTTCTCTGTTGAAGATGACACTGGTATTTGATCAGAATGGCACTTCAGAGTATCAACAACACTCATACTATATTTACGGTGAATAAAAAAACCAAAACTGGATGCTTATCCTCAGACAGTCTTTGAGGGTTAATTTCTTCTATGTTACGAAATGTCTCACACGCGAATGTGCACACTGACTGCATCTTTTTCAGTGTAGCACCCTGGCCAAGTGCAAGCATAGTCATGGCAGGACTCAAACCGTTAGGCTTAGAGAAGGACACTTTTTGTGTGTCCTTCAAAATATGTGTCCAACAAAATATTTTTGTTTTGATAAAATGTTTTGGATTTGGTTATTGCTTTTTTTCTGGTATATTAGGTATTAGGTATTGTTTTGATCAGAGTCACAGTATTGTAGCAGTTCTCTTTGAATATGTATATTGCCATCGTCCCAATGGTCAGTGCTTATACTCAGAGTGAGGATAGGATGCTGGGTCAATGGCTTCTTCTTTATAAAAGCTGTGAAGGCTGTGGTTAGCGGAGGAGGTCGATCGATCAGAGTGGCAGTGGATTTTGAAAGAGGGTGCTTGCCATTGTAAAGAAAGCTGGGTGGCTCAGCAGTTGTCTGCATGGAAGGGGCTTTAAGCGTCCCTTTAGGGCAAGTATGGCTCCAGATTTTCTTGTATTTTCTGCCCGTATGTTTTTTTATGACTGAATTTTATTTTTACTTAAATATTTTGTCACGTTAAATAATTTTTACACCATGAATCCTTTTACTGACTGTCACTGATACCTATGGTCCTGGTCCATTCCAACTACTAGGCTTTGCAGATGGCCTGTGACAGCATGTGAACTTATCTATTTTTAACGCTTTTTAGAACAACTGGTGTACGAAATCTATCCTTTCATTTTATAGTATGATGTGCGGGTGATAGTTCATGGACAAGGTTAAGCAATCTTTGGAAGAAAAATGTCTAGAAAATTCTAATTGTTACCCTGGTTCAACCACATCTGTCAAGATAATTATGGAGTGCATTGCTTGATGAAAGGAATAGTTGTTTGAAAGTAATTGTCTAGATTTTGATCAGTTGACAAGGAAAAATAAGTTAGGTGAAGCTGCTTGTTATTCACATATAATCTTTTGTTATTATGTATTTTAAACACTGTGGTTTCACAAATTTCAGTATGCTAATTGTTAAACTCACATATTCAGGATACAAAATGTTAACATTCAAATGATTTCCATGCTGTAAAGTTTTGCAAAAAGTATAAAACTTATTGGCGTCTCTCAATGAGTCTCCTAATGACTAACAATGAAGCTTGCGACTAAGGAATGATTTTTCTTTGTTCTTCATTGAGCTGTGTCATTGCATTTTCTTCTATCATTTTTATGATTCTTTTTTATCCTGTTAAAACCCTAAAATCCTATTATGTTTATCTCTTTATTCATGTTTTTCTTTCTTTTCTTTTCTTTCTGCCAATGCCATTGAGTTTACCACATCACCAAAACTGGACTGACTGGGTTCAGTAAATGAATGGAAGGATGGATGCCCGACTAAACACACCTATTCAAGGTTCATCTATCCATTTCTGCAACCTGTTAATCCATCCATCATTTATTGAATTAGCTTAGTTCACTTCAGGTTCAGAAGGGGATGGTGCCCACCACAGGACCACTGGACACATTCATTGCCCTGGATAAGGTGTTCATTCATTGCAGGGCACATTCGGGAACACATCAACACTCATTCACTTGAGACCATCTTAAAGTCATTTATTAACTTAACAAAATATCTTTAAAAAAACATCATTCACATTTCCAGGATATCAACCCAGAAGCTGTGAAGCAATACTGCTAACCCACTGCAAACATCTACATAAGATGCATTTTCTCTATTTTCCCTATAATATAAAGCAACGTTTAAATCACATTTATTTCTTTTATAAAGTACCTTTCTCATTGTTTCATAGTTTTGAAAGTAAAATAACAAACATGAAACTATCAATCAGTAAATTACATGAAACTATCAATCAGTACATTAAGAAAATACACAAAAAATAGCAATTTACAACATCCATGTTCCCAATAATTTTTTTTGTATTTCTAGTTTTACTTTTGCTTTATCAAGTGTCTTCCAATGATGTTTACTCTGAATGAATACACAATAAATGAGAGGGCAGAGTAGTACAGTAGTTGCTGGACTTGATTTCCACTTCAGGTTTTAGCAAAGAAGTTGTCACACATGTGTGGATAGGAGGCAGCTAAAGGGCTTGGAGAAGAATGGTAATACATTTGCCCAGGGGGTGGTGGGGTGCACTAACGCTCTTTCTGAGTTCCCTGCAGACCTTCCCGGGAAATCCCACCAGGAGCCACTGCCTCGACTCAAGACACGCCACTTTCGGCCCCGGCCCCAAGGATGACATCACTTCCGGTCCCGGCCGTGAGGACGACATCACTTCCCCAAGACTTCCTATAAAGCCTCACTCCTTTCCCCTGGAATTCAGTTCTGTTTTGGACTCTGTCTTGTAAACTTGACTCCACCTCAAACCTTTACTTTTTGCAGCCAGGATACAGAATTATACGGGTGGCTGCCCCAAACCTTTGCCATGTCTCATGTCTCTTCATATCACAAAGTCAAATGAAAGACATAGTAAGGACAAGAGACTCAGTTGAGTTTTTAGCCATGTGATTGTCTGTGAGGAGTTTGCATGTTCTCCCGTTGGATGATTGGATTTCCTCTAGATAATCCTGTTTCCTTCCAAATTCTAAAAACACACAGATGCCAGCAGTTGAATACATGTGTGTCCTCCAATGGATGTTGTTGATTCATATGTTCTGTTCGATTCTTCTGTAATTGTTAGTTACAGGCAGAATCATAGTGGAAGAGAGGATTACTAGTGTATATTGGCCATGCAGCTTTACCCAAAGTGGCCTAAGACAGCACAAATCAATAGAATAGTAAAAACTCTAAGTAAAATCGGTCAGCTAACTTACAGATGTATGCTGTACAAGACATTGATAAGTTTTGGGAGACCACTGGAAAACAGAGGAAAACACATTTGCCAAAAGATTTTGCATCATAAAAGATGGGAAATGGGTAAAAAACTGAAGCACTGTGCCCCCAGAATGAGTTGGTTTAAAAAAAGTGTTGCCAGGAGTGGGAGTGGGAACAGCTGGTTGCATAAAATGCACATCTGCATGCTGTCTGAAGGGTGGTCTGAGCTTTTAAGGAAGAGCTGGGATGTACAGATGCAGAGATACTTTGGGCTACCACAAGGAATTCTAGAACTATAAGGAGAAACACGCTTGACTCTAGAAGTGACTCTAGTGATTGCCCCCAGAATGGGGTTTAAAGCCATATTGTGGCCAGTAGTCAGTTAAGTTTAGGAAGATTAATGGTAGCAGGAACTCAACTGGCAGGAGGAAACACAAACCAGACGTGTGGTAAAAGAGGAACAGGAGATGAAAGAAGAAGTGTGTTTTAGATGGTACAGTGATAGATAGATAGATAGTGTGGGAGATGGCCGGCTGTTTATCCCGGCCAGCACCCCCAGGCCGCTAGATGGAGCCCTCCCTGTAGCATGGGAGTGCCCCAAAGACCAGCAGGGAATTATGGACAGTGGAGTTTTTATTCCCAACCCTGCTGGACACCGTGGGGCCCACCAGAGGATGCTGCGGGGAGGCTCAAGGACTCTTATGTGCCCTATAACCTGGAAGTACGTCCTGGTCACGTGAACAGGAGAAATGACGTACTTCCAGGTTGAAGAAAAGGAATGTTACCCTGACCTGGAAGTAATAAGGACTTGTGGACTGTTGGGCAGGAACACCTTCGGGTCAGGTGGTATAAAAGGACTCTGGGAAAGCCCAGACACTGAGCTGAGCTGGGAGGTAGGGTGGCGAAGTGTCTGGGAGAGGAGGATTGGTATTGTGATTGTAGAGAAAAGTGTGTATTGATTATATGAGTAGTGTGGAGTGGAGGGTGCTTAGTGCATGTTATTATTATATAATAAATAATAATTGTACTTTTACCTGGTGTTTGGAGTGGTACCTGAGGGTTCAAGGGAGCACTAATACGCTCTACTGCTACAATAGATAGATAGATAGATAGATAGATAGATAGATAGATAGATAGATAGATAGATAGATAGATAGATAGATAGATAGATAGATAGATAGATAGATAGATAGATAGATAGATAGATAGATAGATAGATAGATAGATACTTTATTAATCCCAAGGGGAAATTCACATCCAAGGGGAAATCCACATAAAAAATGACCAGCCCCCCACTTTAAACAAAGAGATAGTAGGTTTGTGGTTTTCTGTTTCATTGGTTCTTTGTTGCTCATTCTGTGTATTCTCTCCCCATTTGTGCTGTAGTATTTAATAAATACATTTCTTTTTGTAAATAAGGCCTTTTTGGTATTTTGCTGAGTGACATTACAAGGCTATCTTCTCTGGTTCATTTTTTATATTAGAAGCATAGTTAGGTTATATGAATTTCTCAGAGTTATACCGTTGCCCTTTGGCAGGGATCGAGTCATCAACCTTGATGTTTCAAGCTAAATTTGCTATAAAACGCAACACACAGTTTGGATGGATGGATGATTGACATGGAAAGAAATTGAATGAACCCCCCAGGTTGGTAATAAGATGAACTTCTACAACCGATCCATAGAATTAGAAAGCCTTTGCACTCCTCATTTAACCCCATTATTGATTGTGCTTTGGGAGGACAGTCTGCTCTACTAACACAGACTATGATTGAAAACTCTGGTTTGTTCCCTGTTATCACTACATTGCATTTGGCCAGATCAGCTTACAAGGTCATGATATGTTGCAGTAGTTTACACAGTATGATGTGTTCTTTGTCACCAATGGAATAACAGGTGGGGACTGAACTGGCTACCTTGGGATACACCAAAGCAATCACAGTAATCATACTGTGCTTCTTTGTCATATTAGTCCCTAGGGGTGTATAAATAAGAATGTCTCCCACCAGTTTAATTTTTGTACATGATTCATCTGAAAATAGAAAATTCTGTGCCTAGGCTGTAGTTTTGAGAGACCTACAAATCTTGACTTGATATTTTAAAAAAGTTGGATGAATAGGGATAAACCAGTTTTCAACAAAACTTTTGTTTTCTTATTCTGTATAATGCTCACCCCCTAAAGTGAAAAGGAAGTTTGTGGCCTCTTCAATGAAATATGCTTTTTTGAAAACCCCATTCTACTTCAATAACTTGCCTAATTTTTTCAATAAACTGGCTTTTATTGAAGGGCAGATTATCAACTCTTCTATTTGTCTTCTACATTAGGTATTAGGATGGCTGCCAAGAAAGCACACTTCTAAAAAGAATAGATGTTGAAACTTAAATTCATATCTGGGTGGTCTTCAGCTCCCATTAATGTTTAACCTTAGGGGAGTGGTATACGAAATTAATGGATGGATTGAAACTCCTAATTGAGATAATGGATTAAACAAATAAGAAATGAAAACAACATTTATTTGGGCAAAATAATTGCATTTAAATTCTAGCAGTACGAAAGTACAGTTCTCAGAAAAAACATATACCAAAACATGTTTCCTTTTCTGTTCCTTACTCATCATTTACATACTCAGCTATCTAAACATTCCTTTTTATCCCTTGCGATAAACAGATAGTTAGGAAAATGAGCCTCTGTCATTTTTGCTCTTGCTGAGACCTGTCATATTATGCGCCATATGACACCTCCTACGTCAAGGTTCCTTGATAAGGCATCATCTAAGTGGCTATTGAAACTATCTGTAATTCTTTTTCCTGTTCTAGTTAATTCTCTGTTTTTCTTTTCTTCTTCTTAGAAAGGGCTCTAATTTGTTTTTCACTTTGTCTGTCAAATGTTACCCTTATGACTCTTCTACTTCTTGTTCTTTGAAGAGTCCACTCTAATGTCAAGCACAGAAATGGAAAAACATTTTGTCATCTGTTTCCTGCTGCTGGCAATTTCTGAGCTTAGCCCTATTAAATCCATTAGAACAACAAATGCCGGTCGTGGGCTGATGTACCTGCACACTTGAAAAGTTAAATACTATGTTGTAAATTGCACGCAATCTTGTCAGTTCTGGCTAAGGTACACTTCTCAGGCCTCACAGCCCTAAAAAGTCATCACTACAGATCAATATCAAGAAGAACACTTCGGGTCTCACTGTGTGTGGAATGAAGAAGAAATCTTTTTCTTGCCTTGAGCCAAAGTGTTGTCTTAAACCACAAAACATAAATTAAATGAAGTAATCTTTTCTAAGACATTTTGTAACTCAAACAAGAATGACTCAGTGGATCAGAATTTTATCAAAAATTCTACAGAATACAATCTCAGCAATACAAGAAAGGTTAGCCACCTGTACATTTATCACATTTGAGTCATTCAAACAAATCGGTGAGAAGTGAACAGCTTTCTGTAGAAAAATGGGGTAGACACAAACACAATGAGAATAACTACTTAATTTAAAAAATTCCCCTTTGGAGATTAATCAACAAAAGCATTTATTTATATACCATAATTTCATAGATGAAAGTAGCTCAAAGTGCCCTATAGTATTAGCTAAAGACTGTTACAAAACAATAAAAAATAAAAAAGCAGTTATTTATAATATTGGAGAATCATATAACATCATCCTAACGTTCGCAGATGACAGCGCAGTGATAGGACGCATTACTGATGGGGATGAGGCGGTCTACAGGAGGGTAGTGGCCAGTCTGGCGTCATGGTGTGAGGACAACAACCTCACCCTCAACACAGAGAAGACGAAGGAGATGATAGTGGACATGAGGAAGGAGAGGAGACCTCACCGGCCACTGTTCATCCGAGGGCTTGAAGTGGAGAAGTTGAGCAGGCATTAAATACCTGGGTGTCTACATCAGTGAGGATCTCACTTGGACACTTAACACCACACAGCTGGTCAAGAGGGCTAAACAGCGGCTGTACTTTCTGAGGAGGCTGAGGAAGTTTGGTATGCAGAGAATGGTAAAGACTGCTGAGAAGATCACCGGGACCCCACTGCCCTCTGTGCAGAGCATCTACAACTGCAGAGTCCGCAGGAGAACTGCCTCGATCCTCAAGGACCCCAACACGAACTGTTCACACTTCTACCCTCAGGCAGGAGGTATAGAAGTATGAAATGCAGGACTTCCAGGCCAAAGAACTCTTTCTTTCCCAAGGCCATTAGTCTCCTAAATAACTGACTGGAGTTTATGACCATAGTTCACCTCATTCTATCTACCTCACACAACTGTATTTGACTTGTCCATCACACAGCTACCTGAACATGTTTTTATACTTTATGCTACCTCTATTACTTATTATCTACTTGCTACTTATTATTTATGTTTATCTTTATACATTGGTTTGTTAACCATTGGCATTTGGTGTGGACAGCAAAGAAAGAATTTCATTGTACAGGGAAACGTGTTTTCTTACTGTGCACATGACAATAAACTTTGAACTAATGTCCAACGTAATGACAAACTATGGTCAGATGACCAGGCAGGACAGGATAATACAAATAAAAGGCCATCCACTCTCCATTGGGCATTCTGTCACCATTAATAGGATACTCTTGTGGAGTTCTCTCTTTCTTCCTCTTCATTTTGATTTTTTCAGATTCTCAGGAGGCTGCAGCATACTTAAGGCAGGGGGCGCAGCACCACCTCAGACTACCAGAAAAAAGAAAACACACAAAAGCTGAGATTAGTGACCAGCCTGGAAAACAGCAAATAGAGTTACATTTAATGAAAAGAACTGATTTCCTCCTCACCTCAGTATGAAGTTCTAGTATTAGTGATGCTAGTAATTTAAAGAGAAAGACAGATTAAAGTGGTGGGTTTTTAATAGTATTTTGAAGTGTTCAACTGTACTGGCCTGAAGTATCTCAAAAGATTTTTGGTGCATATAAACTGAAAGCCACTTCACCGGTACTTTTATGCTTCACTCCCTGAATACTGAGCAAGCCAGTGTGAGAGGATCTAAGATTACAATTAGAAATCTAAGAGGTCAAGCATTCCAAACCATAAGATGGTGTTAGATAATTTAGGGCCTTATATATAATTAAAAGCATTTTAAAATCAATCCTAAAAGACACAGGCAGCCAGTACAATGACTCTATGATTGGGTGAGATACACTGTATGCTTAAATTTTTCAGTTTTGTTAAAATTCTTACTGCTGTGCTTTGCACAAATTGCAGTCAAGCTATATTCCAAGGGAATGACAGGGTGAAACACAGGTAAAGATTTGGGTGCCAACCCGGCCATTCCCATTTACTTAAGGTTTTAAATAAAGATAATGCATGATGGTGTATACAGGAAACAGAAAATACTGGTACCAGAATAGATAGATAGATAGATAGATAGATAGATAGATAGATAGATAGATAGATAGATAGATAGATAGATAGATAGATAGATAGATAGATAGATAGATAGATAGATAGATAGATAGATAGATAGATAGATAGATAGAAATGTGACTAAATCAGTTTCAACATCTTTGCTCTGGTTGCTTGGATAAGAAATGATACCTTCCGGGTAGTCGCACTTTTGATACCCAGGGACCAGAAGAGGCGGAGTCAGTTGCCCTCATTGGGCAGTTTCTCTGCACTGTGAAGGAAGAAGAAGACAAAATAGTAGCATTGTCCCCACTCTGTCAAGGGTGGTATCACATACCTGGCAGGAACTCGGAGGGTGAACCTCTGACACGCATGCATGACTATATATATACATACATATATGTATATTGTGATGCCTGGGCATGTACAGCCGTCCCAACAAGACAAAGACAGGCAGGAAACAGGTTTGCCACAAAACACACAACTTTATTCTTCTGCGGGGAAGCGTTTTCTAATTGCCCCTCACATCTCAACAGAATACAAATAAAAGCAACAATGATTGCACAGTCCTTTCACCTCCATTCCTCCACACAGGCTTTGTCCTTCTTCCTCCCAACTCTGGCCATTAAATACTGCCAACTGGCCCCCTTTTATAGGACACTCAGAAGAACTCCAAGTGTCCACCGACCTTCTTCCGGCAGTATTTCCAGTTGTGGCGGAAGTGCTGCCAAACAGGGACCAGCAAACGTCCAGGAGCCCCCTGGAAGTGGCCATGGGCCCCAGCTGGGTTGAGCTTCCATGCTCTATACCCATGGCCTCACTACAAGCCAAGGGAGCTCCCCTCTATCGATCCGGGGAAGAAAATGTCCTGAAAAAGCTCTCTCTCCTCCATTCCTTCCATTGTCAGGGCGTCTGAGCTGGGTAAAGGCTGTGGCCATCCGCCACAACATATATATAAATATATATATATATATATTATAAGAACGCTAGGAGTCACTGTCACCCCATTAAACCCAACGGACAGACACACAAACAGAGTAAAAACACTAAGAAGATATTTAGTATTTTATTTTTTAAATAGTGCTCCTCCAGCACCACAGCCACCAATAAACACAAGTAAATCCACAATAAATCACTATAACCCTCTCCTTCATACCTCCCAGCAAGCTCTGTCTCACTCCTCCCGACTCCAGCTCACTTACTGGGTCTCCACCAGTCCTTTATATAGTCCTTGACCCGGGTCAGATGGAGAATTGGATTTTTCTTCAGCCCAGAAGTACTTCGGGACTCCCGTCCTTATGACCTGGGAGTACTTCCAGGCTATAAATATGGCATGAGTCCTTCTGTTCCTTTACAGCTCCCCCTGGAAGTACCCATGGCACCCAACAGGGCTGCACAACTGAACTCCAAGTTTCAGGATGCCCTGTGGGGCACCGCCAGATCCCAGGGAAGCTGCCATCTAACAGTTTGGGGGAAGCAGTGACCTAGAAAAGCCGCCTTCCATCATCCTTCCATCACAGGGGAGCCCTGGCCGGGATGAGCTGCTGGCCAGCCGCCACAATATGTGATCCTGAAAGGAGTGCATTGAAGTAATTTAGATGATTAAAGACAAAAGCATACATTAACTTCTCACAATCAAATGTGAATAAAGTACTATCTATCTGTCCATCTATCAGTCAAGACAAGGTCATAGGGTTTAATTCCTGGCCTGGTTACTGTCAGTGTAGAGCATTCTTTCCTTGATTTCATGGGGTTTCAAGCCCATATCCAAAAGGAACACACGTTGGTCTGTACTATATCTTATTTCCATTTCCCTCAGTATATCTATTTTCCACCACTTTCTGTTTCTAGCCATCGCCTTATTTTATTTAATTTCCTGCATATCCTTCTCTACCATATTCTCCTATCTGGTTTTTGGCCTTCTTCTTCAGACAGTGAAACTGTGAATGCACTCAAACAGTGAAATAGCCAATGCTCTATGCCAGCTCCTTCTAAAGTTTCAATGTAATAACCTGCCAGCAGTAACAGGACTGTCAAGGAGTGGCTTAGTGATTTGGACTCTCCATCCATCCATCCATCCATTTTCCAACCCGCTGAATCCTAACTACAGGGTCACGGGGGTCTGCTGGAGCCAATCCCAGCCAACACAGGGCACAAGGCAGGAACCAATCCCGGGCAGGGTGCCAACCCACCGCAGGACACACACAAACACACCCACACACCAAGCACATACTAGGGCCATTTTAGAATCGCCAATCCACCTAACCAGCATGTCTTTGGACTGTGAGAGGAAACCGGAGCGCCCGGAGGAAACCCACGCAGACACGGGGAGAACATGCAAACTCCGCGCAGGGAGGACCCGGGAAGCGAACTCGGGTCTCCTAACTGCGAGGCAGCAGCGCTACCACTGTGCCACCGTGCCGCCCCGATTTGGACTCTCTAAGCTGAAATCTAACAAATCACCAGGATGAGATAATATTTATCCTAGAATGTTTAAAGAGGTTAGTGTGTGCATATGTAAAACATTGTGGTTATTTTTCAAAATAATCACTGCACATTGGAAAAATTCCTAAACAGCAGAAGCTAGCAATATCATCATAATTAAAGAAAAGGATAATTGGGCAAATTCAAGTAACTATAGGCCAGTAAGGTTAACATGCGTCATGAGTAAATTGATGGAAGCAATTTTTATGCAACAAACTGAGGATCATATGTCAAGAACAGATGTATTTGTAAACAGCCAGCATGGGTTCAGATGGCAGATATTATGTTTCACAAATATTCTGGTATTCTGTGAGGAAGCAACAAAACCATGTATCCAGATAAGTGCACAATATTATTTATCTGGATTTTCACAAAGCTTTTGATAAGAAATCAGTCTGATGAGAGGTTAGTCACTAATGGATAACATTTCGTATTTGTCAAGTTGAAGTTATTCTTTTCCAGTCATGGTGTTCATTAATTTACCACATGAAATTGTGCCCTAAAATAAAGTATACTATTACAAATTCTATAAAACAAAAATTCTATACAAATTCTATAAAACAAAAATTCTATACAAATTCTATAAAACGCCTAGCATTTTTTTGTATTTGAAGCGCCAAGGTCCATGTTCTATCCAGCCCCTGCTTGATTGCCTTATTGACATAAGGAGTTGGATGGCATTAAATTTTCTAAATTTAAATGAAAACAAGACAGGAGTCATGCTATTTCTATCTATCTATTGAGACCCAATGGCACCAGTGGGACCCCCTGCATCAACCTTTCCACTGTGGCTCAATTTGAGAAATCCATGATCACAAATTTAGGTGTGAAAATGGATTCCACTTTAAAACTTGATAGCCATGTGAATGCAGTGGTAAAATCTTGCTTTTTCCAGTTTAGGTGACTGTCAAAAATCAAGCCTGTTTTGTCTAAACGCAACCTTGAAACAGTGATACATGCTTTTATAACATCTTGTCTAGATTACTGCAATGTGCTTCTTTTTGGAATTAGCCAGGCCTCCATTGCTCACCTACAGCTGGTGCAAAATGCTGCTGCTCGATTTTTAACTGGCACAAGAAAGCACGAGCATGTTACCCTGATTTTGGCTTCCCTTTACTGGCTTCCAGTTCATTTTCAAATCCATTTTAACATCCTTGTATTTGTTTTTAAATCCTTTAATGGTTATGCCCCATTTTATTTGTTGGAACTGCTACACCCTTATGTACTGTCTCGCTTTCTCAGGTCAGCAGACCAGATGCTTTTACGTGTTCCCAAGGCATGATGCAAACTCCGAGGTGATCGGGCGTTTTTTTTAGTTGCAGCCCCAAAACTCTGGAATGATTTGCCATTGCACGTTAGGCAGGCTCCTTCACTAACTGTCTTTAAATGTTATTTAAAAACACACTTTTACTCTCTGGCTTTTAACCAGTATGATATGTTGGCTATCTGTATACTTTTTATTATGAATCTCTTCAGCTCTTATGTGTTTCTGTTTCTTTTCCCTTTGGTTATTGTGCATCTGATATGTTGGGTTTTTATTGTACAGCACTTAGGTCAGCCTTGATGTTGTTTTTAAAGTGCTTTATAAATAAATAAACTCAAGAGGCATAAATAATAAGCATGAAAACAAAAGCCATAAAACTTGCTGAATATCTCCGCTTAGATGTGGCAAACGTTTTAGTTCAAAAAACGTGTCTTCCCAGTTCCTGAGGCACATTTGTGACAACAAAAGTAAAGTGAAGTTAATAAACCTGGATTGTTGGTCCTGTTTTCTTAAGGTAAGGATACGTTTGTTCACTGTGACTGATGTGGTGGAGTTTAACATTTTCCACAAGTGCAGCATGAATAACCAAAGTTGTGAAATGCTGCCCGGATGTCTGTTTTACCCTGTGTGTCTCAACAACTGTGTTTCATCAGTGGTTACTTTCTGACATGGCTTGTAATAAATGATGCTTAGCAATAAATTGTGCCAAGTGTCTGATATAGCAGTAAAGCTCTTAGTATGCCAGAAAATCATCTGATTTAATTAATACAAAATTGCCATCAAATCATTGTGACATGATTCCAAATGTGTATACAGTGCCAGCAGCACACTCATAATTTTTTCTTATGTCATGTGTACTCAAAACAATGCTGGAACACAGAAGCACCACAAACCAATTCTATAATAAATGCTAAGCCACAGAACATATAGTAATAAAAGAGAAACAGGATGGCATTTTTGAGTGAGTTAAAGTAATTAATAAATTTAACTGTTTCATCTTGGTAGATGTTTACTTATGCTAATAATATGACAGGGTGGTTCTGAGTTTTAAATTGATGCAATTTAAAATCATTTCAGATTTATTTTTAATAATCATTATGCACTGCAACTGGTGCTGCTGCATGTTAATATGAAATATTGGAGCAATATCTATGTATCCACAATGTTGCAGAGGTTTTCCACTGTCTATTGCTAAAATAAATGGAGGGCTGACAAATTTTCAGATTTGTCCATGATCTTATTTGTCACATGTAGTGAAAGACTGTAAGCGATCATAACTGTGACATTTTTTAGGAATTACAGAAGAGAGAGAGAGAGAGAGACATTCATTCAATGATGTCAATAAGAGACAATCTTTGGAGGTGAAAAATACTAGAGAAAAGGTTGCTGCTTGAGGGAGACAAACATTAATGTGAAGAGCTTATTTTTTCCTTTACAATGATATGGATATGTTGTTTTGCAATATGTGTGCAGTATCAAGGCTTGGGTCAATACTTGATAACACTCTTGGATAGAAAAAAATACAGGGATCAGAGCTATTAAAAAGTAATGTTCTTCAGGGAGCAAAGCTGAGACCACTACTTTTTTTAATATACCTGGACAATTCAGATTAGAATATATAAAACAAGCTGGCTGCATTTGCAGATGACATCAAGCTAGATATATAATCAAAATTCATTTGAATCATAACTAAAGGACATGGACAGATTTGTAGTAGGTGAAGGTTAACATAAATAAATGGATGGTATTATCTGTAGAAAACAAAAATGTTTTGAATACACAATGGCACATTTCAAAGTTGAAAATTCATAGTTATAGTGGACTCGTTACTATCTACATCCTGACAGTCCACAGAATCCTTTTAGAAGGCTAATTGGATGTAAAGGCGTATAGCACAATGCATAGAGTAGAGTATAATGGGAATTTAAGATTAAGCTATTGTGGAAGAATATAAGCCACAGTATATTAATTTAACAAAAGAAGGTCTTTAATAGCATTTATGCTCATCCAGAAACTTACATTAAAGTCCTGAATACTATCATTAAAGCAGTCTGCACTTTTAGAACTTAAGAATCTTCTGCCAACTCTTGCCATTCCATCAATCAATGTCAACCTGCTTAATTCATGCCAACAAGAGTTAGTCTATATTGTGACAAGATTATTAGAGACGAGAATGTGCATGACATTTTGTTGGGCATTGTTAGGCCCTGAGAAGCACTGGTCATGTCTGTTGACCCTTAGTTAGCAAACATTTTTCAGTTTTATTGCTTGCAGAGATCATTAATTGTCTTATCATTAACTGCCTGTCCTTGAAACTCGTTTATCTTCACATACCTCTACTGACCCCCTGTGGAAATGTTTTTATAGGTATGATACATCTAATAAGTACTTACACGGATACAGATTTGGTTACAACTTAAAGAAAATAACAAGTATGAAACAATTTAACATACATGAAACTCGGTTCATTACTTCTTGTTAAACAGCAATGTACTGTATATTTTCCTAGTGATATGAGTTAAAAGTTCACAGATCTATCTATCTATCTATCTATCTATCTATCTATCTATCTATCTATCTATCTATCTATCTATCTATCTATCTATCTATCTATCTATCTATCTATCTATCTATCTATCTATCTATCTGTTCACAGTTTTGGTCTCCATATTACAAACAAAAAACTGTAGTGCTAGGAAAAGTCCAGAGTTGAGTGACTAGGCTGATTCAATGACTATGAAGTATAAGGTAAGATTCAAAGGTGTTGAACCTTTTCAGTTAAAGCAAATGAGTACAGTGGATCTCAGTTATTAATTGAATTTAGGTTCATTCACAAGAACAAAGGGACAGAAATGTGAAATTGTTAAGGGTAGATTTTACACAAATGGTGGCAAGTTTTTCTCCACAGGGGCAATAACAGACACATAGAATAAATTACCAAATAGATGTCCTAGAGATATGGACCTTCAAAACTTGATTCAATATTATTTTGGAAAAAGCAGGCAAGCCTATTGAGCTGAATGTCCTGTTCTAATGTTCTTTCTTCTAGAAACTCCCTCTCTAATTATTTCTTTAGCACACTGTTTTCCTGAAGTCTCCTGTCCATAATCTTCTACCATATTGTCCCTTAAAGTACCTATTTTCTACACAATCCATTTGTTCGTCCCACACTTTCTTTGCAGCATTTTCCTCTCTTGAATCTCCATTCTTCCAACTTCCCTTCTAGCTATTGTCCACGTTTCTGACCTGTATACCATTTCTAGTCTCACCACCATTTTGTATATATTCCTTTAATCCTGGCTGCTATCTTTTTGTATTCCACTATCCTTTCTCCAGTTTTTCCAACCTGCTCAAATTCTCTCCATCCCCTGAATAAGCGATCCTATGTTCCAAAAGGACTCTACGTCTAACTCATTTGCTTCCAGCCATTTTTTTCCATTCTTTCCATCTTTACTACACTTACAGAAAATACTGTATATTAAGTTTTTAATAAAATATTTCCTGTTTGTGTGAATGTACCTTATATTTTGGTTCTTACTGATGTTCAGCATTACTGAGACAGTTAATTAGGTACAGTGGGTTCAGGAAACAAATGGTTGACTTTGATACATATTGGTTCATAATCTGTTACTCAGACCTTCCAGCTATTTGGGGATGGCAGGTGTACTAAAGAAAGACTTCAACAGATTACATTGAAACAGCCAGCGATGCTGGACACCCATCTTTGTTTAAAGTTGTGCCAAATCGATAGTGCTAGCATCAGTCTTGTTCTGCTGAAGAAAACTTTGTTGTAGCCAGAGTGGCAGCTGCCACTTTAGTTTATTTGTTTTATTTATATATGGTACAACAGCAACATAATTAGTATTTACTATTGCCTTCATTAAAGCTAGCAAAAAATAAAGAGCAGCTTCCACAACATACATTTCACAGCATAACACACAACATGATTGAATAAGTAACATTAGCACTATTCAGCAGTCCTTGTGTTTTTGCTTTAATGTATGTGCCAGGAAAGATATTGCAGACTTTGTGGAAAGCTTCACAGAATATCCACTAGTCTAATAATCAGCTGTGCCTCTGACCTTTTGGTCTAGTTTAGACCAAACTGAACTTGTGACCCAGTGCTCTTCGGTCCTTCCACCACAGGATCACCCCACATTGTGCTCCATCACAATATATTGATCTGACAATATATATCACAATATATTGACCTGTTCAATTTGCTAATGGAAAGAATGATCACAAAACTGATGTAACTGTCCAAGATATGATGTTATGTTTTGAATAATTTAAAGCCCCTTAATTGTATGTAGCCCTGTAATGTTCCCATCTTGAGTGGTACTCCAGCATTTGATTAATTTTATATTTTTTGATGATTTACAGTAATTATATTTATTTGAAAACAAATAATTACAATAGAATGATTATAACATTCAGAAGTACTAGGGTGCTGTACCATGTTAGCCATTATGGATGTAGTGAGAAGTTAAGCAAAATGACACCTTTTATTGGCTAACTAGAAGCTAACTTACTAGTTAGCCAATCAAAGGTGTCATTTTGCTTAACTTCTCACAACATTCAGTAACGTAGTATGCTTTAAAGGCAGCCCCTTAAAATTCAGCATTCAATTCCAACTGGATAGGGAGCTCTACATCTAGAAAGCCCTATCTAACATCTTTCCAGTATTCTACTTCATATTTGAGATGTCTTTGAATTTACAGTAAATACCCAGCTTATGGAAACCGTCAAAGACTGTTCCATTAGCAAGAACTTTACACCCCAAAGCATCAAGTGATGTCAGTCTCATGTCATGAAATCCTTTGAGAAGTTAATTAAGAGACAATTACTTAAGAAAGGCCAGGCCTATCTGGACTCTTACCAATTTGCATAAACAGCAAAGTGGGGTGGAAGATGCCACTGCATCAGTTCTGAATTTACTGTAAGAGAACTTGAATAGATCAAAAAAACACACAAGACTGCTGTTTATAGATTTCTCACTAGCTTCCCATTTTAGTTGACAATTTTAGTCGACAAACTGCTTGACCAATTCTGTTTGGACCATAACTAAGTGGGGTGGATTCTGGGTTTTTTAACAAATAGAACCGAAAGAGTGAGAGTCAACTGTTGTTTTTCTGATAGCCAACATATATATATACATACCCCTCACGGTTGCTGTTTCACCTCTTTTGTTTATCTTACATACAAGTGACTGCAGGAGTTCATACAAGGACAGACATATCCTAAAATTTGCAGACAATTTTGTCATTCTTAGTACAAGGTAAGGAGTATCTTAGTACAAGGTAAGGAGAATGGCCATTGACCTATTGTTGATGAATTTGTACAATGGTGATCATTCCTTTTTACCCCTTATTATCTCTAAGACAAAAGATATGGTTGCAGATCTTATGTTCTGATCTTAACAAAGAGCAAATTTTTTTTTTTGTTCTTTATTTCGCCTTATACAATTTCTTGTATTAGGAATTTGTTAGTTTTCGCATAACCCCTTGGGGTCAGAGCGCAGGGTCAGCCATTGTACAATGCCCCTGGAGCAATTACAGATTAAGGGTCTTGCTCAAGGGCCCAGCAGAGTAGGATCTCTTTTGGCAGTGATGGGGATTTGAACCGGCAACCTTCTGGATACCAGCACAGAGCGTTAGCCTCAGAGCCACCACTCCTCCCAAAGTTGTAGGAAAGTGTAGACATGACTTTCCTTACTTAGGAAAATCAACTGTTTTAAATTGGACAAAACCATACTCACATCGTTTTATAAGTCCTTTACTGAATCTGTTGTTACATTTGCTTTTATATGTTTGGCAACTTCAGCTTCAAGTATATAAACTATCTTAACAGCACTGTGACAATTAGCAGTACATTGGTTCACAACAGGCCTCTGCCACTGAACTGCATTACAAACATGTTAGAAAGATGGCTGACTCAGTTCTGTCAAGACAGTAGCCATCCACTTTTTCCTAAAATTAAATTTTTTGCCATCAGGCTGCATGTTTAGGTTTCCAAAGGTAAAGAGCAACAGATTTAATTTTATTCTTAGAGCTATAAGCATTTTGAATTTTGTTACTTGTTACTTGTGGGGATTCTGCTAAATGCTAAATTCTGAATTATTACTTTGTATACTGTTGAAGTACTAAGGTGTTGTATCATGTTAGCCATTATGTATGTAGAGGAAAGCCAAACAAAATGACACCTTTTATTGGCTAACTAAATAAGTTTTTAGTTTTTTAGTTAGCCAATAAAAGGTGTCATTTTGCTTGGCTTTTCTGTACTGTTGAAGGTAATTATTCTAATTTCTACTAATCTTGAGTGGGTGGATAAACAATAGTTATTTTATCTTTGTGTATTTTATTGTTACTGTGTAACCAAGACTGGAGTTTTATTGTACCTTCGTGCTTCAAACAAATCTCCCCCTGGGATAATAAAGTCTACCTAAACAAAAGTAAATAAGCAAAAACAAAATTACTGGTTACTTTAGAATTATATTAATGAGTTATTTTTAAATTATAGAAAAGTTCTGAACAGGTGCTTGTAGAGTGTTTGATTTTTTTCTAGTTTGAGACAATATAGAGCATCACTTTTCCACTGAGTTGAAGAGGGTGGATTGGAGTTCATCCTGTTCAGCAAAATATGTTATAATATAAATAGCTTTTAAGGCATTAGGAGTGATTTTAAATCCATGGCTATTCAAGAAATATATAACAATTTTTGTCCAGCATTATGTAAACTACTGAATTCCTAGCCATTTTTGTGCTTGATGACATCGTTCACAGGTTGGATCTTTCCTTGGGTACATTTCACATTTAGATAATCCTGTGTAGGAAATGTGTGTGATTTATAAATAATTCTAAGAAGAATTACGGAGTGCTTGGTGTAGAATATAATGAACTAGAATGCTTGTATTTTATGAATGACTAAATTCCATGAATTTCTGAAATTTTAATTGAAAAAGCCTTTTCCCATCGTTCACAAAGATCATTAAATGGTAAGTTCGTTAAAGTTTTTTGATATACTCTGGAGATGATTTCTGAATCTTCATTCACATTCATTTTCTAGCCAGTACCATTCCCAAGATAGAAACAATGATGAGGACAGTTTAAAAGGTTAGCAAAGTTTCTAATTTGCACATAAAAGAAAAAGTGTTTCACGGGAATACTTGAACTTAATATTTAAAATGATGCAAATACATCCATTTTCCAACCTGCTGAATCCGAACACAGGGTCACGGGGGTCTGCTGGAGCCAATCCCGGCCAACATAGGGCACAAGGCAGGAACCAATTCCGGGCAGGGCGCCAACCCACTGCAGTATTTTACAAATATTTGTAGGAAAATATAATAGAATTGAAAGTTAAGTAATGGGATGCCACCTTCTGGTGTAGCTCTGTGTAGAGTTGCCTTTTTGATTTGTGGCCATTATGAATTTCAAATAAATAAAGTTAAAATTGAGTCTAACTTCTTAAAGAAGTATTTGTTGATGAATACTGTGAAGACTTATAAGGAGCTCTGGAAGGACATTCATTATGACAATACTGATTCTCCCAAGCAAAGTAAGATAGATGGAAGACCATCTATAAATATGTTTTTTGATGTTTTCCATCATGCTACCAAAGTTTTATTTTAAGAGATATTTGTATTCCCTTGTAAAAAATATTCCTTGGTTTATAAACTTTTCTGATTCAATCAAAAAAGATTTTCAGCCTGGCATGAGATGCCAGAGAATTCACTGGAAGATTCACACTTTTATTTAAACTAATTTTAGATCTGGAGACCTTTTGAAATTCTTCTAACAGGTATAATGCCAATGGCAGATATGATGGTCTGAGGTATACAGTACCATTTCATCAGCATAATGAAACATTTTATGTTCAGACTTATCTCTTATCAACCCTGTTATCTTTAACTGTTTCCAGACATGAGTAGCTAGTGGTTCAATAGAAAATCGCAAACACAATTGGTGATAACCAACACATCTGTCCACATTCTAATTTGAAGTCATCCAAGTTCATACTGTTAACTGAGGCTTCTGGACTAGTATAAAATAACTAGATCAATGCAGATATATTGGGGCCAAAATCTAATGTCAGCAGTAAGTTAAACAGATACCTCATTCAACTCCATGAAAGGAGTTTTCCAGCATTCTAAAATAGTAAAACTTCAGGAAATTCAGATTCTATGTCAATATATTACATTAAACAAGCTCTAAAAGGTGGATACAAAATATCTGTCTTTATCCAGTTTGATTGTAAACACTTAATTCTTCTACCTAAAACATTTGCCAGTATGTTAACATTATTTAGAAGTGAAACTGGTATGTACGATGAACATAGCAAGTGCTCGTTTTTCTTTTGAAAACAGTAGTTGACATTTGGTATAATACTTTTGGCAGAATGTAATTTTCTCTAACTTCGGTCAACATTGTTAACAATAATGCTACAAAGTGAGTAGAAAACTAAAAATATCCACTAGATAAGACACTTTGGACTGCTGCTTTCCTGCTTTGAAATGAGTTTACAGTGTTGTCCCTAGTGTCTTTGAGCGCCCAGCTAATTTTGTTGAGTGCCCAATGTAATGTGAGATGACAGCCGCAAATCTACAGACACAGGCAGATGATCTGTGGAGATGGCTAGGGATGAGCGGGCAGGTGGGCAAATATTTTAGAAGCTGGATCGTAAGTGGCACGGGGAGAGGCGTGGGACGGGATGTTGCCGATCACTCGATGCTAAAGCTAATAGCGGGGACAAAGCAGAGTGGAGTTCACAAGCAAAGAGTATTGGGAGACAAGCTTTCGAGAAAGGGGTGTATATGGTAATAGTGGGGGCAGAGCAGCTTAATACAGTAGCAAGGAGTATGGAGAGGTTGGCAGGTGAGAGGGGGCTGTACATGCTAATAGCGGGAACAGAGCAGCAGTTCACAAGCAAGGAGGATGTGGAGGTGGGCGGGCGAGAGGAGGACTGATAAAAAAAAGAATAGTGGAACCAGAAAAAGGGCATCAGGAAGTGACATCTCTGTTCTCAGTGTCAGTGCAGTCTGTGTAGTGCTTCTAAGCGTACAGCTGTTCTCTTCTTGTTCAGTACATAGCAAACCAATATATATATATATATATATATATATATATATATATATATATATATATATATATATATATATATATATATATATATATATATATATATATATACACACAGATGTTTATGCATTAGGTGTGTTCTGTGTGTAAAAATCCTTGTAGCACTCACTATGGTTCCTGTTAAAGTGACTCCCTCTACTGTTTTTATATTTGCTCACACTGAGGGTTTTGTTAAAGTGACCCCATCTGCCGTTCTTATAGTTGTTCATATTTGGACCTGCGTCCATATTGCAAAAAGTGTGCAGAAACCCTTGCAGCACACACTGTCCTGAGCAAAGGTTTTGTCACTGAATTGCTGAGGGGTTTGTTAAAGTGACCATCTGCCATTCCTATTTTTGTTCAAGTGTGCATTGAATATCCAACAGGGTCCCACTTTCCCACTCAAAAGTCTTATTCATAGATACTTTTAATTTTTTCCAAACGTTTTACCAACATGAGTAAAAAAAAGTGTTCAGAAAACAACACTACTCAGTTATTTCAGAAGAGAGACCACAAACTAATGAAGGTGCGGCATCAACTCCTGATATGGCAATTTCAGACAAAGACATCGCAGAAGCTGGTCCATCACGGGAAATCTCTTCAACACACACTCTGCCAATTGATAGATCTAAGCACCGCTTATCCGGAAAAAACAAACAATGGTTTAAAGATTTTGATTGGCTAATGGTCAAAGAAAATGGTATATGGTGCTCATTGCGCATGAAATATTCAAACACCACCCAAGCAGGGAGTTACCTTGGGTAAAGGTGCCATGCACAAGTATTCGGAAAGAAAGCTTGCTGGATCATGAAAAAAGTAAAACGCACATTGAGTCTTCTGCTGACCTTTTAGGAAAGCGTGTACTAGAGCAAACTGGAATCGGTCAAATTGAAAAATCTCTATCTGTGTTAAATAACTTACAGAGAGATGCCTTTGTGGGAGCTTTATGATCCATGCATTGGTTGGCAAAAAATGAGCTTCCACATACAACGTTGTTTGAAAAGCTGTTGGAACACTGTAAAGAAACGGGTTGTCCCTTTTTACAACATCTCAATGTTGGTAAAAATGCACATTACACCTCTGAAAGAATAATGCAAGAGCTGCTGGATGTCTTAGAATCAGAAATAAAGTCTAACATACTGAAAAATATACAAGCTGAAAATTTTTTCAGTATCCTGTGTGATGAAACCACAGACATCTCAGTTGTAAAACAATTAATTATTTACATTAAATATGTTTGCCAGGTCACTAAAGAGGTCAGAATTAGTTCTGTATCAACCCGCAATATGATTGATGGCAAAGCGGAGACTATAACCAACACACTGAGTGAGACTATGGGACTCTCTAAGATTGAAAACTGCTAATCTGGTTGGACTAGGGTCAGATGGAGCGGCTGATGATTGGGAAACAGAAAGGTGTGGGAAAACTGCTTAAAGATAAAACATCTGGACTCTTGGTCAACTGCCACTGTGTAAACCACCGATTGGCCCTTGCAAGTTTCCAAGCAGCAGCTGCTGTACCTTATTTAACAAAACTGAATGACATCTTAAGGCAACTGTTCTGTTTCTTCCAAAATTATTCAGTTAGGATGGCTCATTTAACAGAAATTCAAAATATTCTGAACATTTCCCAGAAAATGGCCAGTGACACTAGACGGCTGTCTCATGACTTTACAGTACAGTCACTGGGACAGTGTATGAGGAGTGTCATAGCTGAGGCCACTGAACAAAATAGCAGAGTGATGTAATGTCACTCAAAACTACAAAATATGATAAATACCTAGAGACAGCTGTCAAGCACCTAGATGTAAGATTCCCTAACATGACAATTATTTCCAGCTTTTCAAAAGTTTTCAATGCAGAAACTCACTATTCAAGTGAGTCTGCTGAAATTCTTTTCGATCATTACTCCAAAAATGGTAGCCCTCCAATTTTAAAATATAAAAGTAGCAGGCAAGAATGGACAGTTGCGTCAAAAAGGATCAGAAGTCAATCATACAAAGACTTCAGTCCAGAACAGATTTACTAAAAATGGCAACGACATCAGAGCTCTAAGAGTCGTTTCCAAATTTAGTCAAACTAGCTTATGTTGGGCTAGTGATCCCAGTGAGCACAGCTGAATGTGAAAGGGGGTTTTCTGCCCTTAAAAGGATCAAGACATGTTTCAGAAATCGCATGAATCAAAGCACGCTAAATAATCTCATGCTGATCTCCTTGGAGGGCACAGATCCCTGGACTTTGATTATGGTAAAACTGCAGACAACTGGGCTTCCTGGAAGAAAAGAAAAATAAGTATTTACTGTAACTGAAGACACCTTCTACATATGCAAGATGGCTTTGAAGAATATTTTTTAATTTTTCTTCATTAGGTTTCCCATACTTTTTTTCATCGTTTTCACTTTTCTTCTCGACAGCAACAATACTTGTGCCTCTTGGTTTATGTCAAAACAATTGTTATTTAAAGTTTTTGTTAGGGTTGCAGGATCCTGAATTGGATACTTCTTAAATTTAATAAAAATATTCTGGTACAAGTGTTAAACCTTAAAAAAGAAAGTCATATTGAGCACTGAAAAATAATTAATAAAAATTAACTAATAAAAATTGTGCACATTTAATTTTCCCCACCATCAAATTTCCCCGTTCTGCCCCACCCGGCTACTTTTTCATGCCACACGGCTGGAAAAAAATTTCTGGGGAGAACACTGAGTTCATGGCATCTTGAATTTCAGAGAGCCTCAGAATATCTATCTCTGCCTCACAGAGATTATTAACAAGAGGTATTCAAGTCCTTGAATTGAGTCTCACCTTCTTTACCCTGTGAGGAATTTAAGGATTTCCTTAAATGTGTTTCTTTGTACTCCCTACTTTAATTTCAAGGTGCTTTGTTAATCTCTATTTTTGCATTCTGAATTTCCTGTTTATGCATGTGCTACAATAAAATCTTTTTGGCTTTTTTTCTGTGTTCACAATGATGGTGACCTTACACTTAGACAGGTTTTTCTGTTTTTTTGTAGACAAAATATTAAATCCTGTTTGTAAAATCAGCCTTTTCCTATAAGGTGCCCCATTTGGTAATCTAGCCTATTCCTGATCAGTTCTGGAAATCTGGGCAACCAGCTCTGATGCCTCTAAAATATGAGAAAAGGTGTCCTCTTAAACTGCCTTAAATGTTTCTCAAAGTCTTCCAGCAGAAATTACTGAGGAAGCATTTTTCACTAAGAAAATATACATTTTTTGTGCATATGAATTTTATAGAGTCCTTACCAGCTAGCATTAATGGGTTAAGTCCAGTTATACAGTACATTGGATATAAGGATTTTCATATTAACAAGATTTAATAATGGTTAATACATTACTATTGATAAAAAAGTCAATTCTTGAGTAATTGTGACCTGAATGTTCTCCTGAATTTGAATGCAGAAATCTCAATGAACCAGAGACATCATCATCCCTATTAATCTTTGTAATTGCTGTGTCAGTTTACAAAGTTGAAGGTGTAGATCCTGAGGACCTATGCAAGTCTGCATTTAGTTCCCTGCTGTTACCGGTCATAATGGCAACTAATGGTAACATCTTAATCATGAATTTTCAGTCATCATTCTTCAGTGTGTATATATTAGCCAGAATTAATTTAGACTCATAAAGACTCACCACCACCAAAAATACACTGTTAATCTGACAATACTTCATTAGTTACAAATGTAATAGTAGCTATTTTTTTAATTAAAATTAACACATCTGTTTTTCTTATCATGGTTAGAATGTAAAATTTGGCCAACCCAGTCTCTTTTTAACCAAACCTGATCCTTACTTGTTGAATGAGTCTTCTAAAAATATCCTATTTCAGCTTCTACAAATGTGTGATATGAGAATTACACTGCCATTTAGGAGACTTTTTAAAATAAAATTGTTCAAATCTTTATTGCTGGACTTGCATCCAGTATATTAAGCAATCTTCTTACATAATACTCTACGTTCATTTGTCTGTCCAGGATTTTAAATCACTTGTAGCTCATAAACCATTTCAACTATTGATCTGAAATTTGGTACACATATACTACGTGATGTAAACTATCCGTTTTCAGGGTGATGATTGACCTCCAAGGTTATTACTCTTTTTATTTTT
This sequence comes from Erpetoichthys calabaricus, assembly GCF_900747795.2. NCBI lineage: Eukaryota > Metazoa > Chordata > Cladistia > Polypteriformes > Polypteridae > Erpetoichthys > Erpetoichthys calabaricus. The sequence continues at coordinate 309,072,341 of NC_041394.2, read as the reverse complement.
ATTTTATTGTAGAATCAACTCTCTGCAGTGCGCAGCAGGGTAGACGTGTGGCACATGTGTACGGGCGCCGTTCTCATCCCCTACCACCTTCTCTGTCACTTCCCCTACCTCTTCATATCTAAAATTATTCTTGAGACAGATTGAAGTCTTAAGTGAAAAATTAAAGAAAACAAACTAACTAGTTGCAACACAAACACTGACTTAATCAGTTTTAACGCAAAAAGATGCAGACGAAAGAAGAGAATAAGCAGGCCGTTAGGATGGAGAAAAGAAGAGCTGCTCAGGAAGCAGCAAACGCATCAACCTCTGAGCAAATGAAAATCAAGTGTACTCACTGCATGTTATCATGCAGTGTGCCGTTACTGGTAAATTATAAAATAAGACAATGGGGATACACAAGAAAAAGAAAAAAAAAGATATAATATAATAATGGGCCCTGACATATCCAGGTTTATCAAGTATTTATGTATCTTTTCCTGATAGAAAGATTTTGGACCCTTCGTTGACGTCCTTGCTCCCAGCCCTTCCTTCACCTATTGCTACTTTGTCTCTGTCAGGTTCTTTGCCTTTCTCCAATTTGTCCTCCCTCTTGACACAAAGCAGACATAGCTGCTGTAGGAGGCTTCAAATTTATGGTTCTACCACATATTTCTGTTATCTCTTTTTAAGACTAATATCTCAAGAAGTGCAGCATGATGATTTACAAGGCTTTATTTATCTTTAAAGCTTAATCAGCTAAATTAATAAAGCAATCCACAGCAACTCATTTTTGAAGTTTCCACATAAAGAAAAAGGCATCAGTATTAGGTACATCTGCAGTAGGTTACTGACATTTTAGAAGATTAAAGTAGGTGTACTTTTTCACTGTAAGTAGTTATTGCTAATTAGTGGCCAATGTAAGGTGATCCATCATCAGTAGGCACGACAGTTACACGTGCTGGGTATGTCAAGTGTTTTTACTCTTGTTTTTTTAACATAATAAATTAGCTAATTTTTCAGTCAGAAATAAGTTTTTACCCTGTAACTCAAAACACTGCAGATTATACAGTGATTTAAAATTTTAGGAAACTACATAACTTAATTTTCTATGGTTCTTACTCTTACTCTATAGTATGTTGCAGGTCAGGGGAACAGGAGTGTAGAGAAAATGAAAGGCAAACACAGCCAGTTAAAAGAAGATTTGCTAAAACGTATAACTGAAAAGTGTCAGATTCATTTCAGTAAATTCCACTTACTTATGTGGTTCTTTAAAAGATTCTGGGCATTTTTTTCATGCCGGACAGTGTTCCTTTAATAGGCCTGCTTCATTATTCGTGCTGATTGTGGTTACACAGAAAGATAGAGCAGGTTTTAATAGCTGATGGATATAAGAAAAACAATTATTACAGGCAAAATATGTGTTTATTTTTAAAAGTTTTGGCAAGAACAAAATACAGCACAAACATTCTAAATTAAAAAATGTTCTAATTCAATAAACCAATCCCTGGTTTATTAATATATTTCAGTTCACAAAATGATTCTAGTGCTTGCTCTGCATTAAAAATGGCTATAAAAAGTTGTTTTATTGGCCCTGTTCACTGAAGGTAAAATTCCACAATCAAATCACCAGAAGGCAAATGGACCTCAGTTTCCATATGTGAACTCTATCCACTGTGGACTGAAAAGGCAGTGCTTAGGCAATGTCTAAATTGTTTGGCATGTGTAACAAAATCGACTCCAGACAGTCACAAAGGTTTGGGGCAACCACCTGTATAATATGTTCCTGGTTGCAAAAGGTTTGCAATGTTTACAAAATAGAGTCCAAAACAGAACTGATCAAGTGGAGGTAAGATGGCAGTTTTAAAAGTTGGGAGAGCTGGAACCCAATGGGATTTCCCAAGAATGGTCTGTAAGAGACTGAGAGAGCCAGCACACTCTGCCACCCCCTGGTCTGGCATAGTATTACCATTACTTAAGCCCTTTAGCTGCCTCCTAATCGCAGGTGTGTGACACATACTACAACACTGTATCCATGTATTTACAGTACTTTCTGTTAAACACTAAGAATTATGGGAAATTTTGTTGCCCTTGCCATTTTTTATTGTAGTGTTTCTCGTGTAAACATGACTAAATAAAGAAACCTAAACCTAAACCTAAACCTAATACATTTTAGGATATGACTTTTGGAAAGCATTTCAGGCCTAACAAATCACCGGCGAAGCTGCTGAAATTTTGGAAATTACATGAATAAGTAAATGTTTCTTTGTCATTTTTGTTAATCAAACATGCCTTCATCAAAGCCCCTTTATTGTCTCTATAGTATACAAACATGTAACAAACAAACTGAACTGTGGGAACTGCAGTGACAGGTATTCCGAATTAAATTTAAGATTTAAATGGGTATTTACGTTGCTTTATTTGCAGTTTGGTGGTGGCTTAGACATACAGTATGTCATCTCATTTCAGAAACATTTTAACCGCAGGCTGGCAGTCTGGAACGCCATAATACAGGGAAGCTAACCAGTAGACGGTAGGCATAAAACAAATATTACAAGTAAAATATTTATTATCATGCAAAAGGTGTTATATTAAACTTGCTATTTTGCTGATTAATGTATAATTATTTGTAAGTTGGGGAGTGGGTTAGACATACTTGGGCTAATAAAAAAAAATTCTTTAGGCGGAAGTGAAAGAGTCTCAAGTCACATTTTTTTCTCTTTGGAGGTGAAGAAGGTGCATTGGCCCCAGGTGTCTTAATGCTCCACATGGCACACGTTAAGAACAAGAGTGATGCACTTTTCATCTATGCGGATATAAATAAAGGTTATGATACTTGTTTCAATGCTAAACAATACTATAGGCCTATTTTTTACTTGCCTTAACAAGAGATCCTAAAGTAGTTTCTGTTTTTCAGGTTTGTGCTAATCCTGCTGACACAGAGAAGACTGTCAGCCTGGCATAAATCCCAAGACTGATTGCTGTTGGTTTGTAGTCTACATTCACTGTATAGTAGTGGACGTTTAAAAAAAAAATTACCTAACCAATGATTAACTCAATATGTTGTTTAAAACTAAAACATACTCACCATACTTTAAATGTGGATAAACCCTGACCCTGATGATGACCATTAGTTATGCTTTTTTATTTTATGAGTCTGGATTATTAAGCATGATGTAAAATGGAAATATATGTGTATATTATATGTTTCAGGTGACACGCTAATGACTGCATAGAACTGGATGGCAAGCCCTGATAGCCAAGTGGTATGTGAGGGCAAAGTTCACCCACATCCTTTCTGAGTGGAATTACAGAGGTTCTACAATTTTAACATTGTATACCAAGATGAAGCTATATTAACTCTATAATTTCAAAAAGAAAAAAAAGAATTTCATGTCAGTATTTATGTACTTTTAAAGGGGCGCCAAAACTATTCAGTCTTCTTGCTTCTTTGAATTTTGTTTGGTTCAGCTTATTATTCTGAGAAAACAATTTTTTCTAATCAAAAGACTTGTTCATAATGGCATGTTGACATACATGAAATGTAATTTGTTTGGGAAATAATAATGACAATATCTTTAATCCAAAGCATTTTTAATTTAACAATTAGAGAAAACAGATATTTGTAATTATATGATTTCATATTTGATTGACTTTTGCATATTTTCTGGGAATCAGTCCAGAAAAAGGTTCCAAAGTCTACCATGGAAAGGTTGTCAGAAAACTATCTGAAAGACTGGTCCAAAAAAAAGACCGCATCCTTTCATCTGTGTGTGAGTTCTCTTCTCAGAACACTCACAGATTTCGAGTGGAGTGCAGTGCGGAATGAAGCGTAGCAAAGAACAGCAAAAATAAAGGCCCTCATTGTCAGCTCTAAAGCTTTAAATTAACACAGTCTTCTTAAAATAGTGTGAGGGAAGACCATTTTTTGAAGATTGCTATTATAGTCAAATTGAAATATTTAAGTTTATTAGTTTAACTTAACTTTGCATTTCTTGTATTCTTTCCTCGTCATACTTGTTAACTGATGTCTTTTTTGAGTTCTTACTGTCTTCCAATTCTCTACAAAAGACAGTGAAAATATAACTTTTGCTAAGCTTGTTTGGTTGAAATATTGATGTGTACACCAGGTTATTAGTGCTGCTGTTTTAATGTGGGCGGGCAGCGTGGTGTCACAGAGAGCGTTCCTGTCACACAGCGTCATGAACTCAGGTTTGATTGCTAGCCTGGTCAGTGTCTGTATGGAGTTTTCATGTTCACCCTCTGTGTTAGATAAAGTACATCCTCCCAGTTTCGGTTCCCCAGGTTTTGCATGTTTCTTATTAAATGAATGATCTGAGATATTGCTATAACAGATGTTTAGTATTGGATGTGAATACTGCGATTGTTGAAATGCACTATTGTATTTCCCCAACGAAAGGCAGCTGCTTATACATTCATTTTACAAAATGCGTATTGGGTGCGGCTTGCTTAAATCGGGCGGCCTATCTAAAAATATTCGATAAAAGTATAATTCAGTGCACAAAAAGACGACATACTCAAATGATTCGTTGAATTTAAATGTACTGTTTACTTCAAAAAATCACATAGTGATGATGTTCATAGATACAGTTAAAATAACTAAGTTCACAGTTTGAAAAGAATATAAATTATGAATTGTCCAGTAGACAAAAAAAATATATCAATTAATAATGACGTCATCATTGGATCAGTGATCACTTGGCGCTGCTGCATCTAGCCTCTTCTTCACATTCGTCTCTTTCAGGTTCATTGCTGCAATAGTTGTCTGGCAGTCTCTGTCCTACAGTCATTCTGGCTCAGATAGATAGACCATTTTGTTTCATGAAGCAAGAAACCCAATTATGACCCCCTTTGAAGTCTTCAGTTGTCATTTCAGTTGCCATTCCTCATGCCTTCAATTTGATGGCTATTGTCGAAACTATCGGATTGTTCTCATGCTGCGCGAGAATCCAATCTTTAAGTCACTTCTCCAAGTTTGGCCATTTTGCTTCCCTTGTACACCTTACATGCCTACGTGGCGGAAGCGCACGCAAAACTTCCTCATTTTTCCACCAGTTTCTAACTTGTTTTTCATCTACTTCAAAGTGGCGTCCAGCTGTACGATTGCTGATTTCTTTCGCAAAAGCAATGACCTGGGGCCTCATGTATAACGCCGTGCGTAGAACTCACACTATAACATGGTGTAAGCACAAAAGCGGGAATGTGCGTACGCACAGAAAAATCCAGATGTAGGAATCTGTACATACGGAAACTTTCACGTTCTTCCGCTACATAAATCCCGATCAGTGTGAAAGTAACGCACGTGCATGCGCCTTCTGTCCCGTCCCAACTCCTCCCAGACTTACGCCTCTTTGAATATGCAAATCAATATAAATAGCCCTTAAGCTCAGCCTTCTGTGAAAAGACAATAGGAAAAGCACGGGGAAAATAGAAGAATTTCAGCGAATACCAAGTGGAGGCAAAGGAAAAACGTACTATTTGTTGGTTTAAACAGTGATATAAACAACAAAAGGAAATTGATCAAGTGACAGAGTGTCGGAGAAACTCGAAAGCTCAAGTTCACAAAGTTGCACAGTGCCCGAAATAAAAAAAGAAGTCGCATATCAAAGTCGCCGTGAAAATGCGAGTTGTTGCCCACCATCTGAGTGTCATATGAAAGCTTATTAGGGTACAGACAAAAAAAATAGCCACACAGTGGGAAAAAAAGCACGAAATGTCAACTTTAATCTCGAAATTTCCTCTTTAATCATGTAGTTTATTTTGCCATTAAAGTAGAACATCGTAAAGTTCATCTTAAAATCGTTTAATTTACTAATTTCTCAAATCCCATCGTAACTAAAGTAGCACGTTAAATGCTTTGTTCTGTATTTGATCTTCTTTGTGCTCTACATGTGTGAATCACTACCTGCTTCTTAAACGGGCTTTCCCTTTCTCCGACAGGACACATAATCCATTGCATTCGTGATATTACAGCTCGCTGAATAATTAAAATACTGAGATGTATACGTGATATCTTTTTCATGATGATAGGAATGAAAACATGTTATTAAACATGGGAACACGGTGGCGCAGTGCTTGTTCATGTCTCACGCAAGAGGCTTGCTGCGCCATGCGCGACCTTCAATGAAATAATTTATTACAGAAGTACTGTCTCTTTCAAACGTACTAACCTTCAATTCCTGTCCTTACTTTTCTTTCTCCAAATACCCAATCGCCACACAATCAGCTCTGTAATAGACGTGAAGCCATCTGTAAGCTTAGAACGCCGATTCTTCAAAACTTTCAAGGAACATTGAAATATCTTTGTAGTACATGTTTAATTATTCTATCCATCTATCCTTCCAGTGTCGCGTCAGCACCAGCAAGAATACAACGCAATGCAGGAACAATCCATGAACTAGCTAGCGCTGCGGCACCGTGTCCTCACATGTTTAATTATTAACAATACAGATTATTTAAATGAAGTTAAAGTTTTATCTGTATAATATAATCAACATATTTTGCTGCATTTCATTTTAAAAATGTAAATACACGCTTTATTATTGCTCAGGTTGTGCAATATTATAACTAGTGCAAGTTTACAATGAGGTAATTGTACTTATAAATACAAACAGTTCTACAAGGAGTGCTTGATGGACTGATTGAGTGCGTTTATAGTTCTTGGGATGAAACTTTTTCTGAACTGCGACTTGATACAGGAAAGGCTTTGAAGCGTTTTGCCATGGCTGAGGCAGCGTCTGCTGACTTGTGTTGCAGCATGATATCGGTAAGTTCAAAATGTTATCAATTTAATTGTTCAGGCTCAACTATAATGTCACTATAGAGTTGCAAATGCCTACAGGAGCGTGCCAAATTAGATGCTTTTACTTCAGATTGGTAAATTCAGTAATGCCGCAGCTAATAACAAGGGGTGGCTTATCGTAGAGTTTTAAAATATAAATGAGCATTTTCTACGGCTTACAGAATGGGGTGGCCTCCAGTGTGGGGCAGCTTTTCGTTGGGGATTTACGGTATATACAGTACATGGAAAAACTTTTATCTCTGTTCCTGTTATTACTATTATTAACATACTGTAATTCAAGTAGCCACTTCAACAATATTTCAAAAAATAAATAAAGTAAATATTGCCTGAAAAAAATGACACTTTCAAAGTTTTAAAATGGATAGTTATAAATGTAGATAGAAATAAATATGAAATAAGAGTTTGTGTGTGGTGATCTTACTGCTCGCAAAGGGACTCATGCAAATAAAAGTGCAAAGGGTTTCTGAAATTAAATAACCATTTGCTTAAACTTATTGTGTTGCAGGTGAAAGTTATAAGTGACATCAGAGCACACTTGCTATTTCGTTCCTGCATTTTTGATTATGAACTATCACATTGTCTTGAGAAATTTGACTTCTGTTATACTAAAATTGCATGTATTAAGTGGACAGTTACAACATAAATAATATACAATTTGACAAATATAAGGAAACTGTGTTTTTAGACTTGCAAAAGAGTCCATGCAGAAATAGTTAAACAAAGTAAAACATAGTAAAACAAAGCTAATTGCTGAAAACTTAAAACCAAATACAAATTTACAGTAGAAAATATCTTAAAACTAGAACAACGAGTGTTTGCCCAACCCAGCTTCTTGAGGACCCCCTGCCTTACCATAAAAGATCTGCCACCAGCTCGTTATGACTGTTGAAAAACCTTTTAGAGGTGTTGATGCTGCCGTATACCTGCACAACTATCATGGATTACAGTTTTTTTTTTCTTCTAATGATTTCAAACAAATTATTAAGCAATATAATTTTGAAACTAGTTCAATAGAATCAGGATCAGGATATAGTAAATGTTCAACCATTCACTTAAAATGTCAACTGTTTTTTTTTTTGTTTGTTTTTTTAATCCAACTCCCACCACTGTTCCGGCTTCCAGAGAACTTGGGAGAGCCCTGAATGTTTCCTGTGAATACATAATACATAATTAAAGTGTGCAACAAAAGAAAAATGTGATCTGTTGCTGTTACTCTCAGGATCCATCCATTTTCCAACCCGCTGAATCCGAACACAGGGTCACGGGGGTCTGCTGGAGCCAATCCCAGCCAACACAGGGCACAAGGCAGGAACCAATCCCGGGCAGGGTGCCAACCCACCATAGGACACACACAAACACACACCAGGGCCAATTTAGAATCACCAGTCCACCTAACTTGCATGTCTTTGGACTGTGGGAGGAAACCCACGCAGACACGGGGAGAACATGCAGACTCCATGCAGGGAGGACCCGGGAAGCGAACCCAGGTCCCCAGGTCTCCCAACTGCGAGGCAGCAGCGCTATCCACTGCGCCGCCCCTACTCTCAGGATTTCTTAATAAATACCTTTCATTTCATGATGTATATTTTTAGACTTATTAAAAGTATTTCAATTTCAAAAATATTCCTTTGAGCATATTTATGGTATGTTATATTTCACACTGCCTAATATATGAATTATAAATTTGAAGTTATGAATACATCCCTATTTTTTTTCCTGTACATTTTTCATTATTAAGAGTGGTGTATAGCAAGTTAAGAGAAGTACATGTCAACTATGGACAATATATAAAAGAACTTTGCAGATTTGTATAAAATATTTGCACTTTATTTAAATTGCTAATTCATTAAATCAAATCATGCAGATATGAATAAAACAACTTTGTGTATATTTTTGATTTCACATGCTTAAATCTTTCAATATTTAATTATTTTATAAATATGTTCTTAAAAAAATTGCAAAAACAACTTCTAAGAATTAATAAACAATACCAATAGAAAAGCACAATAATTATGCATTTTAGGTTATAAAAACATCAAACCGGGCGGCACAGTGGCGCAGTGGTAGCGCTGCTGCCTCGCAGTTAGGAGACCCGGGTTCACTTCCCGGGTCCACCCTGCATGGAGTTTGCATGTTCTCCCCGTGTCTGCGTGGGTTTCCTCCGGGCGCTCCGGTTTCCTCCCACAGTCCAAAGACATGCAGGTTAGGTGGATTGGCGATTCTAAATTGGCCCTAGTGTGTGCTTGGTGTGTAGGTGTGTTTGTGTGTGTCCTGTGGTGGGTTGGCACCCTGCCCGGGATTGGTTCCCTGCCTTGTTGGCTGGGATTGGCTCCAGCAGACCCCCGTGACCCTGTGTTCGGATTCAGCGGGTTGGAAAATGGATGGATGGATGGATGGATGGAAACATCAAACCTGTGTGATGGGCGGCCTCAGCCATTACTCGGCCAGAACAGCAGCTGGATAGAAGGACTGAGGTAGAGAGCATCTGCGATGCACTACCTCCCCTGGGACACTAGAGGGCAGCCCTTGTGGGTGGCTATAGGACCACAGATTCCCAAAGGGCACGCTGGGAGTTGGAGTCTGGTACAACCCTGTTGGGTTCCGTGGGGGCCGCCAAGGGGAGCTGCAGTGCCCTACAGTGAATTCCACCACACCTGGGAGTGACTCCAGGTAACGTTGATGAGCCACCTGGAGCACTCCTTGAATAAAAGGAGCCACCTCACTCCATTCGAGGAGCCAGAGTCGTGAGGAAGTGGACGAAGCCTGTCAGGAGAGGAGTGGAGGTGGAGAAAAGAGAAGAAAGGAAAAGGACTGTCCTTTGGTATTGTGGACATTGTGCTCTTGTGGGGAGCGAGGAAAGCACTTCCCCACTTGTAAATAAAGGTGTGCTGTGTGGAGAAACTTGTGTCCTGCCTGTCTGTGTTGGGTTAGGGCAGCTGTATGCACCCCATTGGTCCACACCTGGTACAAGTCTGGTTGGTACAGGTCTGTTATTATTCAGGTGAAATTTATTTTTTCCATTCATTCTGCACAGGGAATTGCATGTTTAATTGACGTGTTCTGAAAAACTATTAAAAAATGACCTTCATTGTTGTTGCGGTTTAAAATGTGATCTACAGGGCACTGGTCGAAACATGAAAAAAAAAAACAGAGATGCATTCATCACTTCCTGAATATGTCAACTTTGAAATAAGAAAAGTTTTTGATATTAAAAAAATGCCTTCCACATTTTGGAGGTAAGTTTGTGACAACAAAAAAAAATACCTAAAAAAAAAGAGTAGTGAATTTTATCAACAATTTGTGGCACTACTTTTCCTGAGGTAAGGATATGTTCCTGTTCATTGGTCTGTTCATAGCAACCATGATGGGTGGAGTTTTCATGTAAATCAAAAGTAAAAATAACACTAAACCACACACGAGTCTGAAGCTGTTCATTGTAATATTGCTTTATCTGCTTCTTCATAGTGAGATATGATGACAAAGTGAAGAAACTTTTTAACCTTTCAAATCATTCTCAAAAGAACAATGGCAACTGTAGCATTTGTAAAATGAGGTTCAGGAAATTGTTCCTTTGGTGAAATATTGCAATAGAGGGAGACAGCGAATGAGGTTTAACAGCACAGCAGTAATTGTTTTTAAATGGCAAAATCCCACAGTTTTTTTCTTCCAAACCTACATTAATGCACCGTGTTACAAAAAGTGTACAATATAAACATACTACAGATCATTCTTGGCTTGAAAATGGAAATAGTACGTTTTACGGCTTTTGTTTTCATGTTTGGTGCCCCATAGACACCATTTGTAACTGCAAAGACATGCACGGTCATTTTTTTTAATAAAAAAAGGCTGTGCTAAAGAACACAGTTTCTCCTAGTAATGTTCTGTATAACACGACTGTGAAAAAATAAATTCAATTTGAAAAACAGTTATGTTATAAAATAGCAACATCTTTCTATTATAAAAAAAATCCTGCAGAGAAACACTAGGGCGTCAAGACGTGATCTTCACGTTAAGATCACGGAAAACACTTAAAAGACCCATGAGACTAAAGAGACTGGCCGCGGAGCGTCTTGCGGGGACCTTAAACATGAGACTTCGTGCCAAGAGATTGACCCAGGACCGTCTCGCGATGGCGTAGAACATGAGATTCTTGCAAGACACGCCCTACTTACAACCAAATAACAGCATGGGCAGCAACACACTCAGTCGTGTTTTGGCTTTGAGCACACACAGATCCAGAGCTCCCAGCGCATATAAAGCATATAAGGACAATACGTTATAGATGAAACGTAGACGACTAATTGAAGAAGAAAGCAACACAGAGAAAAGAGACTCAAAAGCATTGGAGAGACAAAAAAGAAAAAGAATAATCTAGGTGCAAATTCAGAAAATAAGGAAAGTAATTATCAGCCCGGACAAGTGGAATTGAAAAAAAAGCACATCCAATTTGGACGTTGGCGCTATACACATTCAGAGCAGGTTAGAGATTATGAAAGCAATTGAATTCGAAAGGCTCAAAAAAAAATGTTGCCGTGATACACATGTGGAGAAAGTTAAAGAATATGAAAGTAGAAAAATTTGAAAGTATAAAAGGAAGAAAGTAAAGATCGCAGTAGCGCAAACAAACCAAAATTATTATTCAAAAAAGGGAAAATATTCACCACGGACCAGGTGTCATTGAAACAAAAGCAGGATAAAGCGAGGTCAGAAATAAAAGACAGAGTAGAAAACAAAGTAAAACGTCATAAAGAGGTTAAAAAACAAAGGGGCCAAACACACGCAGAGCAGGTTAGAGATAATGAAAACTGGAATTCAAAAGCCTCAAAATAAACGTAGGTGTGAAACACATGCAGAGCAAGATACAGAATATGAAAGCAGAAAAAAACGACAGTGTCAAAAAAAGAAAATAAACATCGCATTAACACAAAGAAAGAGAAAATATAACTTGGAGAAATAACGAAAAGGCGAATAGAGATTGAATATATGGGCATAGGTGATATGTCAGAAGTATGTAAATATTGTAAGGCTTTGAAGTTTAAGTCAAGAGAATTTCAAAAACGTGTTTTACCTCACATGCATTTATTGGTTACTTTGCAAAAAAAAATTATTAACTGCTGATGATGTGGATTGTTTTGTCTGTGCTGAAATTCCAAACAGAGAAACCTATCCTGAATTATGGTACAAAGTCATTAAACACATGTCTCACTGACCTCATTTAAAAGATTCAGCACATTAGGACTCGAAAGATTCCAAAAATTGCTTTTACAGAAGTTCAGAAATAAAAGTGAAACTAATGAAATAGCAACAAAGAAAAAAAATCTTAAAAGTGTGTATCCAAAAAAACAAAAACGGGGGTTGGCGAGTGAAGCGATGTGCAGATTCCTCTCAAAGCCCAAAAATTCTTGAATTTTACATGAACAGTTCCTGTAGGTTAGATGGTGACACTAAATTATATAAATATTTGTGAGTGTCAATGCATTTGGAGATGGAGTGTCATTTAGTACTGCGGTGGGTTGGCACCCTGCATGGGATTGGTTCCTGCCTTGTGCCCTGTGTTGGCTGGGATTGGCTCCAGCAGACCCCTGTGACCCTGTGCTCGGATTCAGCGGGTTAGAATATGGATGGATGGATGGATGTCATTTAGTACATGGTTTGTTTGTATCTTGTGCCTAATTTCACTTGCTTGGTCTCTGTGACCCTCTAATTAAGGCAACAGTATTGAGAAAAGAATCGATCAATGGATGTTTTCTTAAACTGCCAGACTGTACACATCTAATTAAGTTTCTGATTTAACAATACACTGTTTGTATCTGTATATTTAATAAATACTTAAAATATAATTAGAACACTTTTGATCAAATGATGGTGTTGCCTTATCCTATCAGTCTCTTTGCTCATGTGGCACAGAAGAGATAGAGCCAGAGGCACTGCGGAAGTGACGCCAGCCTCCTCCCAGGTGGTGTTCCTCCATTCTCAGGGTAGCATATGAATAAAGGATAAATAACTGAAAAGGATCACTTGAGAGACTCAGCATGCTTGCATATGTGACAAAGATGGACATGTTAAGTTAACTGGTGATTCCAAATTGAGGGTTTTAAGTGGACAATCCAGGGCTACTATTCTCCACTCACTATCTTGTGCTTAATCCTGCCAGGATAATTTCCAGCCTTCTGAGTCCTAAAAGTCTGAGGATGGTGTATTGTATCATATAATGTGCCTTAATAGAAAAATTGAAGATTGAGGAGAAAATCGGTCCTAAATACCTTGCCTACTGAATAAAGTTTTGGAATTTCTTCCAACATTTTCAAATATTTTGTCATTAATATTCTTGTAGCCCCGAAGACACAGAGATGCATCTTCACGTCATAATTTTATGGCAGTTCTTCTTGTTAGTAAAGCTATAACGTCTTGGTATAATTTTGCACAGTGGTATGCTTGGGCCAAAAATGATGTCTGCAGTATGAAACAGCAATGGCTTTGTTTTTTACTTGGGCTCTGATGCTAACTCTTGCAATCTGAAGAACTATATTGTAGATTTACTGTATACAGATTGAATCAGTTAGTTGTTAGGGAAAATGAAAGTCTAACTTCGCTGCCTATTTGACTATCATTAAGGGGAATAAGTCGGAAGTGGATTTTTGGTTTCCTTTCATGAGTGTTCAAGTTATGGTGGAAAATATTATGGTGTTAAACAAAGCAGCTGCTTTAAAACAAATCTAGTTTAACACCCATGCTTAGTTGACATCGTCCATCTGCTTTTGTCACCTGAAAGATGACCTTCACAGGCTTTTTGGCCTATTGAGCTGATAAGATCAGCTTTGGCTTCTCCGGAATAAAAATGAAGAATGATCATAGACGAATGCATAAACAGAATGCAGACCCTGCTGAACTAAATTCAGAATAACAGGGAGCCACAGCTACTCCAGGCAGCATCTAGTGCAAGGCAGGCAGCAACAGTCTACCAACTTGTACATTACCAGAAAGCACCTGTATTTACACAAGAATGAATGACTGCTTTTTGTCTCTTAATTTAAGTCAGTTTCCTATGGTTGTAAAGTAATAAAATGACTGGGCTAACAAAACAAACTAATCCAATAATAGTCTGTACAACTTTGTTTTAACTATGCTGAAAAGAAACAGACTGTGGGCATGAAAGAAAAACAAACTGTCATTCAGGCTTTCATTTAATAAACTGTTCACAAAAACTTTCACTCCCATGGCCTTTTTTGTGCTACACGACACACCTTCACAATTAAAAGTGTGCACACCACACATTTATCTTATTTAAACCTCAGCTTCTTTCATAAATCTCTTACTCACTCTGCCCGAGGCTTGTTTTCTCTCTTTTTTTATGTAAAAATGTAACACACTCCCTGCCACCTCCTCTACAAAAGGGAATTCAAAAGTCGCTTTTGGGGAAGCCCTATGGCTTCTCATTCATGTTTCAACCAATTTCATATTTATGAGTCACAAGTTTTTCTGAACTATAGCTTAATATACACATACTGTATCTATGCATTTTTGCAATGGTCCATCCTTTTTTATTATATATTTATTCCTTTTTATATTATTATATTTATTACTTTTTTAAAAATAATAGAAGGATCAGCTCTTTTGGTAATACCATTTGTGTCTGTTCATTAGTTAGAATATCTGAAAAAAGGACCATGATCCTAATTATTTTGGAGACCTTCAGAGAAACAAATTCAAGGATGACCACTAAGATGTTATAGAAAAAGAAGCCCCACACATTTGAAATAATTAGCTTTGAATTTTTAAAGACAGGGGCACAAACATAAATTAGATACTAGGCAGATGACAACTCTGTTGTCCATTTAACTCCAGACAAGTGGGTAAAAAAACAATGGTGCCAAGAATACTGGCTGGTCACTGATGGCCACTACATATGTCCACCAAGCTGCTTTTTTGTGGGATCTACTTAATTATCCTTCATTAAATAACATAACATTCTTAATCCTTTTCATGATCATGGGTTTGGATCCTATCCTTGTAACATTAGTCACAAACCAGAAATCAAAAATGCACAGGTGCCTTTTGAAGTGATTGATTAATCTAATCTGCACATGTTTGGGGATTTGATAAGAAGGGGAGCACAGACAGACACCACATAAATAATGGCAAAGCACAGGATTTCAACCCACCAGGCTGCTGTTTTACCCACTGCACCGCCACATATCTAATCTATATATATAAAAGTCAAATACCGCTGACTCACTCATCACGAAATCTCCCGAACCATGAAGACTTGGGACTTGAAATTTAGAATGTAGGATACCCTTGGCCCATAGGTGTTCACTGAGAAACAGTTTTAAAAATGTTGTGGTCCAAGCATGTTCTGTCTGTATGTCTGTTTGCTTTTCACGAGAGAATTACTTAACGGATTTAGATCTGGTTGTTTTCTATAATTTGCTTGAACTTTCCAGTTGATTTTGTGACTTCACTCATCGTGCTAAGTACCATAGTTTGCTTGTGGTACCAATGTATCCATCCATCCATTATCCAACCCGCTATATCCTAACTACAGGATCACGGGGATCTGCTGGAGCCAATCCCAGCCAACACTGGGCGCAAGGCAGAAAACAAACCCCGGGCAGGGAACCAGCCAACTGCAGGGCACACACACTCACACACACCCACACACACACTAGGGACAATTTAGGATCGCCAATGCACCTAACCTGCATATCTTTGGACTGTGGAAGGAAACCGGAGCACCCGGAGGAAACCCACGCAGACACGGGGAGAATTATGTATTTATGCAAATTCAAGAGAGTGGCTGTGGGCTGAGAGCAGGGGGGTGCGGCCTTCTTCATTCACTCGCCAGCCTCTGTTCGAGTTGGTCTATGTCTCGCCACGTGTTGGAGTGCACCTTGCCTACGCTTAGCTAGCAATACCTGTTTGTTAACAGACATGATCATCTACAGATTGTTAAGGAATAACGTTTGATGTTTTTGAGAGAGAGATCAGAGCTCCATGTGTTTTAGAGGGTACCTGCTGATTGCCAGAGATATCACGGCCATGTGCTTCTCTCCCGACGCAGGGAATGCTTTCCCGTCAGAGCTGAACACGATCTGATATAGTGCCAACGTCTATTGATTTTTAAAGTTTGTCCTGTTTCATTACTATATAGGCAAAGTCACGGGGTACAGCTAGTAATTAATAAATGGATGAGACATTTAATATGACTTTGTATTATGATAAACTCAATGTGATGCCAATGGCACCTAAGTTTAGTATGAGCAAGACCTGTGGTGGTGAGGAATGAGACACAGACAAAATGTAAAAATGAAAAAAGGAGTATTTATTTACACCTATAAAACCAAAAAAAAAATCAAAAATCAATGCTGTGTCATCTATGAAGACATCACATACAGGCCCAAAGACACTCTAAAACAAATATTTAAAATGTAAAAAATATTTATTAACAAAATAAAAAAAGCATGATCAAACAGCTAAGCAAACCAAATCTTCTGGCGTGTTCTAGGGCTTTACCTTTCCTACTCAGCTCCCTTTTCTCCCCTCTCTGCTCCAGATGCTTTCTCACCCCAAAATGGTCAGCAAAAAGACAGCCCGTAACGTGCTTCTTTGCTTTTA
Source organism: Erpetoichthys calabaricus (assembly GCF_900747795.2). Lineage (NCBI taxonomy): Eukaryota > Metazoa > Chordata > Cladistia > Polypteriformes > Polypteridae > Erpetoichthys > Erpetoichthys calabaricus. Next base: position 309,055,927 of record NC_041394.2, on the reverse strand, counting down.
TACCAATGTACATCCTGATCCCCCACTCAGTGGCGCTGTGACACCCCATGTACCGGCACCTCTACACACACTCAGACACTAGGCATCCGTAATGAAACGGAACGGATCTGTGGTACAGAACCCAAAAAATATTTAAAGGAAAACAAATCTTTTTTAAAGTACCAGCAAAGCAAAAGAAAATTCTAGGGTCATGCACTTTAAAATAATTGCAGTCCTCTGCAATGACACTGATGGAATATCCATTCATCCATCCATTTTCCAACCCACTGAATCCGAACACAGGGTCATGGGGATCTGCTGGAGCAAATCCCAGCCAACACAGGGCGCAAGGCAGTGAACCTTGCGAAACCAGCGTTAACTCACCGTAGGACACACACACACACCCACACACCAAGCACACACAATGGGACAATTTAGAACTGCCAATCAACCTAACCTGCATGTCTTTGGACTGTGGGAGGAAACCGGAGCACCCGAAGGAAACCCACGCAGACACGGGGAGAACATGCAAACTCCACGCAGGGAGGACCCGGGAAGCAAACCCGGGTTTCCTAACTGCGAGGCTGCGCAGCGCTACCACTGTGCCACCATACCACCCCTGATGGAAGATATACAGTTTATATATATATATATATATATATATATATATATATATATATATATATATATATATATATATACACACACACACACTACGGGGCTCTGCTCCCTGCTTGCTTCACTCGCCCACCCCCGTGTTTGGTTTACCGGATATACAATTTAAAGAGATTGTTATTTTCATGGGAATTGTTACCTATGCATTATTTTCACTTTTACTTTAAAACTTTTGTAAAAACAACACTTGTCCTTTATTTCCAGCCCTGGGGGTGGTCAAGTCTTTCTCACAGGATGTATAACGCAGCTCATGTTGTGAAGGGGGGGGTGGCTGAACGAACGCTAAGGAGATGCCGTCAGATCATCTGCTGTCTTTCTGCTGCTGCTGGCAAGCTGTATGTTCTGCTTGTCGTTGTTTTAAGAGCTGGGAGCACATGATGTCTGTCTGCCAAAAGCATTCCAACAACAGCTTGGTTAGATGTCCGTGAACTTGTTTTAAATATTGTCTCACTGCCATGTCTCGCGGGACATCAAATTATATATATATAGTCACAATAAGACTCAGGAAACATCAAAGGTTTGGGGCTGCCACCCGTATAATATCTTTGGCTGGACCAGAATTGAAAGTGATGTCACCGGGACCAGAAGTGACGTCTTCGGGACCAGAAGTAACATCACTGGTGGCGCCGGTAGCAGAAGTGGCATTATCAATGGCGCCAGTACCGGAAGTGACATCATCAAAAGTGTCGGCACCTAGTGGGATTTCCAGAGGATAGCCTGCAGAGGACAGAGAGAGAGAGTTAGTGCAGCTCGCCACCTCCTGGTCTGGCGTGGTATTACTATTATTTAAGCCCTCTAGCTGCCTTCCATGTTTACATGTGTGACAATATATATATATACACTGCTATGTAAAAGTTTGGGCACTCCTGATAAAAATCACTGTATCAATTTATAACTTGATAAGCTTTTGAGGCAGCAACTTCATTTTAACATATTTTATACCTTATGGAAACAGCAACATTTCAGTTGTGAAATATTTTTTAGGGGACCAACAATTTAATGTGCATTTAAATTTTTTTTTGTGATAATTTCTTGAACCCTTCTCCTAATTCATAGTGACAAATTATCTTAGGATTTAGGTCAGTAGAGAGTTCTTTAGAGGTTCCCATGTTGCCAATCTCAAAGAGAGAATCAAGAACAAGCACAACTAGCAATTACCTATGTTAACCTTTTTCATGATTGGTTGCATCTGTCTTTGAAGTTTAAGGTCTAATGAGCTAATCAAAGCAATTTTGTGCTGTAACCTGTCAGCATTAAGTGACTACAGGTCTTCAAATTAATGCAATTAAAAGGGTGCCCAAACTTTTGCACATCTCATTTTTTACATTTTATTTTATTTCACATAACTCAATAATGCTACACTGAGAATTCTGGTCTGATAAACTTCTCCTTGACTAAATTTCTCTAGTAACAAAAATGGCATATTGCTGTGATCTTCTCTTATGAAGACAGAACAAATTATCATGCAACCTCAGTGGGGGGCCCAAATTTTTACATGATGAAAAAAATTTAAAAAACACATGATCAGACAACTCTTCTTCTGGGTGGAGTGCACACACTTCTTTCCAAGTTTAACACCTTCCTCCTTCTGCCAGGACAAAAATCAAGAGAACAGAAAAAACAGTTATCTGATTCAAAAGGAAAAAAAAATGGCACAAACACAAAATACAAGAAAATGAGTGAAAAAAATCAAATAATGCTGTATATATTATGGTACTCAATAAGGATCGCTATAACAAAATTGCTCAGCTACCTTCTCTCTCCTATGCCAGATGGTCAAAAGATGACCTCTGCTGGTTACTTCTCAGTTTTATATCAGTTTTCTACCTGGTCAGTCATTAATGCCAGCTTGACACCAACCTGTTGGCAATGCCACTTGTGACCTTCCACCCCATTTCCTCGACCTAGGCATCTCATTTGCGTGTGTGTGGCTGCTGACACACACACATACACACGCATACACACACATGCACACATGTGCATGTGCCTCCAACATCAGGCAGCTTCCTAGTGTTGCTTTCATCCTTTTTTTCCTCTTTCTCCAGGACTTTTTAGTCTTTCGGCTATTCTACATGCCTGGTTTATGTGCCTCCATTTTAGCCGGTTACTCTGCCACGACTCATGCAGCTACACGGACGTCCTTCCCCGGTATGGCACGAAGTAAAGCCTCACCCACATCAAAACTGCCAACAACATTTCCACCCATGGCGTGACTCAAAACCACCAGCATTTGCTCCCAAAGACTTTTCACCTTCCCCACAAGTAAGTGCTCTGTTTTTATAACTAACCTATACCACAAATCAAACCACTCTAGTTAGTTGTAACCCTGCTTCTCACTGTCCACTGATATGGCCTATCAATGGAGCACATTGCAATGCTACTTACTCCATTTTTCAATGGCTGAAATTCGTCACCCGTCTCTGCACTTAAGTACACTTGCTCAGTGAGCATGTGTCTGTGCCAATAATGTAATGGGCACACCCTGCAGAAATAAACACTCAAATATTTGGTCCCTCTCTTGTTCTTAAACTGTTTCACACAACTGCTTCTTCTCCCTTGCAGCTTCAGGTTCACACCGATATGGTAGCACAGGGTTTTGCATCAAGGTATGTGTTGCACTGTAAGACTCTCAGGAGTTGTGCGCACACTTCAAGTGCCTCCATATCCAAAGAGCGGAGCCATCGTTATCAGAGCCTTCCACTTCCTCATCTGCAAGAGAAAATCACCCTTAATTATTTATACTCTGAAAAGAAAGGCTATAAATAGGTATAAATATTCCTAACAACTTAACTTGTGGCATGGCCTGTAGCACTCTTGTCTTTTGTGCATGTATATTTTACCCAGGGATTCTGTTGTGATATAGGGTTACTAAACTTGAAGAATGTCTGAATACTTCAAAAAAAGATTTGGGGCCTCACTCCATAAAAAGGTCTAATACCTAAAAACAGTCAAAAAAGCCTTAAAAAAGGGAAATGGAATGGTTAAGACTCTGGCCCAAATAAATTAAATGACATATTGATAGTTGTGTTCTCAAAAAAAGAAAACACAAAAAAAGCAACAAAAGAAACAAATTCCTAAAGATAACCAATTTCAAAAATACAGAAAGGTACTAAATCCAAAAGCATAATGTGCAAGACTTTTGGCACTAGTTTCTTTAGTGAAGGAGTACAATCAGTAGGGCAGGAGATATACAATATAGTTATTATGTGCAAGCAGTGGTTGATGTTATTCAATAAAGAGTTGTTAACCTGGTGGCAGTTTGTTTAGTGTATGTGCTAAATTACTGGAATAAAAAAATAAGAAAACACAACAAATTGGCAACAAGTTGAACCCTTAAAAAAGGAGCCCTGTTTAAAATAATAATAATAAAATAAAATAAAGGGAGAATGGGACACCAAAGAAGAAGTTTCGAGAATTCTAACATCAATGTCAAGCGAACTGTGAGTTATTGAAATAGCATATCATTGCCTGTTGAAAACAAGTTAATTTGAGAGTGAAACGTGGGCAAAATGTTGTTGACAGGAACCTCTGTTGTATTTGATAGTAGTATTGTGGACTGGGCAACTTACGCAGAAAGAGTGGAATTATATTATGAAGCTAATGGAGTAGCAGATAAACAGGGAGTTTCTGTGTTACTGAGCATAAAGGGCGCAAAGATGTACAGATTGCTCTGTAGTTTGTTAACTCCTACCAAACAGGCAGATAAAACATTTAAAGAGACTGTAAGAGCATTTAAACCCCAAACTGCTAGTAATTGCTGAAAGGTTTCACTTCCACAAGTGGAATCAATCTAACAACGAGAACATTTCGGAATACATGGCGAAGTTGTGCAGGTTTTTCGAGCATTGCCAATTTGGAGCTGTACTAGCGGAGGCATTAAGACATAAACTTGCATGCGGACTGCATACTGAAAGCATATAAAAAAATAACACTGGAACATGCTTTAAACATTGCAGTGTCAATGGAAACTGCTGCAAAAGATGCAGTAGAACTGTGACATGGAGCAACAGAAAATGCCATTAACAAAGTGTGGCATAGCCTGCTCACGATGTGAATGACTGTTGGTTCAAAGAAAAGGAATGCAGATGGTGTCATAAGAAGGGTCATGATGAGTGTGCAGAGCAGAGAAAAAGAGCATACTTAGCAAAGACAGTGATCATACAGAGATGCGAAAGGTAACAAATGTGCATCAGATGGCTGAAAATGCATCAAATTCAGGTGACACTAGATCAGATACTGCAGGTCTGTCTTGGTTGGAGCTGTATAGCATAAGTGGAGCAGAACGCTCAGTAATTTGGATATCTCCAGGAGTGGAAGGAGTTAAATTGAAAATGGAGTTAGACACTGGATCTGCTTTGTCTGCTATTTCTGTTGCTGAATACAAATGACTGTTTTCACAAATACCACTTCAAAAGACATATTCAGAAGAAAAGTTGTCTCCAAGGTGCAAAATACCTGTTAATGTGAAATAAAAAGATGAGCAGCAGTTGTTAGACTTGTACGTTCTGAAAAATGGGGCCCCAGCTTTTTTTTGGACAGGAATGGTTCAAGAACATACAGCTAGACTGGAATGCTTTAAAAACACTACAGGTATTGTCAAATAGTACTGATAAGGACACAAGTAAACATCTAGCTGGGATACTGGCAAATGCTGATCACGTAGTTCAAAAAGGAATAGGAACACTGAAGGGAATAAAGGCTAAAATTGAGCTAAAACAAAACACCATTCCAAAGTTTTTTAAAACTTACCCTATGCTGGAATGTTTAGAGAAGGCAGGGATCCTCTCTAAGGTAGAGTGGAATGAATGGGCTACCCCCATTGTGCCTATAAGAAAAAAGGAAAAGAAGGAAACAGGAGACTTTAAAGTAACCACAAATCCAGTACTACATATAGTTCAATATCCCCTACCTCGTATTGAATATATATTTGCATCATTAGCAGGTGGAGAAGGCTTTACAAAATTGATTTAGCCCAAGCTTATCTTCAAATGAAAGTGGAAGATATCTCAAAGGAATTCTTAACAATTAAAACACACAAGGGGCTTTATCGGTATAATTGTACTGTTTTTGGAATAGCCTCAGCTCCAGTCCTTTGGCAGAAGGCTATGAACCAAGTACTGCAAGGTATTCCAGGAACACAATGCTATCTAGATGATAACAGTGTAAAAGGGAAGAATAATGAGGACTACATAAATAATTTACAGCAGGTTTTGACCAGACTATGTGAATATGGTTTGAGAGAGAATAAGGATAAGTGCTGCAGTGGGTTGGCACCCTGCCCAGGATTGTTTCCTGCCTTGTGCCCTATGTTGGCTGGGATTGGCTCCAGCAGACCCCCGTGACCCTGTGTTTGGATTCAGCATGTTGGAAAATGGATGGATGGATAAGGATAAGTCACAAAATTAAACTGAGGCTGTACTTAAAGAACCACAACCTGAGAATGTATCTCAGCTTTGTTCTTACCTTGGTCTCATAAACTATTACCACTAGTTTCTTCCCAATCTGTCCACAGTAGTAAAACCCTACATACAATACAATACAATACAATACAATAGAATACAATACAATTTATTTTTGTATAGCCCAAAATCACACAATTGCCACCATGGGCTTTAACAGGCCCTGTCTCTTGACAGTCCTCCACCCTTGACTCTTTAAGAAGACAAGGAAAAACTCCCAAAAAAACCCTTGTAGGGAAAAAAATGGAATAAACCTTAGGAAAGGCAGTTCAAAGAGAGACCCCTTTCCAGACAGGTTGGGTGTGCACTGGGGGTCACAAAAAGGGGCTACACACAATATAATATACAGAACAGAACACAAGTAATCCTCAATACAATATAATAGTGCAATAGAAATATTGCAAGTACAGAGCAGAATTCAACAGTAGATGTTATTACATAATACGATTTGGAATTGTTCAAATTCCTGCAAACCTCGGCCATCAAGCTGCCTCCCCCTATTGGCCATTACACAACTGATTCAGCACTGGGCCAGCCAATCCGATTTAAAGGACCCCTTTACCCGATGATTCCTGTGATCCTCCATCAGAGATGACTTTACCTTAGGCAGGCAAAACAACTTGGAAGGTGGGCAGTGGCACCGACAAGAGAAACCGGTACCGACAAGAGAAACAGAATAGGTGAGGGATAGTAACAAATTATAACTATAATATTACTTATGTTTTAGTGCTAATGACTAACAAAGATGCAGTCTGTACAGTTAATCAGCAGCTCTAGTCAGGATATGCTAAACTGAAGCAGTGAGTCTTCAGCCAGGATTTGAAAAATGAGACCGAAGGAGGACTTCTTATAGTAGCAGGTAGACTACTCCACAATTTGGAATTGCTACAGACTGAATCACAGTAGAAGTGGTCAAGCACTTGCGAACAAGCTTTTCAAAAGACAAAGAAACTTATAACATCAGATGTAGTGCTGACACATTTCAGTCCATCTTTACCTATCAAATTGGTATGTAATGCATTCTTGTATGGAATTGGTGCTGTATTATCACACACATTCCCAGATGGCTCCGAAAGGCCAATAGCCTTTGCATCTAGACCACTAACAGCAGCTGAGAGCAATTATGCACAAATCGATAGGGAAGCTCTTAGTTTAATATGCAGTGTAAAGAAATTCCACCACTATATGGCCAAAAGTTTATTGTGGTAACTGATTACCAACCCCTAGTCACAATATGTAATTCAAGAAAGGGTGTTTCAATTATGACATCTGCATGACCACAGCGATGGTCAATTTTTCTGGGTGCGCATCAATATGATGTTGAATATAAAGGGACTAAATTACATGGAAATGCAGATGGGCTGTCACATTTGCCACTGAAGACCACAGAGGAGTTCGATGCTGTTGATCCAGCTAATGTTTTTTACACCACTGTTTTTTGATCAGATGCCTGTCACAAATGCACTTATTCAGCAGAAAACATTAAATGACCCAGTTTTATCAAAAGTGTATGAGCTTACCCTAAAAGGTTGGCCAGCACATACAGACTTGCATCCCGCATTTGCAGTGAGATAAGACCAACTATCAGTGTGTCAAGGTACCCTTATGTGTGGGTCAAGAGTCATCATACCAGTCAAATTGCATAACACAATGCTAGACGCACTGCATGAGGGACATTTAGGCACAGTTAAAATGAAAAAAGCCTGGCTCATAGCTATATGTGGTGGCTAGGAATCGATAAACAAATAGAGTATTTAACAAAGATGTGTTTTGGATGTCAAAAAGTACAAAATGCACCATCCTTGTTATCCCTGCACCCATGGGAATGGCATTCGATGCCTTGGCAAAGAATGCATGTTGATTTATTTTGACCCTTTAAAGATTCAATGTTTTTAATTGTAGTGGATGCCCATTCTAAATGGCCAGAAGTAGTTGCAATGGAAACAGAAACAGACCTCCTATGAAGAAAAACCATTTTGGACGGCGTTTTCCCTTGCCCGGACGCGGGTCACCGGGGCCCCACTCTGGAGCCAGGCCTGGAGGTGGGGCTCGATGGCGAGCGCCTGGTGGCCGGGCCTGCACCCATGGGGCTCGGCCGGGCACAGCCCGAAGAGGCAACGTGGGTCCCCCTTCCCATGGGCTCACCACCTATGGGAGGGGCCAAGGAGGTCGGGTGCAGTGTGAGTTGGGTGGTGGCCAAAGGCGAGGACCTTGGCGGTCCGATCCTCGGCTACAGAAACTGGCTCTTGGGACGTGGAATGTCACCTCTCTGAAGGGGAAGGAGCCTGAGCTAGTGCGCGAAGTTGAGAGGTTCCGGCTAGATATAGTCGGGCTCACCTCGACGCACAGCTTGGACTCTGGAACCAATCTCCTTGAGAGGGGCTGGACTCTCTACCACTCTGGAGTTGCCCCCGGTGAGAGGCGCCGAGCAGGTGTGGGTATACTTATTGCCCCCCAACTTGGAGCCTGTACATTGGGGTTTACCCCGGTGGACGAGAGGGTAGCCTCCCTTCACCTTCGGGTGGGGGGACGGGTCCTAACTGTTGTTTGTGCGTATGCACCGAACAGCAGTTCAGAGTACCCACCCTTTTTGGAGTCCCTGGAGGGGGTGCTAGAGGGCATACCTTCTGGGGACTCCCTCGTTCTGCTGGGAGACTTCAATGCTCACGTGGGCAATGACAGTGAGACCTGGAAGGGCGTGATTGGGAGGAATGGCCCCCCTGATCTGAACCCGAGCGGTGTTTTGTTATTGGACTTCTGTGCTCGTCACGGATTGTCCATAACGAACACCATGTTCAAGCATAGGGGTGTTCATATGTGCACTTGGCACCAGGACACCCTAGGCCTCAGTTCGATGGTCGACTTTGTGGTCGTGTCGTCGGACTTGCGGCCACATGTCTTGGACACTCGGGTGAAGAGAGGGGCGGAGTTGTCAACTGATCACCACCTGGTGGTGAGTTGGCTTCGATGGTGGGGGAGGATGCCGGTCAGGCGTGGTAGGCCCAAACGTGTTGTGAGGGTCTGCTGGGAACGTCTGGCAGAGCCCCCTGTCAGAAGTAGCTTCAACTCCCACCTCCGGCAGAACTTCGACCACATCCCGAGGGAGGTGGGGGACATTGAGTCCGAAAGGGCCATGTTCCGTGCCTCTATTGTTGAGGCAGCTGACCGGAGCTGTGGCCGTAAGGTGGTCGGTGCCTGTCGTGGCGGCAATCCCCGAACCCGCTGGTGGACACCGGCGGTGAAGGATGCCGTCAAGCTGAAGAAGGAGTCCTACGGGACCCTTTTGTCCTGTGGGACCCCGGAGGCAGCTGATAGGTACCGGCAGGCCAAGCGGAATGCGGCTTTGGTGGTTGCTGAGGCAAAAACTCGGGCGTGGGAGGAGTTTGGGGAGGCCATGGAGAATGACTTTCGCACGGCTTCGAGGAGATTCTGGTCCACCATCCGGCGTCTCAGGAAGGGGAAGCAGTGCAGTGTCAACACTGTATATGGTGGGGATGGTGCGCTGCTGACCTCGACTCGGGACGTTGTGGGTCGGTGGGGGGAATACTTCGAAGACCTCCTCAATCCCATTAACATGCCTTCCAATGAGGAAGCAGAGCCTTGGGACTCAGAGGTGGGCTCTCCCATCTCTGGGACTGAGGTCACCGAGGTGGTCAAAAAACTCCTTGGTGGCAGGGCCCCAGGGGTGGATGAGATACGCCCGGAGTTCCTCAAGGCTCTGGATGTTGTAGGACTGTCTTGGCTGACACGCCTCTGCAACATCGCATGGACATCAGGGACAGTGCCTCTGGATTGGCAGACCGGGGTGGTGGTCCCCCTCTTTAAGAAGGGGGATCGGAGGGTGTGTTCCAACTACAGAGGGATCACACTCCTCAGCCTCCCTGGAAAAGTCTATTCAGGGGTCCTGGAGAGGAGGGTCCGTCGGATAGTCGAGCCTCGGATTCAGGAGGAACAGTGTGGTTTTCGTCCTGGTCGCGGAACAGTGGACCAGCTCTATACCCTTAGCAGGGTCCTGGAGGGTGCATGGGAGTTTGCCCAACCAGTCTACATGTGTTTTGTGGACTTAGAAAAGGCATTCGACCGTGTCCCTCGGGGAATCCTGTGGGGGGTACTCCGAGAGTATGGGGTACCGGCCCCCCTGATAAGGGCTGTTCAGTCCCTGTACGATCAGTGCCAGAGCTTGGTCCGCATTGCCGGCAGTAAGTCGAACCCGTTTCCAGTGAGAGTTGGACTCCGCCAGGGCTGCCCTTTGTCACCGATTCTGTTCATAACTTTTATGGACAGAATTTCTAGGCGCAGCCAGGGTGTTGAGGGGGTCCGGTTTGGTGGGCTCAGGATTGGGTCACTGCTTTTTGCAGATGATGTTGTCCTGTTTGCTTCATCAGGCCGTGATCTTCAGCTCTCTCTGGATCGGTTCGCAGCCGAGTGTGAAGCGGCTGGGATGAGAATCAGCACCTCCAAATCCAAGACCATGGTCCTCAACCGGAAAAGGGTGGAGTGCCCTCTCAGGGTTGGTAGCGAGATCCTGCCCCAAGTGGAGGAGTTCAAGTATCTCGGGGTCTTGTTCACGAGTGAGGGAAGAATGGAGCGTGAGATCGACAGGCGGATCGGTGCGGCATCCGCAGTAATGCGGGCGTTGCATCGGTCTGTCGTGGTGAAAAAGGAGCTGAGCCGCAAGGCGAAGCTCTCAATTTACCAGTCGATCTATGTTCCTACCCTCACCTATGGTCATGAGCTATGGGTAGTGACCGAAAGAACGAGATCGCGAATACAAGCGGCTGAAATGAGTTTCCTCCGCAGGGTGTCTGGGCTTTCCCTTAAAGATAGGGTGAGAAGCTCAGTCATCCGGGAGGGGCTCAGAGTAGAGCCGCTGCTCCTCCGCATCGAGAGGAGTCAGATGAGGTGGCTCGAGCATCTGATCAGGATGCCTCCTGGACACCTCCCTGGTGAGGTGTTCCAGGCACGTCCAACCGGGAGGAGGCCCCGGGGAAGACCCAGGACACGCTGGAGGGACTATGTCTCTCGACTGGCCTGGGAACGCCTTGGGATTCTCCCGGAAGAGCTAGAAGAAGTGGCCGGGGAGAGGGAAGTCTGGGCATCTCTGCTCAAGCTGCTGCCCCCGCGACCCGACCTCGGATAAGCGGGAGACAATGGATGGATGGATGGATAGTTGCAATGGAAACAGCTACTTCTGAGAGAACTGTTTCTGTGCTAAGAACTATTTTTGCAGGGAATGTATTACCTGAACAAGTCTGCAATGATAAGAAACCATAATTTGTGGCAGAAGAGTTTAAAGTGTTCATGAAGAAAAATGGTATTAGACATTTTACACCGGCCCCATATCATCCTGCTACTTATGGTTTAGCAGAAAGATTCACACAAACCTTTAAATGGGCAATTAAAGTGATGGATAATGAGAACATTTTACTGCAGCACAAAATTGATAACTTTTTATTTGTGTACAGAAATGCAGTACATGCCACAACAGGACAAACTCCAGCTAAGATATTTCTCAGAAGAAACTTAAGATCACATATGGATCTCATTAAGCCAGACATTAAGCAAGATATTCAGAATAAGCAGTTTTCACACATTAATGACAGAACAACAAAGAGTTTCCAGTTGGGCCAGGAAGTGCTGGCATGGAGCTTTGGTCATGAGAAATGTCAGCCTGAAACAACAGTCAATAGGACTGGACCATTTACATATATAGTAGACACTGGAGAATCCACCTGGAGACGACATGCAGACCAAATAGTAAACACATGTGAAACCGACCTCACCTGCTGTCTTTGAACCCACTGATAAAGGTAAAGAGTCATCTAAAAATGCCATTTCAGCCACAGTGGATACTGTAACCTCTGAACAGCAGCATAGCTTACCTGAGACAACTGTACCTGAACACATCAAAACCCCATTTGTACAGGATACCAAGAGACATTACCTCATTAGGTACAGAAAAGCCCCTCAAATGCTTGATCTGCAAAGGTTATATCCTAATATATCTATATATGTATTTCTGCATTTGTATTATCTGTATATACGTAGTTAACTTAAGTGGGGAGGAAATGTAATGTACAAGACTTTTGGCTATAGTTTCGTTAGTGGAGGAGTACATTCAGTAGGGCAGTAAATCTCTCACTATATATAAAATCCAACGCCTGTCTGTCTGTCTGTATGTCTGTCTGCTTTTCACAAGAGAACTACTTAACGGATTTAGATCAGGTTTTTTTTCTATAATTTGCTTAAACATTCCAGTTGATTTTGCGACTTCTCTCATCGCGCTAAGTATCATAGTTCGGTTGCAGCACTGATTTATTCGTGTGAATCTGAGAGACTGGCTGTGGGCCAGGGGGAGTAGAGAGCCGGGCAGGGCCCTCCTCACTCATGTGCCAGCCTCCGTTCCAGTCAGTCTACCTCTCGCCCTGTGTTGGAGCATATCTTGCCTCCACTTAGCTAGCGATACCTGTTTGTTCACGAGACATTATCATCTAGAGATTGTTAAAGAGTAACATTTGATGTTTTTGAAAGAGAGATCACAGCTACGTGTGTTTTAGAGGGTACCTGCTCATTGGCAGAGATATCATGGCCACATGCTCTTCTCACTACACGGTAGACACTCTCCCATCAGAGCTGAACAAGATCAGATACCGTGCCAACGTTTGACGTTGGAGCATACCTACCTTCCACTTCGCCAGAGATACCTTGCCAACTTTTTATGTTTTTGGCAAAGAGATCACAATTACATTCTCGCTCCTGATAGCAAAACCAAAAATATTATTTATCAAGAGGCCCTCCGATACAAAGCAATATACATTCTCCTCAATACAAATGATTACATTTTTTGTTTATTTTTTTGTTGATTTTTAAAGTTTGTCCTGTTTCACTATTATGCGGGCTGAGCTGCGGGGAACAGCTAGTATACAATATATGTAGTATGTGCAAGCAGTGGTGGCCATTTGTTTAGTGTATGTGTTTAATTACTGGAAAAAAATAAGAAAAACAACAAAAAGAATCAAAACCAAATACAAAGACATTCAAAACCCAAATCCAAAAGAAAACAAAGGCAAATCAACAAAAAGCAATTCCAAATCCACAAACCAGAAAATCTAAACCAGAACACAAAAGCCAAAAAGGAAGACTAGTTAAAAATAACATATTTACAAATGAAAACCAATTGCATTCAGACATACATAGAGTATGTGTTAGGAAAAGGACTGAAGAAAAAAAGCACCAAAATTAAACTGCAATTTGAGAAGTGAGTACACAAACTATATTCTGAGTACATTCCATTTCAACATGTTTTATCTTGCGTTAAATATCAGAAACCACTTTTTATTACATGTGTGTAACATCATAAGATCAGTGGTTTACCAAGACTTTATTCTGCCCAAAATTCTGTGGCTTTCAGTTTCGGTTCTAGTCAATTTCTCAACAAGGTTATTTTCCTTATTTAACAAAAGAACATAAAAAATTCCCAAATAACATCCCAAAACTCATTTGCTTAGCTAATGTTCTGCGGTGGATTTAGAAAAAGTCAGAGAATGTTTTCTCTTTTGAATGCCAGCCTGAAAAGCTGGCAGTTTAGCCCACCTGCCTTTTTTAAACCCTGATATCTCTGCTAAAAAAGAAGCTGGCAACAAGATATTGTTACAGCCCTGTCTGTTTATTTTCAGCTTTGTTATTTTTGAATTTTTGTTCAAGTTTTTTTTGTTTGTTTGTTTGTTTTTGTCATCTTGATTAATATAATTATGTTGATTGATTATCGAGTATGTGGGTATTGTGTAAATCTGGTTACATTAATTCCTTGTACTCTGTGGATAGAACTTCAAAAGGCAGGACCACCATGACATCTATAAATGTTTGATTATCTCTTTCTCAAAAATCCCCCACTGCCTGTGGCCATAAATTCAGAATCCTTTCCCGGGTTTGGTTCCTGTGCTTAGCATTGGTCCTCGGGTATTTACGCTGTAATTAACAGCGGTTTTGCCTACATAAAGCACTTTGCAAATCTTTGCATACTGCAAAGTGCATTTTCTCAAGGTTTGTCATGACATTAAGGAATTAGTTTTGGTGTGTTTTGCTGCAGTTTTTCTAAAGATATTTAACTCATTACTACATACAATTTTCCTTCTTTTTCATACTTTTATCTAAAAAAGCAAACGTAAAAAAACAAAACCCAACCAAATGAAAATAACGTAGCACGTAAAATATTATGTTTCAAAGACACTCCGTGAAACTGAGGACTGAACCCCAACCCAGTAAAAAGAGTTGTACGATTGCAGAGCTCAATCCAAAATGCTCCAACAGCAATTAAAATAAAAATGTTAAACGGAGATTGCACATGTTTATATAAATTCTTAGATTTAGATTAGATTAGAATTAGATTTTTTTTTTCATTACAATATATGGATCATGTAATATAATATTATCTATCTGAACCAATTCAGAATTGAAGTTCAGATGGTTTCTTTGCTATGACTACAGCAAAAGTCAGATTGACAATTTAAGATCAAGGCTGTTAACTTATGATGCTACTGTTTTTGATAACTTTAAAACAAATAGACTATCCGAACATTACCCCCATGCCCAGTATTCTGCTTGATAAATTACAGTCTCTAGAAAATAAACAAGATTACTCTGCTCAGTTCTAAATGTGCTGGGTGTTCTGCTTCACAGAAAGATGGCTTGGAATCAAGCTGACAAGACAGAGACAGCCAACCCCAGGGCAACATCAGGTCTACTGGTAAAGGAAATGGTAAGATAAAAACAAGACAAAAAGACAAGACAAAAAGACAATCAAATATCATGTTTTTTTTACAAAACAAGAGAACTTCCATTAGTTCTGCTGAGTGCTGCATACATGCCACAATGAGCTAATGCTATGGCGGCAGAAGAAAATGTCATGTAAACTACATTCCGTACATGCTAGCAAAATGAATGGTATTTGGACTACATAATAAATTAATGAGGCTATATTTGTATGCAGTTCTGGTCACCACACTACAAAAATATACAGCAGCACCTGAGGTTGTGCAGAGGATAGCAGCCAAGTGTATCCCACGACTTAAGACTCTGGCAGACTTAGAGAATGAAGCCTGTGTAGTCTCGAGAAGAGAAGACTGCGTGTGGACCTCATCTAGGTCTTTGAAATTCTGAAAGGCATTGTTAAAGTAGATCCAGCTAAAAACCAAATCACATACTCAAGGACACCAGTGGAAATTAGGGGAAGTGCATTTAAGACTGAAGCCAGGAAGCACTTCTTCACACAGCTTAGCCATTAGTTAAACCAACAAGACTGATGGGATGAATGGTCTCCTCTCATTTATCAAATTTCTTGTTTTCATATGGTCTATTTCTTATCTACTCAAATGCCATCCAAATCATAACATCAGATGTCAACTATTGTAACTTACAATGGGTTTTACTGAAATTCTATCGATATGTTACCTGCTCAAGTAAATTGGATAAAACTCTTGATCACTGCTGTTCCACAATTAAAGGGTCTTACAGATCTATTCCATGTCTTCACTTTGGCAAAACTGATCAATCATCTATGCTACCTCTTTCAGTTTATAGGCACAAAGAGCTGACTGTAAGCAAAGTACAGTGTTGGACTGCAACACACAATTCCTAGCTGCAGGATTGCTTTGAATTCACAGATCAGACTTGTTTAAAGAGCTTTTCTGTGAATGTGGATGAATACGTTGACATAGTTGCAGCTTATTTTGGATTCTGTTGGGATTATTATGTACCATTCCATTCTATTTACTCCTGTTTAGACTAGAATCCTGTGACAAGTTGTATTTGTTAGATGTGAGCACAAAGCATATGACTTTCATTGTAGTTCCTGTATTTACTGGGGTTTGTACCGTGTTAGCCATTATGAATGTAGTGAGAAGCAAGCAAAATGACACCTTTTATTGGCTAACTAAAAAGATTACAATATGCAAGCTTTCGAGGCAACTCAAACCCCTTCTTCAGGCATCACATCTTGCCTGAAGAAGGGGCCTGAGTTGCCTCAAAAGCTTGCATATTGTAGTTCCTGAATACATGTGATAAAGAGCAGTAATATTAGATAGAGAAACCTCACAAAGTAAAAGGAATATTTTTGTGAACTATTTACAACACAGTTATTTTGAAAGCAAACACTTTGATTGTCCACCTACTAGGTCTCGCTTAATCAAACACAGAGTCACTGAGTGCCAGAGCTTATGGCAGCAGCACTTAAATCAAGGTAGCAAACTGCCCTTGGCAGGCTGGCAATCTATTGTGAGGCCCACTCAGAAAACATGCAGGGTCACTTTGGAATCATCAGTTAACCAAAGCAGAACATCTTTGGAATGAGGGAAGATAGTCCATGCAGACATTGGGAGAATATGCAAACTCCATGTAGTCAGCGACCAGGCATGGGGTTTGAACTCAGGGTGCTGGATTCATGAGGTGGTAGCCCTACCCAATGCACCATAATTCCACCCTAATCATTAACTATCTAATGAAAATGCAAACTCTTCATTTTGATGTATGGGTCGTATATAAAAAAAGTGTAATAAAGGAATAACAAAAAAATCATATTAAGTTTCAGGGCATGGGTAAGAAATTTTATGAAACTGTTTTATCAACTAATGACTCATGTATGTATCACAGCTGGTATATTTTCTAAATGTTTTGTGGCAATTTTCACAATGCTGTGTGATTTTGCAGGTGCCCTGGAGACCTGAATTTGTTTTTTTTACATTAATATTTCTTGCTTGACTGAATTTCTCGCATGTTCAGACAAGATGCCCACTTAAGGGAAAGCTATGGTATACATTTCACACATGAGTCTATCTCAACAAGTAATATTTTTGCCCCAACTGAATTTTTAAAATAAGCTCTTAGTTAAAGGCAGTTTGGACTGGGAGGTAAGCATTTTTGTTGCTTTAGAGAGAAAGGAGTACCAGAGAAGTATGAGATTGTCCAGGATATGTATGAGGGAATGAGGACTCTGGTTAGCAGTAGTGTTGGGGTAACAAGCAAGAGTAGAGTTGGTCCATACCAGGGATCTTCTTTATGTCCTTATCTCTTTGATCTGGCTATGGTTGTGTTGAATCATGGGATAAAGACTAATCTCCCTGGTGCAGGCTTTTTGCTGATGACATTCTGATACTGATCAGAACTTTTTTTATTGTTGTTCCTTCCAGTATACCTTAACAGTAGGTGACAGATGCTCTGAGACCAAGAGGAGAGAAGTTTCCTAGCCACTGTTCCTGATTCATGGGGAGGAGAATTTATATTCGGATGAGGACTTGACAGTTTTACTCAGTACTGTTGTAACTGAGCCCACACCAACACTACCCACAAAGACCTCAGCTAAGTGCGCTCTACCACTTTTAAAGCTTTTTCAGGCAACCAATACATTACTGAACAATGAGGAGGAGTGTGTGTTGCTTCTCAGTAGCCCATCCTCAAAAACATAGTGAACTGAAAAAAATGTACTTATGCCCACCTAATTTTAATTTAATGTTAATGTGCTCCTCAGACACAAGTGGAAAACCATAAATTTACCAGAACCAAACTTATAATTAAATTGAACTTAAATTGAACATATTTATAATTTAATTAATATGATGCAGCAGCATCTAGGAAATGATGATGCCGAGTCACCAAGTCCCTGGCAGACTTTGAGATGAGGATGAGGAAGTCTCAGGGTCAAAAAAAGATGTTTTGGTCTTAAATGGCCTGTAAACTCTCCACACAGTTTGATGAGGGTTATGACCCAGAGAAAGTGCACAGAAAGCCTTTGACACTGCTGGAAGAGGTTCAAGCAAGTAAAGGATAACAACAACTGCACAGAGAGAGGAGCATCCATTCATTCATCCATTTTCCAACCCGCTGAATCCAAACACAGGGTCACGGGGGTCTGCTGGAGCCAATCCCAGCCAACACAGGGCAGGAACCAATCCTGGGCAGGGTGCCAACCCACCACAGGACACACACAAACACACCAAGCACACACTAGGGCCAATTTAGAATCACCAATCCACCTAACCTGCATGTCTTTGGACTGTGGGAGGAAACCGGAGCGCCCGGAGGAAACCCACGCAGACACGGGGAGAACATGCAAACTCCACGCAGGGAGGACCTGGGAAGCGAACCCAGGTCCCCAGGTCTCCCAACTGCGAGGCAGCAGCGCTACCCACTGTGCCACCGTGCCGCCGAGAGAGGAGCAGTGTGCTTTAAATTTTTCAAACAAATGGAAAAGCTAATCGGAGGAATGCAGGACATTGATGTTTTTCTATCATTGGAGACATTGGAGTAGTGGAAATCTGAATACCAGTCTCTTTGAGAAGCAATTCCACTATCTCCTGATATCATTAACCAAAATACAGAAATAACCACCATCTCCAATCCAAGACAAAGACCGGCTGTTGAGCACATCATAATAATTCCCAAGAAAAAGAAAAAGAGGGTCACTTGAAAAAGTGCTTGAGTACATAAAGAAGTCCAACCTTTTGGACCAACTATTGGGGCATATCCAGGCCTCCCTGGCCTCTATGGAGCAATTAATCAGGACTCTGTTGCAAACATAGTACTGAAGGACAAACAAACCTTATTATACCATTCTTTTGGAACTTTATTGCTGAGGATTAGTCATTTCCATTATCTCCCTGTCTTGGGCCTCTATGTGGGTGTTCAGCACAAATATTGTGGAGGGTGCAAACAAACACAATTATTTTTTTTTTTCACACAAACAGTTGTAGGAATCTGGAACAGACTACCAAGACATGTAGTTGAAACAGAAACATTGACAACCTTTTAGAAGAATCTGAGTGAGATATTAAGAAGGCTTAGATATCAGCTAAATAAACAAGCTTGATGGGCTGAATGGTCTCCTCTACATTGTCAAATTTCTTACATTACTGTATTAATAGTTCGACTGGAACTGCACGTGAACACAATTGTTTTTGGGGGTTGTGACGTCATAACTTGGAGCTAAGAATGGTCCCAGTATGAATGAATGTGAATGCAGCAATAGTCTAAGTGATGTATATACTGTCTTGCAGATTTGCTTAAGTAAAAATAATTGTCAAAAGGAAAAAAAATGTTTTCTTCTACCCCTGGACCACCAATGTTATCTGTGAGTAGCAGAGGTCAAGTGACCAAGCACTAAGCAAGATCTTGAAAAAAAAATTCTAAAACAAAAAACAGTGTTCACTTACAAAAAGGACTTTTATACCAAAACATACCAAAGGAGAATCAAAACATTTAGTAATGGAATGCATAGATCAAAAACAGAACTGAACACCAAACCCAGGACATGTTAACTGCGTTGGTGACACAATATAAATCAAGGAACCGCCAGGGTCAGAATCAAAATATTTTCATGAAAATGTAAGCATGACAGCCAAAACAAGATAAATCAGCAGGCTGCATGGTACACACACACACACACACACACACACACACACACATACCTGTAGCTTGCCAGGAGAATCAGGGACACAGCATAGTCATCCAAGGCAAATGACACCTAGGTGCGTGGACCAGCTACCAAGACAACTGGACAAAGCAGCTGCCAGATGAGAGACAATAAATTGCACAAACAACAACTGAGGGTGCAGCGGTCAGTGGTTTGTATTCAACATTTACTTAGGTGAACAAACATGAAACAGGCAGACAGCTAACAATGTTGCTTGTTTGTGACAGCCACAAAACAATAACTGTGGCTGACCACATAAAACCAAACAACCAACAAAAAGTTTTTTACTTTCTCTTCAGAGCTTGACTGCAACTGATTAAACACACGTGGAATGTAAGGGGAACTGTATGCTCAAGCAGAGCAAATGTTTCGGAAAACAAGAAAAAAAAGAAGAAAAATTCAGCACTCAATAATAATAATGCATTTTATTTATGTAGTACCTTCCCATACTCAAAGACAATATATATGACTGATAGGACACTGCTTAGACAACTGGACAGCAACCAAATATACATATTGTGATGAGGACCAAGATGGAAGGACCGAGTCACACACTGAATAATGGTTCAGCTCAGCTACAGCCTGATTACCTCAATTGCCCATTGTTACAGACCATGGGAAAAGCCTCCAAAAATGTTTTTATTCCCAAGTAATTAATTGCATTATCTTACTTTATTAAAGGATTGTATATTTTATTTTGTTAATTATTTTAGTTTTTTTGTTTTGAACCTTCTCCCACCACAACCTATCATCTATGGGGGAGAAGCGAAAGCTTTAGATTCATCAAAAATTTTGATCGCCGGTTTTTGGTGGATCTCAACATTTTAGGCTCACCATATATTGAAAACATTGATATCTTGATGATGGGTGTGTGTCTGTGTGTCACATTTTCTTGAGGATGGTCTAGAGCTTGCCTGCCCGGGGTACGTTTCCTGCCTTGCACCCTGTGTTGGCTGGGATTGACTCCAGCAGATCCCCATGACCCTGTAGTTAGGATATAGCGGGATGGATAATGGATGGATGGATGGATGGTCTAGAGCTAAAACAGTTGGATGGAAAAATACCAAGCTCAAAACTTAAGCCTGTTATAAGAGCATGATGTGCTGATTAGCTTCTGAGCCAAATCGTGCAAGAGAAAGAGGCATTCAAGAGCAACCCTCAAATAATGTAATTCTGCAATTAATTATGAGTTCTTCTTGTCAATTGTTATCATAATAACCTATTTTATGTTCAGAAAGATCAACATCAAAGTAGTAAAAAATTACTGAAATGTTATAGAATAGTTCGGGTAACTTGGTTCCTAGGGTTCAAAGCCTACTGACACTCACGCCGAATTATTTTGTAATGTAATATTGAATTTCTAATGGTGACTTCATTTTGCTTAATTTTTGACTAATGTTGTTATAACTGTTTCTAAGCACTTGACCACGATTTGCGTTGAATGTAACATCATTATGTCGGCAAGTATTTGGATAGTTTCCCAATGCCTAACCTTGCGATTTGTTTTTGAGACTTCTAATTGACATCTCACACATGATTTGATCATTTGAACATTTTGTTAATTACCTTTGCTAGGAAGTACAACTTTTCTCTTGATACTTTCTCAGTTTCTTTTTTTAACTGTACTTTACATTATAACCTGCCTATTTTTTCCTCCATTCACAGTAGAATAAAAAGAATAAATAGGATGCCTTGTGCTGTTACTCTGCAACAAGAATGCTGTTGGTATCATTAATTTCCATCACTTTCTTCTAACTACTCTCTTCACTTCAGAATCATAAACACTGAGGCAAGGCACAAACAAACAAGGCACATACAATAGTCAGTGAAATGGGAAGATCCTGAAAGCAACTGGTTATGAACAATGATTTAAGCCCTTCATTATATACTGCATATATATATATATATATATATATATATATATATATATATATATATATATATATATATATATATATATATATATATATATAAATTATGTTGTCTGGACCAATCAGAGGTACTGAGGTGTGGTATATATATCACTAAGAAATCTGCTACTGTTATTATTCTGCTGCTATTCATTATAAAATGAACATGGTTCCTTGATACAGGTTTAGTTTCTCACTTCTTTTCTGGCATATTTCATGTTAACAGCAGCATGAATTAATTCATTTACATTTTGTGAAATATTTTCCAATGACTTTACTTTATAGACTCCCATTTGGTGTGTTTTTGCCTTTAGCATTTCTTCTATAGCATCAGAGCTGTGTGCACCATCAGGCATGTTGGAGAGCAAGTTGATCAGGCCATTGATAAATAACTTGTGAGTGCTCTTGCTTTCTGTGAGTCATTAATTATTTTCACATTCCATTCAACTTTATGAAGTTTAAACTGGCTTAATACTCAAATAATACAATAACATCAAAGATAAAGATTTAATTTTTACCTTACAGTGATATAACCATGGGACACTTCTATTACTTATAACAAGTACAAAATTATAAGTTGAAGCATATAAACCTTTTCTTCTTGTTGGCTAAAAACTGTTAATTTATCACATACATGGTACACTCACGCCCAGTTCATTTCAAACTGCTGATCAGCTTGGTACTGTATGTTGATTTTTTGGGTAGGAGTCCATACACACTGATGTCTCCTGAGTGATATTGTGCACATTGATTGTTTTAGTGCTGTTTTGGTTGTTTCGATACAGAACCCCACTCCACAAGAATGAATGAATTGCTAGGATATTTTTTTTTCCACACTTAAATTACTTTCCCAATATTAATTCTGTGCATCTAGGAGACACATTACATATGCCAACTAATGTCATGTAATGTTACTGAATATGACAAAAATTACCATAGGAATTCAATGTCATTGCTTTGGCTTTTCCAAGTCAGAAATTAACTATTAGAGGAATACTCCACTACATTTTTTTAATCTGTTACTTACCCCATGTTTAGAGGCAAAGGTCAAACTGTAAGTCAAAAAAGTTAAAATGACCAGAAGTCCATAACGACAGACAAAAAAATCTTAGCCAGAGGTCACTGCCAGAAAAATGGTGCAGAGTAAAATCTTTCTAGTTTATTCAAAAACTCAGGTGAAATGGGATGCCAGATGCTGATCATTATACTAAAGCAGGAGACAGAGCTGGAGGTAGCAGAGATAAAGATGCTAAGATTTGCATTGGGTGTGACGAGGATGGACAGGATTAGAAATGAGTACATTAGATAGATAGATAGATAGATAGATAGATAGATAGATAGATAGATAGATAGATAGATAGATAGATAGATAGATAGATAGATAGATAGATAGATAGATAGATAGATAGATAGATACTTTATTAATCCCAAGGGGAAATTAACATACTCCAGCAGCACCTTACTGATACAAAAAAAAAACAATATTAAATTAAAGATTGATAATAATGCAGGTAAAAAACAGACAATATCTTTGTATAATGTTAATGTTTACCCCCCCGGGTGGAATTGAAGAGTCACATAGTTTGGGGGAGGAAAGATCTTCTCAGTCTATCAGTGGAGCAGGACAGTGACAGCAGTCTGTCGCTGAAGCTGCTCCTCTGTCTGGAGATGACACTGTTTAGTGGATGCAGTGGATTTTCCATAATTGATAGGAGCCTGCTGAGCGCTTGTTGCTCTGCCACAGATGTCAAACTGTCCAGCTCCATGCCAACAATAGAGCCTGCCTTCCTCACCAGTTTGTCCAGGCATGAGGCGTCTTTCTTCTTAATGCTGCCTCCCCAGCACACCACCGCATAGAAGAGGGCGCTCTTATTGATGCTGAAGGACGCCAGCCTTCATTAGAGGGTCAGCTCAAGTTGGACGGTTGGGAGACAAAGTCAGAGAGGCGAGATTGCATTGGTTTGGACATGTGCAGAGGAGAGATGCTGGGTATATTGGGAGAAGGATGCTAAGGATAGAGCTGCCAGTTAAGAGGAAAAGAGGAAGGCCTAAGAGAAGGTTTATGGATGTGGTGAGAGAGGACATGCAGGTGATGGGTGTAACAGAGCAAGATGCAGAGGACAGAAAGATATGGAAGAAGATGATCCACTGTGGCAACCCCCACAGAAAGAAGAAAAAGCATCTCGGAATGTGCCATGACTTCTGGTGATTGCAGTGTAGCAACCAACTTAACAACAGAACAAAAGGGTCAAAGTGCAGTACCTATCAGAAAACAAATATAGTGGTGCAAAAAGACATTTTTTTTACAATGGTTAAACAAAAAAACTAACATCAAAAATTAATTTAGCACCCTGGAGAACCCCAATATTCATATGGATACTCCACAAAACACAGTTTCTAAAAGAAGTAAAAAGATTTAATGACAAAACATTATCACAACTGAACCTATTATAGTACCAGGAAACAGAGAAAAAGTTTGTAATCAAATGGGATTTAAAGGGGACCAGCACTGTCCAACACTGAGCAGCGGCAAACAATATGAAAACATCCATAAAATAATTCTTAAGTTACAGGAAAGTTTGCAACTTCAAATTTTAGGATAATATAAATTTTGACACAACATCAAGTTTTAACATATCCAAAGAGACTGACCATTACTTTTCAATAATGTGATCAAAAGAATAGGAACCTCAGAAATAAAGAAAATTTGCAATAGCAAAGGGTACCAAAATGGGGGATGAGTATCTCAGGCAATGATAATGATAGTTAATAGTTCAGTCAAAGAACAATCACATTTTCACTACCCGGCAGATATCAAAAATACAAAACAAAATTAAAGAAATGCAATGGTAGGGCCTATTGAGGAGGCAGAGAGGGAAAGAAGAGGAGAGGGCCCAGCACCAGTCCTTGGGGCAACCCCGTGCTTGCATGGTGCCTGAAAACTAAGATTCAAACCATCTGAGAGGAGTCCTATTGATACCTATGTCAGATAGAGCGCTAAGGATGATCTGATGGTTGAATGTTTTAAAGACAAAGGAAAGATCAAATAGAATATGAACAGATGACACCCAAGTAGCACTATCCAGCCGTAACGTTTTAACAACAGTCAGCAAAGCAACCTTGGTGGAACAGTCTTTTTTGAAGCAGGATCCAGTACTCTGTTTTGTAGAAGGAGCTAGGAAGATTGTCATACTGCTAGGACACATAGTAGTAATAATATAAAAAATTTTAAAAATGTTGGGGAAAACAAAAAAAAAACCTTATCACTCCTTTTCAACATGGACAAAAGATCGCAAAGAGCATGCACTTTCAGTTTGCTTCCTTTTTCTCAATTTAGTGGACTGGAACTTCACTCATCAGTACAGAGCTAAACATCAGGATGCAGGGGCTACTGCTAGAGATTTTAGGTGCCATGAAAGGATATCATATGGGGCTCTCCATCCTCGTCAAGATGCCAGTTCATCCACTCCAACACTTACACAGCATAATACTGCTCTCCTTCTTTAGGTTGGAGTGACAAAAGTTTTGGTGAAGTTGCATCTGTGCCTGACACTAGAGCAGAACTGATTTGACTAGGAGTATGAACAAAATTAGCTCACAGAAGTGCTTAATTTGTAAATGATGAGGTGACAGACCTCATAGTGATTGCCCGGGAGTGTAGTGGCGTGCAACATCAATGGCAATTTGGGCACGGAAGTACAATGCTAATAACCCTAATAAATATATAAAATCAGTCTTATTTACATATTAGTATTCAATTTGGATATCTTACAATCTGACATCGTTCTGCCTCCACACTCTGAAGCACACTCGTACAGGGGTTTTCACTCTCCACAACTTTGTCTGATGCATCCTCATTCCCAGTAACTCAGTCTTGTTCCATTTATCTCTCAGCATCCATGAAAGCATCCACACCTGCTGTGCCAGAGTTAAATCCCAACCCCCTTTTACACTTTTTCTTTTTCACATTAGCAAGTCAAAAAACAGGAAAGGTGTAACAATAACTACACTAATTTTATAGAGTTTAAATAAAGTCTGTATAATTAACTTTACTTCTTTCAACATGATAAAAAACTGAAAACAAATATTTTATGTAGATTTTGGGGCTCCATATCATGTTTGGAGTGCAAAGGGCTCAAAATCAGAGGTACCGGAGTTGAGTCAATTTATCGTGATACAGCCTATTCCTTTTGGATTGCTTAATAAACATATGCCTGCACAGCTTAATTCAACTGGCTTCAAGTTAGATTTTTTGGATCGTTTGGTTGGTGTTTTAAATTGAATGATCCTGTAAACTAGTTTGTTTGCACCATGTATGGAGAATGGATTAATGTTAATAAACCAACCTTTTCTCCTGTTCAGGCTTTTCTTGCCATTTTTTTTTCCTGAACCCAGAATATGGCTTCGACATTTCAATTTGAGCAAAATGAAAATACATTTAATGTTGACTAACAAATGTGTAGATTACCACACTATGGTCCAAGTTCGTGAAGACAGGGCTGAACCATTTTGGTTAAAAGAGAGGACAGGAAATATAATGTACAGTAGAAACTACTTTTGGCCCAAAAACAAGAAATCGCTAAAACTATTAGTTTCTAAATTGTAAGCAAATTATTCTTTTAAATTTAGACTCAATAACTGGCCAATAAAACCTGATTTTCCAGTGTTTGAGGGGTCCAGTTAGCCAAAGGCACTAGAATCATTTTAACTCTGGATTGTCCATACCAATTTATAAAGAAAATGTAATAATCATATTTTAATCATATTATATATATTTATACAGTATATATATATATATATATATATATATATATATATATATATATATATATATATAGTGATAATAGAGGCGCTGTTGACCCCTTGAACCTTCAGACCAGACGTCAGACACCAGATAAAAGTCCAATAATAATATTTATTATTATAAATAAAGTGCACAAAGCACCACCACTCCACTATACTCAATAAACAACAAATAAACAATTCTCCAATCTCCCAGACGCTTAGCCACCCTGCCTCCCAACTCAGCTTGTCCGTCTGGGATTTCCCACAGTCTTTTATAGTTCTCGACCTGGAAGTGCTTCTGAGCCCTCAGTCCATGTGATTATCCAGCACTTCCAGGTCAGGTAAAAACTTCTCTTTTTTCTTCAGCCCAGAAGTATATCATTTCTTCCGTTCCCGTGACTTGGAAATACTTCTGGGCTATACGGAAAATATAAATCCCTGGGCCTCCCTGCAGCGACTCCTGGCGGCTCCCATGGTATCCAGCAGGGCTGTGCATTAAAATTCCACTGTCCATGAGGTCCTGCTGGAATTCAGGGCACCTCCATGTTGCAGGCAGGGCTCCATCTGGCAGCCTGGGGGTATTGGCCGGGATGAACGGCCGGCCATATCCCACAATATATATATATATATATATATATATATATATATATATATATATATATATATATATATATATATATGTGTGTGTGTGTGTTAGTATCTGTTCTTTCACTGATATTATATACATACAAAATATCCATACAAATGCTTGTCTAGTATTTTCTATAATGTACAAACCATAAACAAAAAAACAAACATCATGAGCTGTTAATCCAAATAAAGGGAAATTAAAGTTTCCTAGCAAAAGCTAAATAAAATCAAATAACTCAGACAAAAAAATTTCAACATTAGCACAACTTGATTTCAGAGTAATTAGCGGAACATTAAGAAACACATTGACTCACTAACAAATCCACTGCCAATTTCTTTTCCCCTGAGAGAAAAAGGCTATACCCACATATAAAAAAATACTTGGTTTAAAATTTAAACCTGTTTTCCTAGTCTGTTGGTTCAAAGACGGTAACTATAAAATGTTTAAGCATATTTTCAAGTAATCACATAGCAGGATTTAACCCTGAGGTATTTTCATGACAGGTTGGCATTATTTGATAACAGTTGCTGAGTGTCAAGGCATTTTATTTAATTAAGTTGCAACTAAATTGTGCATAAGTGAATCTCGAGTAATTTCTCTGTGTTTAGAATAAAAGATCTCACAAGTTGTAAGCTTGTGTTGCCTTCTGGTAATTGATATTATATGAGAATTCAAGTCACACCAATGCCGATGAAAGACTGTGTATGAAAGATAGACACTGGCACTAAGCATTCTCCTCATGCCATGACATAAAGCCCAAAGACAAGTGGCAAATTTAATGAGACAAAAAGACACAGGGCCAAAATGCCAGTATTCAGGCAGGATTCACTCTTACACTAAAACAGAAATTTTTTATGTTATTTTTTTAATCAAATGATTATTATTTTTTCCTTTGTTCTTAGAGAGACATTTTTCAGTTACTAGATTCTTTATGAATGAAGCACAGGACAAAAAAAGAAGATACATAAGAATCCAAGGAATAGACTTTGTGGTATTATTGTACTTTTAACAACATTATTATCTCAGACCTGCAGAACTCAACCATTCATCTGTCCATTTATTTTTAGAATTATTATTTCCTATTTTAAGTTAAATAAACACTTCATTATATGCATTTATTGTAGTATGTGAGGAGTATAAAACAATCAGATCAAAAATTAAGAGAAAAGAAAAGAAGAAAGGACAATGCAAGGTCAAAACTAATGGTCAAAAGATAAACAGAGCCAAATTGTAAGCCAAAACTCAAAGCTTTGCTCCAAATGACAAGTAACCAAGAGCACATAGAAGTAAGCAACTTGTTTTAGATACTAGAGACTGCTAGTGTAAACTTTATACTGACTCACCAATGACATCACAAACAGTGTAGTCTCGAAGCATCATGGGAAAATCACCATGGGAACAGACAACAGAAAAGCCACAAAATGGCTAGTCAAAACCAAATAGCATTGGGAAAGATAGTAAAAAATGATCAACGTTTAAATGGCAGCTCTAATTAAAATTTTGTGTCTTTAAAACATAGGGAGGTTTCTTTTAAGCATTCATCTCCATAGTATGATTCAGAGTTATGGTCTATGAAAGCAGACTGGCATCACTGTGCACATCCAGGCTTTCGCTGCCCATCTAAGGGCTTACAGGGATGCACCAACTGTGGCCAATAACACACATTATGGCAGAATAATAGAAAGTGGTCATGATAACCCAAGGGTTTTGTTCTCTGTAGATAATAAACTACTTCAACCTGCATCTGGTCCAATTACCTCCTCTACTGAAGTCTGAAAAATTCCTCCACTTCTTCCATAATAAAATTGAAGATCTAAATAATTCAACTTACTTAAATCCATTATCCATTTATATCATTCCCTGTCTTCCCACTCCATCCAGCTCCTTTTCTAAATTCTCACCAGTCACATCTGCATTTGTTAATGACCTACTTGTCTACTGGACCCCATCCCCACCACACTTCTTAAATCCTGCCTTCATGCCATAATCCTGACTGTTATAACAATAGTAAATGCATCCTTTGACTGACTTAGTGTCAGGCACTTTTAAAAACACTTCTGTAATCCCACTGTTAAAAAAGTCTGGTCTTGATGCTGACAATCTTAACAATTTTCGGCCTATTTCTCACTTACCTTTTCTGTCAAAAGTTCTTGAGCGTGTTATAGCTTCCCAGCTCCCCAATTACTTAACTTCTAATAATTTGATGGAATCCTTTCAGTTTAGTTTCAGGGTGAACTGCTCTGCTTCAGGTAACTAATGATTTGCTTATGACAGCAGACTCTGGACTAACCAGCATATTAATACTGTTAGTTCTTAGTGCAGCATTTGACACTGTCAGACATGACATTCTACTGTCCAGAATGGAGAACATGCTGGGTATCTCTGGCACTGCCTTCCAGTGGTTTATGTCCTATCTGGTTCACACAAGGAGTCCCTCAGGGCTCTGTCCTTGACCCTCTACTCTTCTGTATCTTTATGCTTCTCCTTGGCCATATCATTCGTAGCTTTGGACTGCATTATCATTTTTATGCAGATAATACTCGACTCTGTTTCAATGTTAAAAGGGAAACTTCATCCGAGCTTTCTCACCTCATAAATTGCCTCAATGATATTAAAACCTGAATGGGGCAGAAGTCTTTAAAATTAAACTGCAACAAAACTGAACTCCTGCAAACTGGCACTAATGCACACCTTAAGAAAATGAGCTCCTTCTCAGTAACTCTTGACGGTGATCTCATCAGACCTTATTCTAATGCAAGAAACCTTGGTGTTATTTTTGATTCCTCCCTTTCTTATTCCTCCCACATAAACCACATTAAGAAACTTTCTTACATTCCTCTGTAAAATATCCTGCGATCACTCATTCCTCTCCTTTTCTAATACTGAGAAACTTGTCCATGTGTTTATCACATCCCGCATCAATTATTGTTAACTCCCTACTGGTAGGTGTCCCTTCTAATCTTATATCACAGCTCTAGCAGATTCAAAACTCTGCTGCAAGAGTCCTAACATGAACCAGCAACAGCAGGCACATCACACCATCCTGCTTTGCCTTCATTGGCTCCCTGTGTTTTACAGAATTGAATATAAAATTCTATTAATAACCTACAAAGCTATAAATGGCCTTTTACTGGACTACATCAGTGACCTTCTCCATTGTTATGCTCCTGTTCACCCCCTAAGGTCCTCTGATTCTGGCAATCTTGTTGTGCCCCACACTAACCTGCACTCTATGGGTGACAGGGTGTTCAGCTGTATAGTGCCCAGACTCTGGAATGAACTCCCTAAATTAATTAGATCAGCTGACTGAATTAATTCTTTTAAAAAACAACTGGAAACTCATCTGTTCAGGAAGGCTTTTAACTTAACCTGACATTTTGCCTCCTCTTTCAGTCTTCCTCTCTGTCCAGATGCTCAGGATAATATTAAAAATTATGTAATTTGTTCAGGCTTTTCTTTTAGTATTGAATTTTGTATTTTATTTTGGTTTATTGTCTTTTACAATGTTACATATACCCTGCCATTTAAAGCATGGGAAAGGCACTATATAAAAAATGTATTATTATTATCATTGTTATTATGTTCATAGCCAGGAACAAACATGAGGTGGAAGGTTAAATACAGTGAGCAAGAATCTACAAGCCCCACAATTCAAGGGAAGAGTAATAAAAATCTATAAAAATAAAATACCAAAGCATGAAAAAAATAAAGCAAAGATGAAAACTTTTTTAATGTCTAAAAGCATAGTGCTACAGCACATACTAAAGAGAGTGCACTATTTTTAATCAGTCTAACTCCTCCAAAAATGTCATGTTTGCAGGTATCAAAATAGAATGAGTGGGATCAGAAATAGAGCTCAGAAATATATTTCAGTAAGTATTATGATAAGTCATTCTGCTAATTGTAGCGCAAATGTAAATTTAAGTTATTTGAGTATTAAATCAGCGATGGCTGCTTTTGTAATTTTTTTATGTGCCAATAGTATACATCCATTATATATACATTTAAAATTTTAGGCAAATCAGTGTTCCTCAGAACTATAAACAATTGTATCTGAAACAATAATTTAATAATTTGGACTTTCAGAAAAGGCAGTATATACAGTACCAATAATACGTACATTAAATTAATTCATCATGATGAATGGCTCATGAATCAATTACACCTCCACAACAACTGAAAATGTCTGCTGTGAAGTAGGAAAAAATTAATTTTTTAAATTAAATATAAGCTAATCATTTAGTGCATTTGTTACTGATTAAAAGTTCACATTATTTATTTTTCATATGTAGTCATGCATTGTTTTAAATGTGTGCATATTCAGAATTTTTACTGCTTTGCTTTCCAGTTTCAAATTTTGTTCTACCACAAAATAAAAGAAGAAAGATTTTTTTTTATACAATGCCAGACTAAACACCTAACATTTCATCTGCATTGCAGTATTATTATAATGTAGATTTGTTTTACTTTTTTTCTGAGTGTTATGTGTTCATGTTTATTTGCTTATTAATTCTGGGGTTTGAAACACTCCAATTCTAGACTTCTATTTAAAAATGTATTTAAAGTGATTAGATTATTTCTGCATCGTCTCAGACACCATTTTGTTTTTCATGCATGCCGCCCCTTTGTGACTACTTTGTCCCCTTTCTTAAGGAGCCTGTGAATAGCTGGGAAACAGTTTTAAGATCACTCCAATTCACTTGATA
This sequence comes from Erpetoichthys calabaricus, assembly GCF_900747795.2. Taxonomy (NCBI): domain Eukaryota; kingdom Metazoa; phylum Chordata; class Cladistia; order Polypteriformes; family Polypteridae; genus Erpetoichthys; species Erpetoichthys calabaricus. Next base: position 309,024,320 of record NC_041394.2, on the reverse strand, counting down.
TCTTTGTCTTCTGACTATGATTTGTTTTTAACTTTTTGGTTTTGACCCTTGCCTGTTTTTTTTTGACAACGTTTTGACTTTTGATCCCATCACATTTGTAAACTTACTATCTTCATTTAAAACAGTGTAAGCCCTTACTTTTTTAAACCCTCACCTCCCTAAATAAGACATGGTCAAAAAGGATCAGAAATACTGAACCAAAGTTGTTTACAAGGGATTCTAAATATTCTAATGCCAAAATCAGGTGAGTAAATTCTGGGTTTCTAGGCGTCTGTTTCAGGAGAGGTAAGTATTTTCAGGTTTGGGTTTCTTTTAGTGTTTGTACTTGTGTTTTACTTATTGTTCTCATCGCTTAGTTATTATTATCATTATAAAGTTGATTTTACTGCTCTCATTGTTTTTTAAATTTCATAATCCACCTGCATCTTTGTTTGTTTGTATGCTACTTCATAGTATTGTTCTATCTGTGTGAGTCCACTGAGCAAGAACACCTGATAAGGCAACAGACATTCCAAATTTACCAAGGTACCGTACTTTAATTTACCTGTCAATGTTATCTTTAAGATGTATCAACGATACATTCCCATTATTAACACAAGACACTTCTTTCATCCCTTTAGCAGGAGAGGGAGAAACCCCGACAACCTTCGTCTGTTGCGTCAAGCCACTACCTTAGATACTCACTTCTCCTTTGGCTTGCGGAACTACCAGTCTGTGATCAACCAAGCAGACTTTATTCCAGCTTTCACCACACCACTCGACAAGAATACATAGTAACATCGACAGCACTTTCCTCTGCTTTCAACTTATCTCACTGCTGCCACTCCACTGATAGGGGGTGGGGGACAGGTATCTATATATATAAAATCCCTATGTGCGTCCAGGTGTCCTTGTGTGGGTGTCTTCTGGTGAAGTGCGCATGCGCGGGGCACGGTGCTATGTGCGATATTACTGTCAGAGAAAGTTTGAGGCGTTTTACGGAAATACAAACCAGTATTACAGTGAGAGGAAATTAAAGGTACACAATACAGTGACGCATATTACAGCCACATACAAGCCAGTATTACTGTCAGAGGAGATTAAAGGCATATTACCGACGCGCACTCCTGTATTACCGCCAGAGAAAATTAAATGTATATTACGGACGTACGGACGTATATTACGGACGTACAAGCCAGTGGACGTACAAGACGGTATCCTTCAATAAGGGCGTGCACAGGCATCCTTCAATAAGGGCGCGCACAAAAAGGCGAGCCTCAAAAGGACGACCTCAATTGGGCGCAGCGAATAAAGGCGCGCGTAAATAAAGATCTGCACCTGTTGCTCTTCACATATTCCAGAGCCATTTGAACTAAATTATCTACGCGCCCTTATTGAATAGAGCCGTACAAGACAGTATTACTGTCACAGAAAATTAAAGACACACAATACACGGCGGCAGCCCACGAAGAACGGTCAGCTCAGCAAGTAAACATCAACAAAAGAAAGGCTGAAAGAAAGAAAAATACGACCAACAAAAAGAATGAGGTCAAAGTCCCTTGCCATTTAATATAGACTGTTTCTACTAATGTTTATGCACTACAGTTCTAGCGCCCGTTATTGTAACGAGCTAAATGACTAGTTCTTACATAAGAGCTAGAAATGCACCCCTCTGGTTAATGTATGCAATTTCACTATTTTTTTAAAACTGAAACCTTTCCAATTAACATGACCATTGTTGTTGTTTACCACCCTCCAGGTTTGCTCAGCACCTTCCTTGATGGACTGCTGAATGGACTGCTCTCTTTGCCCACTTCTAATTATTGAGGACCTGAACATCCACCTGGGCAGGCCCCTTGGGTGCTGACTTTCTCACTCTTCCTTCCTCCTTCAACATCACACAGCTCCAGGCCCCACTGACTCACAAGGCTGGTAATCTGACTTGACCTCGTCTTCCCACGTGAGTGCACTCCCACAAACTGTCACTTCTCTACACACATCTGACCACTTTTTCATTCAGTTCTCTTTGCTGCTTCCCTTTCTCACTTTTCCCCTCCTCTCACTTTATCCTTCTGCTGACAGCTCCGCTCTCTCTCTCCCACCCATTTCTCTTCTTTAGTCTCCTCTGCTCTTCCTCCTCCTGAGCACTTCTCCTCACTTGACACCAACACTGCTACAGACACCCTATGCTCGACTCTGTCCTCCCATCTTAAACATGTTTGTCCTCTCTTTTCCGGGTGTGCACGTGAAAGACCCCCCCATCCCTGGCTTTCAGAAACACTCCGCAATCAACCTCAGGACCTACCTGAGGACCTACCTCAGGACAGCTGAGAAGAAAAGGAAGAAGTCAAATGCTCAGATAGACCTGGCTAAGTATCAGTCCCCTCTTGCATCCTTTTCTTGTGCCACCAATCAATGCTAAGGTAAAGTTCTATCAGACTAGAATTAAGACCACCACCGACACATGCTCTCTGTTCTCCACTTTGACTTCCTTTCTTAACCCTCCTCCTACAAATCCCTTACCCCCCCCCCCCCACCCCCACCCCAACCTACTTGTCTGCTAATGACTTTTCCACCGTTTTTCAAGAAAGGGTGGCCGCCACAGCAGTCAATTCTTACCCTCGTCAAAACCTATTATACCTCCTTCCAAGCATCACCCAACATTCTCCACTCTCTCCCACTACCTGTCCACTTAACCCTATCCCCTCAGATCTTCTTCAGACCATTTCCTTCTCACTCATTCCTGTAATTACACACATCATTAACACCTCACTCAGTTCAAACACATTTTCTATCATCTTCAAACACACTCTGATGACCCCACTTCTCAAAACTTCTCACTCAACCCATCCCAAGTTAGCAATTACTGGCCTGTCTCTCTACTTTCCTTTCTTTCCAAAACATGCTGTTTTTAACCAGCTCTCTTCCTTCCTTGTACAGAATGGATTGCTCAATACCAACCAGTCCGGCTTCAAGAGCAACCACTTGAGTGAGACAACTCTACTAATGGTGGTTGACTAGCTACAACTTGCTTGAGCTACCAACATGACATCGGTCCTGATTCTGCTAGATGTGTAACCACACCATCCTTCTTGCCACCCTCTTTGACACTGGCATCATTGGAAATGCTCTCAAATGGTTTGAGTTCTTCATCTCGGGCAATATGTCCTGGTGAGGAAAGTTGTCAAAGACACATCAGACATGCACAGGGGTGTCTCAAGGATCAGTGCTGGGTCCTCTGCTTTTCTCTCTGTACACCACCTCGCTAGACTCCATCATCCAATTCCATGGGTTCTCTTATCAGTGCTATGCTACAAAACTGTACCTGTTGTTTCCTCCAGAGGACAATATGGTATCAGCTAGAGTATCTGCATGTTTTACTGATATCTCATTCTGGATGAAGAACCACTATCAACCAGGCAAAAACCAAGCTTCTTGTAATCCTGGCCAGCTAGTCTATTCATCTCCCCTTCTCTGTATAGCCAGCTGAGATGGGCACATGTTACTCCTCTCTTCAGGTCGCTACATTGGCAGCACGTATTAAGTTCAAATTCCTGATGCTTGCCTACAGAATAGCCAGTGGGTTAGCACCTGATTATATGGAGACACTGGTGAGGTGCTACATGCCTGCTCGGCCACTCAGGTCTACCAGTGAACAGTGTTTGGTAATGTTTCAATCCAGACTCTTTTTTTGTGTAGTTCCCAGTTGGTGGAATGGGCTTTCCACCTTCATCTGTACTGCTGACTCCCTAAGTGTATTTAAGAAACAATTAAAGACCCATCTGTTCTGTGAATATCTGTCAAATTGATTGAAGGAAAAAAAACATGCTCTGTGATGTTTTGTATTGTTGGTTAATTTGCTAGTTAAGTTTAATTGCCTTATTGATTATAATCTGTGATTGCAAATTGTTTGATATTACCACTTTTCACTTGTGGCAATCAACTTTTGTTACCTGTTCAACTGCATTTGCTGAACAAACAATCCCCAGACTGATGTTACTCAGTCATGCTTACCTGTGTTGTAAGTCACTTTGGATAAAAGCATCTGCCAAGCAAATAAATGTAAATATAAAATCAGAACGCTAATCAGAATGTAAGTTGAAAAAAGAATCATTAATACTCAAAGCCAGAAACACAGCTATTAACCAACTCTCTTTTGAATATTTACAAATTTAGATGCAAGTATACATATATTTCCTCCTTATCAAATATTGCACCGACATCACAAAGCACATCTTCTGGGATTCTGTCCCCAGCATTCATACAATGAAAATATAACACAGTAAAAACAAAATGGTGTAGAAGCAGAGTGAAAATATAATGAAAATAATTATTTTAACATCTGAACAGACTTTTTTCTGTACCAAATTCATTTTTTAATAATTTTTTGTTTTGGTTTTGCTTTTGGATGTTTGCAAATTTTTATATTATTATGCAACACCATGTTGAACTACATGGGCACTGCAATTTTGGGCAATACTTGTGTACTGTTGCTGCAAAGTCGCTACGAATGAATGACTGGGAATGCTAAGCGCATGATGTCATTTACTGTAGGTAAAAGTATAAAGGTCATCACTGAGGTCTTCCTGGTTATCCGACATTGCAAATGTGATCAAAGTCTTTGGTGTAATTTTATGAAGTCAAGAATAACTGGTGAATTAACTTTTGCCTTTAACTCCTGAATATGATGTTCTCTTTGTATACTAGTTTAGACAATTGGTTGGTTTGATCTCTTGGTAGTCAGCATTAGACTGAATAAGACAACTCTTCATCTCCCCATCGTTTTACAGAAATATCTTCCCTGTTCTAGTACTGGCAAAACAGTCATCCATATTGCTAACCGAGAATGGTAAACCAGATATGGACGCAGGGACCTGCCCGTGGACGCAGGAGACATAGTGCACAGGCGCCACACAAAGCCCCCTTCCCCAGAGTGAAACGGGAGAGACTACAAACCATCTGACATGCTGAAAGCAGGATAAAGTGAGGTCAGAAATAAAAGACAGAGTAGGAAACAAAGTAAAACATCATAAAGAGGTTAAAGAACGGGGCCAAACACATGGAGAACAGGTTACAGATGATGAAAACTTCAAAAAAACCTAGGCACGAAACACATGCACAGCGAGATACAGAATATAAAAGCAGAAAAAACGACAGTTAAACGTCCACACCACACAGCGGAGGCAGACCCGGAAGGTGCAGGCGCCTACATCGCGCGTCGGAAGGCGCGGGAAAGTATGAAAGGCAAAGGCGCCTACACAGCATGGTAAAACCCGACATAATACGGAAGGCGCAGGCGTTGCCGCCATATTGTGAGTGGCACTACTGCGTTGTGAAGGCGCAGGCGTCACCGCCATATTGTGCGTGGCACTACTGCGGAGTGAAGTTAGGAATAATGTGCTGCTTGGGATCGTACAAAATGCCGAACGCAACCCACCGTCTGAAACTTTGGAGGCAAAGCAGGCACGGGTTCAAACTGAACGCGCTCGACTGACAGATAGACGCCTACAACGCGCGTCTCAAACCGCAGAAGCTGGGCAAGCACGGATTCAAAACAATGTAAGCTCCTACAACGCGCGTCTGAAACTACAGCTGCCCAGCGCGCACGGGTTCAAAACACCGGGGGTAGGTGAACGAAGCGAGCAGGGGACGCCTTGTTAAGGAGAATCAAGTGCTATTAAATGAGATGTGTTGCCAAAAGAAAACAGTGCTACACATTGTGTTGTACAGGAACAAAAATTGTCTGTAATGAAAATATAAATAAACAAATGAAAAATCTTCAAGTTATTAATTGTTTAAAAATGTGGAAGCATTATGGCTGTTTATGCAGATGCTCCTACTTGGTGTTTATCACACCAAGGCAAAGAAGCATGTGTATACCATGTATTCAACATACTGTAATACCACAAGAAACTAACATTTCAGAAGAACATTTGCAGAAAAATTTGTGGTGAAACATAAGAAATATAATTTGCATATGAGGGAATGTGTTCAAAGTATTTATACATCATTTTCATTTGACTTTCTGGTGTTAACACATTTAATGTTTTTTCCTCGTTTGTCTCATATTTAAATTATCATGGCAAATTAGTGTTCATTTTTATTTTTCATTGCATTCTTCTGAGGTACACACTGTGAAAGGCAAATAAAGATTTACAGTTTAATTGAGTTTGAATATTCTTGGGGAATGTGGCCACTGAGCATGTGGATTTCTACAGACCTCTATTTTTTCTATGTAGATCCATGGTAGCTTTTTACTTTGTGCTTAAATTGCACATGAAGATATGAGAACAGGTTAATAATTTATTTTATGTTAGTCATTATATACCTTGCAAATGTAACTGATAGTTATTTTGAGATCAGTTTTCATTCTCTTATTTACAATTAAATCCTTTGTTTTCTGATAAAATAAGATTTGTTAACTTATTACAAGAATCCTTGAAAGCTCTCCATGAATCCTTCAAGACACTGCAATGCAAAAGATGAGTGCAAAAAGCTTTTAATCTTTTTTCAGATTTAAGTACATTGAAATGATCTACAATGCCCATAAAATACCAACATGTATAAAAGACAAATGAAAACTGAAGAAAGAAAATTAAAGAAGCAAGAATAACAAAAAAGCAGAACAGAGCAATATTAAAGCTGTAATACCATTTCACCCTGTGATCACCTTTCAAAGTTGAAAAACATGAGTTCTATTTAGAATTCTGGGCCTGATGATGTTATTTGATGATTTTATGCTCGACTTCCAAAGACTCCTAATAATGCAGTCATTCAAACTACAATGCCTATAAATGGTATTTATCCTCTTGGACATTTTCACATTTTGTTGTTAAATGTGTACATTAAATCACAGTGGATTTCATTTGGCTCATTCTTTGGTCAGAGGTTCTGTCTAGTAATAACTCATTCTTTGGTTACTATTGTGGCATGCGGCTGGGGGTGGCACCCAGCTGGGACGCCCAGGAAGACAGGAGGAGGGCTCATGCCTCCTCCAGACCAACAAGGGGGCGACCGCCCTGGTTCCTTTGGGGGCCACGGGTACAGAGCTGGGAAGCTCAACCCTGTAGGGGACCGTGGTCACCGCCAGAGGGCGCCCCCATGCCTAGAGGACCCTGGACCCCAGCACTTCCGCCACACCAGGAAGTGCTGGGGGGAAGAACGAGTGGGGACAACCGGAGTGCTTCCGGGTACGCAGCTGGCACTTCCACCACACTGGGACATGTTTGTGGGAGATTGCTGGAACACACCTGGAGCACATCCGGGTGCTAATAAAAGGGGCTGCCTCCCTTCACAAGGAGGCTGGAGTCGGGAGAGCAGTTGGACAAGGTCTCAGGAGGAGACACAGAGGAGGCCTGAAGAGTGAGGCATATTGCTTTGGCCTGGACTTTGGGGAGTCTGTGGGTTGTGGAGCACTGAACTGTGTAAATAGACTTGTAAATAAACGTGTGTTGGATGACAAAAATGATGTCTGCCTGTATGTGTCCAGGCTGTTCCCCACACTATGTGCTTATGATGAGATGTCTGTGGTGCAGTGCAGTTTTTAAATAAATAATTACTTTCCAGGAAGTGAAGGCTCCAATTGGGTGCAGGTGTGCAAGAGCATGTGTCGCTCCGGGGTTGATTGGGGTGCTTGGCTGTTCGTGCATTCATGTGCAAAGGTGAGCCGATCAGTTTTTACACTTTTACACCAACCATTGCTGACTGTGTGTGTCCTCATTTGCCCAGCTCATCCTGGTTACATTACCAACGGTTCCAGTACAAGTGGTGCCAGCGAGCATGGAGCCAAACCGATGATTGTCACAGGAAGCCACACTCTCCAGGTCATGGCAAATAATGAGCCACAGACATTTAAACCAATTTTATACCGAGAGCGCACAGAGGGAACGGATTCTAACTCAATTCAGTGCTTTGAACACAGAAAGAGAAGAATAGCTGGAACCATATACCATCCCATTGTGGCAGTCAACTCATAAAGTGTCGTACGCTCAATGTTTTGGATCTGTTACTGGCCCTGGAGCATAGTGAAATAATAGCTTGGTCAGTGACAAGCTTGTTAAGATCTTTCTAGCAAAAGAAGAGATCTAAGCTTTTTCAAAAACTCCTTCCAAGGGTGAACAAAGTTTGCAAGTCAATATGTACGTATGTAAGTTGGGGATCATTGTACCAAAAGATAGCAAGTATTGGTACATAATCTCTAAACAAGCTCAAAGTACTTTACCTATTCAAGCAACTATTCCTTAAATTAAATTGCTTATGAAATTAATTTTCTTCTATAAAATGTTAATAAATCATTGTTAATCAATGCATGATCATTTTTACAATTTAATATAAGTACATAGTTAAATGAAGTTGCAACAATGGATTATTAAAAGCATACAGACAAGGACTGAAGGTAACTGAGGGGTTAACTAAATGTGACTTATAGCTTGGGCATGTAAGGCTTTTGTCACATCTTAGAGGAGCCACCAAGATAGCTGCTAAGGTTAAAATGAAGTAGGTGTGCAATGAACACCCCCTTAAAAAGTGAGAACAAACTAGTGAGAAAGCCCAAACACCCCTATTAATGAAGCGATTTTTAGAATAATGGAAGAGTCGACATGTATATGAAATTCCTTGTGACTGTTAATTGGCTAAGGTGATAGAATTCTGCATATTAAGTCAGATGATGTGATGTATTAGATAAAGCAATGGTAATAGAAAAGTATAAAAGGGAATGAATTGTTTAATTAGGTGCTCACTCTATGGACTGAGACATTTGTGCATATCTGTGTGCAAATAAAGAATTGTTCTGCATTTTCATCTGGTTTCTGAGAATGATTATTTATTTTGTTCTTTATTTCGCCTTATACAATTTCTTGTATTAGGAATTTGTTTGTTTTTTGCATACCCCTTGGGGTCAGAGCACAGGGTCAGCCATTGTACAGTGCCCCTGGAGCAATTACAGGTTAAGGGTCTTGTTCAAGGGCCCAGCAGAGTAGGATCTCTTTTGAATATAGAGGAAAATGTTTTCCACAACACTGTCTTTGAAAAGTCTTTCTTTTATTCACTAAGTACTAAGCATACAACCTGCTCATATTTAAGATAGCCACCAAGACTGTTAAATGTGCATGTATGCTAGCGACACATCCCCAAGTAACAAATATCATCATAGCAAATGAGCTTCCATTAGGCAACACTCCATGCCATAATAACTATATAAATATGAACAGTTAAAATAAAAATATTAGGATCACCCAATGAATTAAGGGTACAGATTGAATGGGCAGCTGTGTAACTTTGCATCTAACACCTTATTCATTATATTGATTTATTTAATAAAAATATTCTATGGTGCCATGTTTGATGACAGTTCTTATAAAAGCAACAAAGGGTTTTTAGTTAAGTGGTAAAAATAATCAGTTTCATATTTCAAGGAAAAAATGGTATATTATAATTGAAAAAAACTGAAATTGTACGTTTAACTTTATTAACTTTGAATTACAATAGGTTTTTAGTGCATAACTTGGCATGCTTCAGCACACAAACTGTTGAAAGAAGCTAACAGATTTCTATAAGCAGAGTTTGGTTTTCATTTCATGCTGATGTACATTCATCCTTGGATCACAGATTTTACATGGCTTCTTTCAACAAGTATGTCCGCATCATTTTCAAGGAATTTTCACTATTACTTTTCACTGTAGTCAGCAAATTGAAAATGAAGTCATAAAAGACCTTAATGCATAAGACTAAACAACTTATTTATGTCTAAAAGGAACATTACAGCAGAATGTATGTTGCCTAAACAGTAAATTGCACTCATATACATAGGAGAAGATGCTTTAATTTGTTTTAGAGCTCTCCTTATCTTTGGCATCTGACTTTATAGCCATCCATTCTTCAAACCATTTTCCACATCAGCCTATATCTGATGCAAACATGTGCTTTTTAACAGGTTTACTCCAAAGTAGAAGACAAAACATCTAACATATACATTTACAAATACAGTACAAATTAATATTTCTTTGTGTTGAAAGCTACCAAAATCCATTGTAATGTGGCCCAGGGCCAAAACATACAGCCCTTGTGGAGGATTTCACCAGGTGGTGGGATATCATCACGGTAAGAAGGTAACATTTGATTTCGCTTTGAATTGCCCGAAAAATCCAATCAAATTCCCAGGACACCTTGCCACAATATTTCTGAACAGGATAGATGTTTAATGATTACATCCATCAATCCTGGGAGACGCCCATTCCAACTAGCATTGGGCACAAGGCAGAAACAATCCATAGACAGGGCATCATCTCACATTCATACACTAGCATCCCACACCTGCATGTCCCTGAAAGCAAACCGGAGCACACTGTGGAAACCCACCAGGAAAACATGCAAACTCCAGGCAGGGAACACCAGGGACGTGACTCCCTGCAAGGCAGCAGTGCTACCACTCCGCCACTGTGCCCCCCCACATATGTAATTATTAACAGTATTAATTATTTAAATGAAGTTAACAATTTATCTGAAAAATGTAATATCCATGCTTTAACACATATCTTGATGAAAGTGATATCATGTATAAATCTAAGGATTCTAAATGTACAGAAAGCTTTAATATCATAAATTTAATGTGTTCTGTGCTGCAATCAATGCCTGCTGCTGCTATTACTGCAGGAGGAAGCCCCAGAAGCACATACCGATTAACAACTGAGTTGGTTTTAAGATGAATTTTATGAAATTCTACTTTAATGACAAAATAAACTACGAGATTAAAGTAGAGAAAAGCCAAGCAAAATGACACCTTTTATTGGCTAACTAGAAAGATTACAATATGCAAGCTTTCGAGGCAACTCAGGCCCCTTCTTCAGGCAAGATTAGCCAATAAAAGGTGTCATTTTGCTTGGCTTTTCTCTACATTCATAATGACTAACACGGTACAACACCCTAGTACTAGAGATTAAAGTTGAAATTTACATTGATCCTATAGAACTCACAAAGTGGTTTACTGTCACCTGTGGATAGTAAACAAAGACTCTGACGTCACGTTCCAACTTGAACACACTATGCCAACCTGTTTTTTGCTGGTACTGCAACTTGTGCACACGTTGTGTAAATTTCTGAGGAAATGTTCAGAGGATACATCAAATGAATGCTGGGAACGCGTGGCAGCCATGTTACTTTTGCGTATGTGTTCTGAATGTAAAGTATAAACCGGCCCTTACAAATATGATATTGTATATAAGGGCGCTACTTTTCTACTAATTATATATCTATAACCGTGTAAGCCTCTGCTGTAAAAAGCCCGGGGTCTTAGAAACTATTGAAATCATCAGAAAATAAACTGAAATGTAGAGCTGCCAGGTGATTGAAAAGAACTACTCTGGGCATCTCTCTCCTAGGAGGATTCGTTTTGTTGACGTGCTCACATCGCTTGTGCATTAGCGGCAGGAGGAAAAGTAAAAGGGATACCGGTTTGCTGATGTTAGCGGCTAAGTGACTTTGTCTTTCTTCTGAGGTTTTGTTTTGCTGACGTGCTGGCTTCGCTTGTGTTATTAGTGGCTAAGTGAGTTGTCTGTTTCCTTGGAGGCGGAGCCCTTACCCTGACCTCACCTCTCACTTCTCAGCCAGACAGACACACACAAACACATCCATGCGTAGACGTTTATATATAAGACTGTTATGCATACAGTAAGCAAGTAGGGCACAGCTAAAGGGCTCAAGTGATTGTAAATCTACCGCCGCACCAGGAGTTGGCACTGTGTCCTAATACCTTTCTCTCTTGCTCCCACTGCAGACTGGATGATTGACAGCTGTACCACTGCTGACGTCACTTCCAGTGTTCCTCCACTTGGACCTGCCTGTTCCTGCCATGAGGAACTGGAAGCTCCACCTTCTTTGACAGTTCAGTCCTAAACTTGTGTCTGGAAAGACTTCTCCACAATTATTGTGTGTTTTCTTTTTGTTTTTCAATTAAATTATATGGGGCTATCAGGCTGGCACCGCAAACACTTTATCATTGTGCTTTGTTTCTCTTATGCTATTTTTACATTTTTTTAAAAATTTCTTCTTTATTACTTATTCATTGTTATTCTTACCTAATATTATTTCTTTTCTTGTAACTTTCTCCCTGACACTTTGAGCTATATTCTTTGAATGAAAATGTGCTAAAGAAATAAATGCTGTTGTTATACTATTTTATAATGTGACTGTGCTAAGTGTCTGCCATATGTAAGGCTGTCCTTGTTGAGAAAACTGCCATACCACATTCAGACATAAAAATTAAATAAATAGTTCACATTTGAATTAACTTGAAGATACAAATTTGGTGGACATGTATTGGACAAATGTTGACCTTGTTCAAAACAAGTGGGGTAAACAAATGAAGTTAATTGATATTTTTAAGTGGTAAAAATAAGTAATAATTTAATATAATAAAAAAGGCAATTGCAAAAATTTTGCATCCCTTGCAATACCTATGCTGATTGATGCTGCTGACAGTGTAGAATCAATGTTTTTTTTTAATATGTGGAGGGAAATCATAGTTATTCCTGGTGTATTTGCTGTATGTATTTTTCAGTTCTTGCAAGAACGGTACATTTTGATTGGGCTAGAGACATGACTGCCTTTAAATTTTCCAGTGTAAGCGGGTGGGGTTGTGCTGTGCCATGGACTGGATTCCCATATATGGTTGGTATCTATGACCCTGTTATTGGACTGTACATGAGTTTGTAATGTAAAAGTCTATAATTGCAGTGTGCCTTTGCCAACATCTGATAAAAGAATAAACTGCCAGAGATGCTAGTTATACTAAAGTGATTTACAACGTAATAAATGCTTAGTCCATAAATCTTTGTGCACAGTTTTATCGAAAGAGAGCATATATCATTTATGATAATGGTTAAAAAACAGAGTATACTGTGATAAGAAATATGGTACATGTTTTATAAGAAACATTTAGGCATAAAGAAATTCAAAAGGAGAGCCAAGGGTACAGCCATTTGGCCAAAGCATAAATCAGAAATTTAGACCATGATAAACAATTGTCACATTCGCACAAGTGAGAGACATAAGTAGGCCAAAGAGCCAATGCAGTTTTCTGAGGTAGTCACTGAACCGTGGTCTAAAGTTGGCACAGAGTTGTGCCAGCTTCAAGACAAAGAATAGCTGACTGTAAAAGATTTGCTTTGTACATTTTCCAGAAAGTAAGTGCTTAAATGTAACACCAAACTGCAGCAGAGAATCACTTGAAGATTAGGACTTGAGGACATGTTACAGAGATCAGTAAAATCTAACAAGGAACCTAAAAAAGAACTAATGGGAAACACATTGAAAAAGAAAGCCAGGGATGATAAGCTACTGTACATGAACAGCTTTACTTTCTGAACATTTCTTCTAGGAAACATTATCTTTAGAAAAAATAATTTTACAATAATGCTACTTGAGAATCTGTGGCAACCCTTGGCTGTATTGCAATGGTCCACAATTGTTTTAACCGTTACAAGGAATCTGGGAGTTCATGCCACACTAATTCATTTTAAGAACACCATGCATGCTAATGTAGCGTATGTGAATCATTAACATTCTTTAACTTGCCTAGTCCTCCGGGGTTGAATTAAGTTGAAATTTCAATAATAGCAAGCTGTAATATATGGAGAAATGCCCATCTGTTAGGAACAAATTCTTACCATTTCAGATTTATCTTTTTACTATTTTAAGATTTATAGGGCAGCAGTATGATTTCTGCATACACATCACAGAAATCTTCTTTAAGGTTTTCTCTGGTACATACTGTAAGTTGTGTCACACACATGCACTTGAGAAACAACCTGAGGGCTTATCTAATTGTAATCCCACCCCAAGTCGAGGGTTGGCTCTGTTGCCTAATGCTTCTCCTTCTCTCGCCCTTGCAAATTAGATGACAGCAACAATGGCATCACTTCCAGGTCACAGTTCTTTGGACCCACTCCTTCTGGTCTGGATTCTTCTTGCCATCTTGAGCCAGTCAAATTAATAACTCATGCCTGAAAGGTATTGCTCTTAACTCTTGCCAGTTTTCTTCTGTTTTGCCAAAATATGGGGTTTTCCTTCAAGGTGCCCCAACTCTTTATCTCTCTCCTGTGTTTTGTCTTACAGTTGTTATTATACACAATAGAAGTAAGTTGATTCAACATGAAATAAAATAGGGGCATACATTCTAAGGACTATGGAGGCAACGCGCTTAATACCTTTTACTTATTTCTTAAACTTTTTTCAGTTTCAAACTTCAGTGTTAAAGTGAGGTGATACCCCATACTAATAAAACTATAATGATGTTGCACTGCAAATTATTCAACAGGTGTTGTACTGCAAATGACATATCATTACAGTCCTGACACTTTAGGCAACAACTCAATACAGAATTAATTTATTATTCCAGAAATACTGGTGTTAATATAATGTGACCATTCATGGCATACCAGTCTCCGTGAACCACCAGAACATATAGTTTATTCAAATGACAACAATGAAATTCTTTAGCTCTCTGACTCTGACTATGGATAGAGGCATACAATAGCATGGTTACAGCCTTGATGTCCTTGTTATGTGCCACGTTGTGATGCTGGCAATGGAGTGTGCAAGTGAACCAGAGGTGGTATCATTTTGAATTGGTGACAGCCACTGCGAGTAATTCAGGTATATAAACATACATCCATCCATAAAGGAGCACATTCTTACTATCTTGGCATCAGAGTGCGAGGCAGAAACCAGCAAAGGATGAGATACCAGTTTGTTACAGCATCCTAGGAATTCTATGTGTTAGGTATATATAAACCTATCAAGGAATTGAATAAAAAAACACACTAGATGTCCATTAATATATTTTTTCAACTGATATCCATATATCTTTTTATAGATAAGGACCTTACCAATACTGGGAAGGTCTTTCATTCAATAAGACTGATAAATATATATTTTGAGCCATTTTGAAAGACTGTTTAAATTTTGGATATTTTCCTTACAAGCTTAAACATGGTAAATTTATATTTTTAGTGGCTATTGGGCTAAAGTGAACTCTCAGGATGAAGGTCAAAGAGAGCATGCAGCTGCCAGAGTGACAATTACACAGATGTTCAGAGATGCTTTATAATTACAGTAAGTACTATTTAGCACTTCAAGACCAACAAAGTGAAATACAAAAAGTAGTTTTCAGTTAAAATCTGTAGCTGTAAGCTGTTATTTCTATGTGGATGGAAGGTTAAGTAGGCTTTATAGCACAAGACAGCCCGGTTCCAGTCTTTGACTTACTGTGGGAATGTCAGCAAGCTACTTCAGTGATGAAAGATAAAGAGTATGCAAGCAACTGAGCCCTAGCTGTGCACCAAAAAAATTCTTAAGATGGTTCCAACTATAGGCAGTACACAGAATAAAATAGTGTGTTTGCTTACACATTAATATTCAATTGTAACTAAGTCCAGAAAATATGTCCGCTTCTACAAAACTTTAAGCAAGTGTTCTACCAATACATAATTAGCACTGCTAACTAAAGGATTGAACCTCCTAATTTCAAATTTAGCAACTATTGTTTGTGAGGATTTTCTATCCATTTCTCTGCAAGGGATTTCCCTATAACATCCATAACATAGTGCAGTTTAGTTCAACTGTTGACTCCACATTGTCCTCACTGTGAATAGATGCATGCGTAAGTGTGGAATATTGTGGGACTGGCATCCTATCCTGAGTTGTTTCTAATCTTGTGCCTAGCACTGCCAGGATAGATTTCAGGGCCCCATAATTCTGAGTTGGATTAAGTGGGTTTGAGAATGCATGAATGCATTTATATGTATTGTAGAAACTCCGACCAGGCTTATGTGTGTTTTAATCCATTCATACACTGTCAAAATCCATTTTATATATATATATATATATAATATAATGGATATAATTCAGGGGACCAGAGCTTATTCCATCAGCACTGGCCAACAGGCACAGACCAACACTTTACTTCTGGTACATGCTTCCTCAGTTGGTCTGCCCAGTTGATTTCATACAAGGGACGCTATTGGCGGATGACTGAGAAGCTACCTAATTAGAGCACACAGTTAAGTTCCTGTGAGCTGATTGGCTCAGCGATGGAGTGCTGCATTAACCAGGAAGTCTCATCTCACTCATTCAGCATTAACGTGCTCCTGCTACTGCTTCAGGGGCCGTGTCCAAGCGCCAACAGAAGATGCAAATGATTGCAGAAAAGGTAAAAGTTTTGGATATGTTGAAGGAAGGGAACAGCTACACCGCTGCAGGACACCATTACGGTATCAATGAGTCCACGATTCTTTTTATTTAAAAAGGAGGAAAAGCATATAAGATCTACAGCCGCAGTGTCCTTTAACCAGGGCGCAAAACGAGTTGCAAGTGGACGTGATAAGGCAGTAGTCTAGATGGAATCTGCTTTAGGGATTTGGATTGAAGACTGATGGAAGAAGAATGATGGCGGTGCTACACAGACGCCTGAAGAGGCTCCTTTAGAAGAGCTGTAACGCTCTCCTTTGTTGTGCAGTAAAATTAAACTCATCATTATCGGACAAGTCGTCGTGTCATTGTTGGTGAGTAACCATAATTAATTATCTACGTACAGTACTTATTACATGTACATAGTTTAGTGTCACTGTACACACATTTTACTGTATACAATTTTTCTTGCATTGTACATATTTATTGGTGGTGGCCTGTCTGTCATAATGGCTGTAATATATGTGATATCGGAGACGCTCAATATCTTTAAAATAATATTTAGCTTTTACTGTATGTAAACTGTGTTTACATACATAATTTCAACGAATCTTACCTAATATCTAAGAGAATACAAAGGGTTTATGCTGTATAATTGTGCGGGAAATGTTTATAATAGTGTGGGAGAGTTTATAAGGGCTTAAAATATATAAAAAAAACCATATGAACATATGGTTTCTACTTCGCAGATTTTCACCTTTCGCGGGGGGTTCTGGAACGCAACCCCCGCGATGGAGGAGGGATTACTGTACATGAGATTCCAGAGTAATGGAAAAATTAGAAAATACAAATTTCTTGTACTCTTGAATTATAAAATTACAGGCAACTACAGAAGTATGAAAAAAAAAAAGATTGTGGAACAAAAATATTTGAAATTATGATTGTGGTACTGTATATTTTGTGAGAAGCCCCATCACTGCACTGTGGTATTTGGATCCACACACAGACCACAGTATAAGGCGACCCTCAGGCCATACCAACACCACTTCCAGCAGCAACCCTAGCTTCTCCTAGATGGTCTTCCATCCAAGTTTTTTCCCCAGGCAAATACATGCTTAGCTTTGGGTGGATTACTTGTTCTGAAGCACAGGTGGCATTGCTGCTGGCAAATGTGATGGAGTACTCTATGAAAGTAAGTCGATGATGTACAAATATATATTAACTTTTATTATAAGCTAATGGACTGAAAAATTTGATATATGCATCTGTGAACTTGTGCAGCTGTTGCTTCACGGTGTTTGGACGCCAAAGTGTGTAGGTGCGAGGTTTGTCTTACAAGGGTTTTGGCCTTTTCCTCCAGTCTAAATATATCTTTGATGTCCAGGTTAGCCGCACTTTGCATACCCACTTGAACCTAGGACATCAATAGATGTAAACCAAAGATGGACTGGGCAATACGGACACATAACAGCAAAGGTGGTGCAAATGTACAAAAGTGTTTTTTATTTAAATAAACAATGGTCATCAATAACTAAAGTGCAGATTCTTAAATAAGTAAATAAATAATACTCAATTAAAAACATTGTACACGGTAAGGGGTAAAATCAAACAATAAATAATCCAATAAATAGTTTAAAATCTGCAGGTTAAAAAACACAGACTCTGTCCTTTAAAAAACATTACTTGAGCCTCGCTGATTCCATCTAAAAACTAACGTCACCTCTGCTACCCCATTATGATCTCCTCAGCAAGAGTAGATATGCTCTGTCAGGTATAGTCAAACCCTTTAAAAATCTGCCTTGTGTTCTTGCCACCATCCCATGGGCTTCAGCAGGGTATCTGACAAGCCCATCTTTCTTTGTTTGCATCTTTTTTTTGGTTTTTTCCTTCTCACACAACTCAGGCTCATTTAATCCCTATGGACCTGGGTGCCTTAACCTCAAACCCCAGAGCGTCTGAAATGTGCACCTCTGCACATTAATGCAAGTCCAGCCAATCTCCCCATTAACACCCAAGGGCCACTTGTTCACACAACTGTGTGTACCTACGCTTACTCGGAGCACAGTTTTTAATTAAATCTTGCACATATCCTAACCGAACACCTAACGTATATTACCACAACAGTAAATGGGACCAAAATGAGTGTGTGGGTGTAACCTGTAATAGCTGAGCATTTCAGTTCTTTCATATCTTCTACACATTGCTGCCACATACAACTCTATCCTGAGTAATTAATGCATATAATGACAAAAAGTAATAATAAACAATGATGGATACTACATAAATTAATTAAATGATTGAGTCATCATTAAGTGGGAACAGCACATTTCTACTCTCATCAAGAAAGCCCAATAATGCCTTTACTTCATCAGAGGTCTCTACAAATGCTTTATAGAGTCCCTACTCACTGAATACTTTACATGCCATCTGGCAATGCTAAGTTCAGAAACACAAAGCACTGCAGAGAGTGGCAAACAGTTTATTACTGTTCAAAACATATAGATATAAAATATGCTGTATTACAATGGCTAATATCATTATTGACTATTCTGCTCTGTCACGTTTCTACCAAATAGTACAGAACTCACATCACATCACTTGATTCAGACACAGTTTTGTAAAGTTACTTGACTGCCACTCATACAGAAATCTTTGTGAGTGTTTCTTGTTCATATTATCTGATGCTGTTATTTAATACATGGGGTTGTGTTCATTGTCTGTTGTTTCCATTGTACTACTGTCACTAGTCTGTGGGAGACAAGCCAGAAAGAATCTCATTGTACTGTTTATACTTCAGAATTGAACTTGATGAATTAAACTTCAATACCCTGTGGTGTCTCTGAATAACAAGCTATTGAAAGACAAAGAACTTGTACTGGAACACACTTAGGTTGTTACAGAGGTTCCATCGAGAAGCCCCACACCTTTTCATTGTAAATTAAATGCTAGAGGACATGGTGGACACTGACATTGGGCTGCTTCTAAAATTTAAACATGTGTTAATATCACAAAAGAATAAACACTCAGGGCCGCTAAGCTATCCTATCATGTGCTATTTTCAGGAATTATACTGTAGGAATTTTATGGAGAGTTTAACTATGTTTTAACCCATATAAATCAGTAAGAGAGCATTTGGGAAACCGCATAAAACTGATCACTTATACAAAAAAGAATTGCATGACTAAACAAAAGTATTTTTCACTTCTGAAGAGTAACTTGTATTACTTCTGACTGGGTTAATCACTTGCAGATTCCTAAATTTGTACACAGAATCTTACATATTGTTACATGCAGGATGTAAGAGCTATTTGTTAGTTAGTCAGGTTATGTTAAATTGTGTGATAAAAACACAAACCAGACATCATAAAAAGGTTTGGGGCAGCCATCCATATAATATCCCTGGCTGCAAAAGGTTTTTTAAACAGAACTGATTTCTTGGTGGTAAGATGGCGGCTTTAAAGGCCCATATAGGAAGTGACGTCATCGAGGGGGCCAGACCCGGAAGTGACGTCATCGAGGGGCCTGGGCCCGGAAGTGATGTCATTGAGGGGGCAGGAACCTGGCAGGATTTCTTGGGAACAGTCTGCAGGGAACTGAAAAAGACAGTTAGTGCACCCCGCCGCCCCCTAGTCGGATGTGGTATTACCATTCCTTAAGCCCTTCAGCTGCCTCCTACTCGCGCATGTGTGACAAGGCCCCCCCCCTTAGCCCGGACCCATTGGGTCGGGCGACCTGCACCGAGAGGTTGTGAGCCTGAGAGAAAGCATCAGCGTTGGTATGGAGAGAGACCTTATGATGAATGAGCGAAAAGTTGTAAGGTTGTAGGTCAAGAAACCATCTAGTGATCCGTGGATTTCACTCTTTGTGAAGGGCCATCCACTGTAAAGAAGCATGATCCAACACAACAGTGAACTGTCAGCCCAAGAGTTAGTACCTCAACTGCGTAATTGCCCATTTAATCGCCAGGGCTTGCCTTTCCACTACCGTATACCTGGTGTCTTGATCCAGCAGTTTCCGGCTCAGGTACATGATGGGGTGTTCAACACCATCGCCACTTTGGCTCAACACGGCACCGAGACCTGTGTCTGAAGAGTCCATCTGGAGAATGAACGGGAGAGAAAAATTAGGAGCTATTAATACAGGTGCTGAAGTAAGAGCCTGTTTTAAGTCACAGAACGCAGCTTCCGTCTTGTAAGTCCATACCACGTTGTTAGGAGCTCTTTTCTTCATCAAATCAGTCAAGGGCGCCGCTCTCTCAGAAAACCGAGGTACAAACCGGCGGTAGTACCCGGCTAATCTGAGAAATGTTTGGACTTGCCACTTGGTTCGCAGACGGGACCATTTCAAAATGGCATCTATCTTTGAACACTGTGGCTTCACGGTGCCCCGACTCACCAGGTAGCCAAAATATTTAGCTTCTTTCAGTCCAAAGAAACATTTCTTTGGATTGATTCAGAGCCCAGCTTCTCGTAGTGTCTGCAACACCGCTCTGACCTGCTGTACGTGTTCCTTCCATGTGCTGGAATAGATGACGACGTCATCCAGATAGGCAGCACTATACGCATTATGGGGACGGAGCACTTTGTCCACCAGACACTGGAAGGTTGCAGGAGCCCTGTGTAACCCAAATGGAAGGACATGATACTGCCAGTGTCCGCTAGGGGTTCTAAATGCTATCTTCACCTTTGCGGAATCCGTTAAAGGAATCTGCCAGTACCCCTTTGTCATGTCAAGTGTGGTCAAGAACCTTGCTTGGCCCAGCCTTTCGAGGAGGTCGTCCACATGAGGCATGGGATAAGCATCAAATTGGGAGACTTGGTTAAGCCGACGGAAGTCATTGCAAAACCTCCAACTGCTATCAGGTTTACTAACCAAGAAGATTGGACTGGAACAGGGACTAAAACTTTCCTCTATCACTCCTAGTTCCAGCATTCGCTTGATTTCCAGCTCCACTTCTACTTTCTTTGCCTCCGTGAGTCTATAGGGGTGCTCCCGGATGATAACCCCAGGCTCTGTCAATATGTCATGCGCAATCAGAGAGGTCCTTCCGGGTTTCTCACTCACCACCTCTGGAACAGACAGGATAGCTGACTCCAGCTCCCGTTTCTGTCTGAAAGTTAATTCCTCACCGAAATTAAGGGTGTCTATTAGAGAAAAGAAAGAACATTTCTGAGTGGAGGCGGGATCGGGATCCCTGTCCTTCCATGTCTTCGCTCGCTTGGTCAACGATTGGGCTGTTTCACCAAATAGTTGACCAGCCCTTTCCTCTCCTTAATTTCATAAGGGCCTTGCCAATGGGCGAGTAATTTGGAATGGGAGGTGGTAACCAACACCATGACACGATCCCCCGGATGGAATTCTCGGAGCGTCGTGCCATGGTCATAATAATGAGCCTGTGCTGCTTGTGCCTTTTCCATATGACTTTTTAGAATAGGCCGAATTTTTCCAAATCTATCGCATAATTGCGCAATATATCCCAATATATTTGTACAGGGAAGAGCCTCTCCTTCCCAGCCTTCTTTCAAAACATCTAATATACCCACCCAGGGCTTGTCGACCATATAAAAATTCAAAAGGTGAGAACCTCGTAGAGGCTTGTGGGATTCCCCGGTATGCAAATAGAATGATCCCAATTCCTCCCATCCCCGCTGACCACCTTGCAAAGCATCTGCTTGAGAGTCTGGTTAAACCTCTCTACTAGACCATCAGTTTGAGGATGATATACCGCGGTCTTTAAGTGCTTTATTTTCAGTAACTTGGCCATTTCCCTGAACGTTTCCGAGTTAAAAGGCGTCCCTTGGTCCGTTAGGACTTCTTTAGGGATGCTGTTTCGCACAAAGACCCCTACAAGTTCCCGCGTGATTGCTTTAGATATAGCTGAGCGGAAAGGAGCGGAAAGGAAAAGCTTACAGGTATCGGGTCGCATAATCCACGAGGACTAATATATATTTGTGTCCTCAGGCTGAGGGCTCTAAGGGTCCCACTATATCGACCCCTATTCTTTCAATGGGAACGTCAATTAGGGGAAGGGGAATGAGAGGAGCACGGTCCATCCTAGGAATTTGCTGTAGTTGACACTCCAGACAAGAAGTACAAAAACGGCAAACCTCCTCGTTAATTCCCGGCCAATAAAATCTGAGCTTGATCCACTATAAGGTTTTTCCGGCGCCTAAATGGCCTCCAAGGAGGTGAGAATGTGCCAATTCACAAACCTGCCGCTGGAAGGTTCATGGGATTAACAACAATTTCCGGACCTCCCTGTCATGCTCGGCAACCCAATATAATAAGTCATTCTCTATTACAAAGTGAGGTCCTTGTGGCATGGACTGATGCGTGCGTTGGCCATTAATGAGAACAGCAGCATTTTTTGCAAATTTAAGGGAGTCATCATTCCATTGCTTCCTTTTAAAAGAAGCCGGTGTTTCTCTAAATTGAAAATGAATTTGGGAGAGAGGATCTGGGTTGACCTCAAGGGGCAGAGACTCGTCCAGAGTCGTGTGTAGATGACGTTTCCACCTGCGACTGTCCCGGAGTCTCTCCATCCTCCTCACGGGCTTCCGTACCTCTCTCTGCCGGCTGACTATATGGCGTGGAGACAGCTTGAGATGAATCATCCTCATCTATAACTAGGCCCAAGTGTGGATCGGGAGTAGCCTGTAGCTCACCGCATTTATTGTTAGACCAGTCCCGCCCCAGAATTACTGGAAAAGGTGGATCGGGGAGGATCGCTACGGGGAATTTTTTTAGCGATCTTTCCTTGAGAAATGAAAACTAGGGCGGATTTATAGGTATGGACTTCTCCCTGAATACATTTAATACTGGTTTTTACTTTCATCCATTGTCATGGCAAGACATATCGGCAATCAACAATGGAAATGTTGCTGCCAGAGTCGAACAATGCATTGAGTTTATAACCATTTATGACTACTTGTCCCGTATGAGAAACCATCAGGGAATTAGCAAGGGCACACAAACCGCTCTCTGTCCTCCGCCTGCATTCTGCCTTACTCCCGGATAGGTTATCCGTCAAGTGGCCTGGGGACTTCAGAACAGGGTCTAGTTTATGTGGAAGAGACTTATGGTGTAGGACGTAATCTCTAGGGAATCCACTAGAGGACCATTCTGCTCTCCCAGATTTTGAGGCTGATTTAGGTTTTTTATGAGCTGTACCAGCTCTTCCATTGAATGGAATTTTCCCCAGACCGGCTGGGCAAAGTGATGGGGAAGCCCTTGTAAAAAAATAAAGCAGGCTATTTGCTGCACTATTTGAAAGGGGGTTAATTCAAACGGCCTTAGCCATAATGACACTTGTTCCCAGAGTGCCATAGCTTGCCCCCGAACTGATCCCTTAGGATTGAATTTCCAAGCTTTTATTCTCTCTGACTGCTGGTCTGGGGCTAACCCATTTTTAGCTGGGTCCTTGGTCCTAATGGGCAGCTCAGCTCTCTCATCCGAGAGAACATAATAAGCCCTTTTTGTTTCATCCCCAGAAACCAGCCTACGTCTGTATATCTCCTCTACACTCTCCTTCTGGTAAGATACTAGCCTGGGGTTACACTTATGGAGCGGAGCCTGTACCAAGCCTTTCCTGACCACCGGACAAACTCCCCACCCAGAAACTCGGCCCCGATACTGTCCTACCTGGCTGAAGTTTAGGTCCTGTCCCTGTCTCTTCTGGGGCAAAATCCTGCCGGCTACGCCACTGTGATAAAAACACAGACCAGACATCATAAAAAGGTTTGGGGCAGCCACCCGTATAATATCCCTGGCTGCAAAATGTTTTTTAAGTTAACAGCGATGTTCGCAATACTGAGTCCAAAACAGAACTGTTTTCTTGGTGGTAAGATGGCGGCTTTAAAGGCCCATATAGGAAGTGATGTCATCGAGGGGGCCGGACCCAGAAGTGTCATCATCGAGGGTGCGGAACCTGGCAGGATTTCTCGGGAATGGTTTACAGGGAACTGAGAAAGACAGTTAGTGCACCCCACCACCCCCTGGTCGGATGTGGTGTTACCATTACTTAAGCCCTTCAGCTACATCCTACTCGACAATTGATAGAAGTTTTTTCTTAGTTATGTTAAAATGTTTACCTATATATTAGTGTATAGTCAATGGGAGGTTCTATACTGCTCAAAAAATTAAGAGAAAACTTAATTATCACAGTCTAACATCAAGGCAATCAAGCATCAGAGGTATCAGTCTATCCAGTTAGGAAGCGTAAGCGACTGTGAATCAACTTGACCTGCTTTGGTGCAAATGAAAGTGACAACAGGTGGTCTGGAGGGGCAACAACAAGGCAACCTCTGAAATAGGATTGGTTTTGCAGGTGGAGGGCACAGACAATTGCTCTTTCCTTATTTTTCCTGACTGATTCTTCTCTAGCTTGGTGTTTTGCTAGTGTCATTGTCACTGTGGGTATCATGAGACAGTGCCTGCAGCTAATTCCTGTTCCACAGGTAATGCAATTCCTCCAGGATTGCACATCCATACGTGTCGTCACAAGAAGGTTTGCTGTATCTCCCAGAACAGTCTGAAGAGCATAGAAGAGATACAAGGAGGGAGACAGTATATTATAACCATTACAACCAACTATTATATAGTACAGACCATGAATGCAAAACTTTGCGTTGCCTGGTAACATTCATCCCATAATGCAGCTTGTTGTTATTTGACTAGAAGTGGTGGTGGTGGTAGTAGTCCATAATGCGTTGATTTTTGTTTTGTTTTTTTGTCACAGTATGCGCCAGTACATTGTACCTGCACCTCAGCCACGACAAGTGGTTGTGGCATTAACTATATATTAAATAATTCTATAATCAATTGTGTGCTAAGTATTAGTTGTATTTCAGTTTCATCAATGAGAAAGTGGGTTTTCCAATGACAGCCTTGTTACTGACAATCACTGTCTCTGTACTTTTCTCCATGCGATTGCTTGGCCCTGTGGATTCATGGCTGTTACAAGGACGATGATCAGCAATTGACACTCAAAGCAAAGAGCAAATTAGGAGAACTGCAGTTGATGAAAATATGCAAAAAGAAATTTTCTTTAATTGGAATTTTCTTTAAAAATCAGTTACATTAAGCACTGATTGCTTTGCGGGACTGCATAACTTTTTTGTAGAATGTAGAGCTCATTATTAACCTGCTGTTAATATTCTTTAATTTTGGAAATTCTGTGTTTGCAATTTTAAATTATCAAGCACAATATTATGGAATACAGAACATCTACTCAGGTGGCATAATGGTAGCGATGCTGCCTCACAACAAGGAGATAATGGGTTTGCGTCCCCGGATTCTCCCTTTGTGGAGTTTGCGAAGTGCTTTGAGTAGGAATAAATGTCAAGAATTATTATTATTATTATAATTATTATTATTGAAGTTTTGTTAATTTCAAATTTTAAACATTGTTTTTCACCAAATAAACAAAACATGTAGCACCTGGACTCTCTATCTCTATATACCCTCACAGTACTGCAAACCAGATGTTGAATTCATGTGTGTTAGTCACTGTTAGATAGATAGATAGATAGATAGATAGATAGATAGATAGATAGATATATAGATAGATAGATAGATAGATAGATAGATAGATAGATAGATAGATAGATAGATAGATAGATAGATAGATAGATAGATAGATAGTTATCACTTGTTATGGGTTTGTGTATTGATGGCTTTGATAGCATTGATAGTTATATATAGAATATATATAGTGCTACATATAGTTTGTTAAATGCACTTTGGGCAGCACGGTGGTGCAGCGGTATGGCTGCTGCCTCACAGTTATGAGACCTGGGTTCGCTTCCCGGGTCCTCCCTGCGTGGACTTTGTATGTTCTCCCTGTGTCTTGCGTGGGTTTCCTCCGGGTACTCCGGTTTCCTCCCACAGTCCAAAGACATTCAGGATAGGTGCATCGGCGATCCTAAATTGTCCCTATTGTGTGCTTGGTGTGTGTGTGTGTATGTGTGTGCCCTGTGGTGGGCTGGCACCCTGCTCAGGGTTTGTTTTCTGCCTTGCGCCCTGTGTTGGCTGGGATTGGCTCCAACAGACCCTCGTGCCCCTGTAGTTAGGATATAGCGGGTTGGATAATGGATGGATGAATGGATAGTATAGCAATTACAATACATGAGAAAATTGACATTAATACATTAACATTACCATCAGTGTTTTCCATTTTCAACATGTGCCACACCAGGTGTTTTTTAATTTTGCCAATATCGTTCTTCCTACTCCGTAAATTGAAGCAATATTTGAAGCACTTTCCCGTTTTGTAAATGTTTAATAATTTGTTTTTTGTGACATTTCCAACACCACACTCTTACATTGATCAGCCATAACAATGTATAGTAGATTAATTATAATAAAAGAGAAAAGCTACGAAATGCTATTAAAACTGAAGGTACGTAACTGACACTGTGATTTGACATGTGGTTCTGGGGAAGAACACTAAGGGAGAGTTGTTCCAATGTGCGGAGCTCACAACGTACGTCACTGCAGTAGTAGTACAGCAATAGATGTGCTTTTTTTTCGGATAATCAAGATTTTACTATATTTTATTTTAAAAGGCAAACAAATGTTATTGCTAATACTGTGCACTATTTTG
This sequence comes from Erpetoichthys calabaricus, assembly GCF_900747795.2. NCBI lineage: Eukaryota > Metazoa > Chordata > Cladistia > Polypteriformes > Polypteridae > Erpetoichthys > Erpetoichthys calabaricus. The sequence continues at coordinate 308,997,553 of NC_041394.2, read as the reverse complement.
TTTTTATGCACTTTGAGATGTGCCTAGGTCAGATATGACCAAAATGTTTATTTTTTTATTTCAAAAGTGGAAAAAAGTATTTCTACTACTTCACATTCTGCTCACATATAGCTTTTAATGCTTTTGTATGCACTTCTTGATGTGCCTGTGTCAGATATGACCAAATTTAAAAGAGAAACAATGAAAAAACATTACTTGTTTTTCAATACATTCGTTTGTGTTGGTTTAAAATTTGTTATTGCCTGCTAATTACCAGCCACTGAAAATGTCTGGCGCAGTTAAATTTGTTGGTTAGACATTTTAGCCCAACTGAATTTGTAATTAAATAGTCTTGCCCTTCAAGTTAAATTGTAGATGGAATATTCCAATTATTTCCTGTCATTCTAACTACAGACTAGTTCAGTTTATGATCTGCCTTGCAGTTGGTATGGCATGGAGGGCAAACAGTGTCGTACCATACATACAGAACGTTCTGAATGTCCTGAAGTGAAGTCTCTATAAGTTCACAATAGAGAAGTAACACAACTTTCAACTATAGAAAGCAACTGAAGTTTTGCCTTTTATTCTGCATGTGTAATAAGTTTTTTATTTTTTTTATTTTAAACTAAACTGACTGTCCATTATGAAATAGTGAAGGTGAAAATAACAGAAAACAACAATATAGTCCATCTTGAGCAGCATTTTTCCACTTAAGAAATATAGCAAAAATTAGACCCCTTGTAACATTGTAAGATGCTGGGAAATTAATCTATGCTTTTGTTTTCAGTCGATTAGATTACTGTAACACTCTCCTCTCAGGACTACCCAAAAAAGACATCAATCGATTGCAGCTAGTGCAGAATGCAGCTGCTAGAATCTTAACTCGGAAAAGAAAATCTGAGCACATCTCTCCAGTTTTGATGTCACTACACTGGTTACCTGTGTCATTTAGAATTGACTTTAAAATACTGCTTATAGTTTACAAAGCCTTAAATAATCTCGCTCCATCTTATATTACGGTATGTCTTACACTTTACACTTCAGATCGTAACCTTAGATCCTCAAATGAGTGTCTGCTTAGAATTCCCAGAGCTAAACCTAAAAGAAGTGGTGAGGCGGCCTTCTGCTGTTATGTACCTAAAATCTGGAATAGCCTGCCAATAGGAATTCGCCAGGCTACTACAGTGGAACACTTTAAAACACTGCTGAAAACACATTACTTTAACATGGCTTTCTCATAGCTTCATATATAAATGTAATGAATTATTATTATTATTATCTTAGTTTAATCCTGATGCTCTGTATATTCAATTAATTATCATTATTATTCATGGTATTCATATTCAAAATCCGTACTAACCCCTACTTTCTCTTCTGTTCTTTTTCCGGTTTTCTGGGGTGGTGACTTGCGCCACCACCACCTAATCAAAGCACCGTGATGTCCCTACATTGATGGATTAAAGGCCAGAAGTCCACATGACATTCATCATCAAGTTCTTCCATAAGAACCCTGAAAACAATGAGGACTGATCATTTATGTTAGGTAGAATGCCTAGAGGGGGCTGGGTGGTCTCGTGGCCTGGAACTCCTGCAGATTTAGTTTTTTTCTCCAGCCGTCTGGAGTTTTTTTGTTTTTTCTGTCCTCCCTGACCATCGGACCTTACTTTTATTCTATGTTAATTAGTGTTCCCTTATTTTAATTTTTATTTATTTTGTCTTTTTTCTCTTTTTTCATCATGTAAAGCACTTTGAGCTGCATTATTTGTATGAAAATGTGCTATATAAATACATGTTGTTGTTGTTTATGAATTTTTGTGGTTTGTTCCTTTTTAAATTTTCACTAAACCTTTTTAGAACAAACATTACTGGATGCAGAAATTTCTTTTGTTACATGTTTGACTCATGCTGGATCCTACCTTGCCAATTCAGTAGCTGCTCGATTTTGGGAACCTAGAAAAGGTTCAGATTCTTACTGTATTTCTGCTTTGTACTGTGCTAATGCAAATTCTAAAGATAAAAACCAATGAATAGGTAAATTGCTGATTGGTTTGGCAGTAGGTTCTCCCCAGTCATTGTGCCAATAAACTAATTATATGAATTATATGTGTTTTAACTTTGAATAGGTAATTATGTTCACTTTGAAGGTTTCTGTTGTTGTGGCACACCATTTAACACTGATGCCTTGCTTCTAATGGGAACTGGCTTCAAAACTGAATATGGTCAGTGTTTATATTGAGTCTACATGTCCTTCATGCGTGTTTTTCTCCAGGTATAATGGATTTCCACATGTATCTCAAAGACATGTATGCTAGATATCTAAATTAGAACATTAAAACAATCTAGACAAGAATAGGCCACTCAGCCCAACAAAGAATGCCAGTCCTATCCACTTATTTCTTCTAAAAAAAAGTCCCTAAAGTCCTACTGTGCAGCACACTTCTTGATAGCTTATTCCATGTGTCGATGGTCCTCTAAAGAAAAATTCTTTAGCTTAAACTGAAAAGCCTCAGCTCTTTTAATCTTTCTTCATAATTCATCCCCTGTAGCCTTGGAATCAGTCTAGTCTCTGTTGAACTTTTTCTAGTGCTGCTATGTCCTTTTTGTAGGCTGGAGGCCAAAACTGCACACAGTACTCAAGATGAGGCCTCATCAGTACATTATAAAGCTGGAGCATAACCTCCTTGGACTTGTACTCCACACATTTTGCTATTATAACCTAACATTCTGTTAGCTTTTTTAATGGCTTCTGAACACTGTCTGGCAGTTCACAGTGTCAAGTTCACTACAAATTCTTCTCTTCCTCATAAGGTGTACTTTCAATTGTTACTCTTAACATTTTACTTCCTACTTGTATATATTAAATTTCATTTGCCACAAATCTGCCCAGGACTGTATGCTGTCCAAGTCCCTCTGTAATGATTGAACAGATTCTAAATTATCTACCAAATCCATCTAGCTTGGTATCATCTGCAAAGTTAACCAACTTGTTATTTATATTCCTATCCAAAACATGTATAAATATATATATATATATGTGTGTGTGTGTGTGTGTATTAAAAATAGCAGCGGCCCTAGCACTAACCCCTGGGGAACACCACTCTTACAATTAGATAATTCTGATAGGGTTCTTCCTACCATATTCCTCTGCTTCCTTTGTCTGAGCCAGTTCTGCACCCATCTACAAACATCAACCTGAACTCCCACTTCTTTTATTTTGATGCCAACTCTCATGTAGCACGTTATCAAATGCTTTCTGAAAGTACAGGTAAATAATACCATATGCTCCACTTTGATCATAACCTTTTGTTGCTTCCACAAATTTCATGCCAGTGGGCCCTGTTTATGGTTGGTTTTAATCTTATAGCCTGTGCTGCCTAGTTAGTCTGCAATGTCTGAGGGAACCATGAATTTCTCCACCTGTACTCTTGAACTCCTAAAGATGCACAGCAGAGTCCATTCTCACTTGCTGCATCACATCCTGGTGTAGCACCTGTTCAGTTCAAGATCATAAACAACTACAGAGGGTGGTGAAGGAAGCACAGAACATTAGCAGCACCCAGCTGACTTCTATTCAGGACATATATAATACTAGCTGACATAGAAAGACAAAGGCTACTACTGAACACATCAAGCATCTTGCACAGCCACTTTCTTTATTTGTAGTTTCTGGCAAACAGTATATGACCACTGGTACTCACAACAATAGATGCAGGGACAGTTTCTACCCACAGATCATAAGGTTGCTGAATAATCAATCATAAGATGTTCTTGACTTCACTTGATTATATAGTACAGTATTATGATCAAGTACCAGAGATGTACTACTTCTGCCTTTTCATTCAGTCCTCAGCTGCCGCTTGGTTTTGATTAATATTTTTTGTGTCTCCCCTCTTTGGGATGTCATGCTGTCAAGGCAGTTTGTCTCATGTCTTTTGCATGCATAAGATGTAGGCGTTACCCAACACCAAAGCATATCAGTCTTTTCCTGACAGCTGCTGTAAAACTTTACTCGGAAATATCAATTAAGTCCTTAGCATGTCCTTCACTTTAAGTACTCTAATCCCTAATATAGGTAAGAAGAATTTACAGCATTGAGATAAAATTAAAAAGTTGAAAGAACTTTGAAGACGGGACATGTGTCTTAAAACCTTAATAATTACAGTTGAAAATGTTACATTGTGCAGACTAAATAAACAGGTACATAGTTATCACAGGTTGTTCCACTCCATCCCAGAAGCCAAAGAAGTACTTCCGTCATAAAAGATAAGCGGCTATCCAGGAATAGAAAACTCTTAGTAAAATGCATGAGTTTGGAACAGCAACAAAAGGATGCCCTCCATTATGATAGACAGATGGGCAGACTATTGAATGGTGGAGGACCACCGACAGTTCCGTGCCTTGCTCCTGAATGTGATACCTCTCAAATGTAGGCTTGCAAGAACAACAGTGTGCACTGTACTAGGTGGAGGACTATGGGATTATTTTATTATTCTAGTGAGGAAGAGGAGGTTCCTAATAGGAATAGACAACTTTTTAGTGAAATCAGAGGCTATATGAAAAGCACACGCCTAAACCATAAAGATCAATAGGTCAGAATTGGTGGAACTCTGATGCTTTAGAAATAGCTCAGATAGTAAATCCTAACATGGCAATATGTCTGTAACTTTCCAACCAACAAGCATCTATTATTGTATCTCCATCCAGCTATCCATTTATTTTTGAATGGATAAGGAAATGAAAGCTGAAGGTTTTGGCTCCAAGATATGCAGAATCTTACAGTAATTATGCATAATTTCAAAGTTCATCCATCCACACATCTTTCAGTTACACTATTCAGCCTTGAGAAAAGTAAAGCAGCTGTGTTACCAATTGTACTACAGAACCATTTTAGGAATCTAACTGTTCTTTTTCAAACCTGTTTAATTCACTTGAAAGATGCAGGGAGACTGGAACCTATTTTACCATCATCTGGTACAAGAAGATTTATATTTTTAGAACACATCTAATTTGATTTGTATTGGGTGGCACAGATATTACTTTAGTTGTCCAGTTTGCTGGTTTGTCTTCTAAATGCCAGGACTGTGTGAATGTATAGGTCATTTTTACAATGGCTTGATATCAGTTTATAAACTATGATGATCCTGCTCTAACTTAATTTGAACTCTTTATGTGGAGCCATGCTGCCAATGACACATCCAAAATCCTTGACTAAGCACCAAGTTATCCACTTTTTTGTTCAGGTCACTGATTAGTGTGGAATATGGCCGGCAGCTTATCCCGGCCAATACCCCCAAGCCACCAGATGGAGCCATCCCTGCAACATGGAGGGGCCCCGAATTCCAGCAGTGCATCATGGAATTTGGAGTCTTTCATCACAGCCCTGCTGAATACCATGGGGGCCACCAGGGGATGCTGCAGGAAGGCTCAAGGACTTGTATTTTCCGTATAACCCGGAAGTACGTCCTAGTCACAGGGACAGAGGAAATGACGTACTTCCGGGCTGAAGAAAAGGAGTTTTCACCCGACCGGAAGTGTTATAAAGTCACATGGACCAAGGGACAGAAACACTTCCGGGTCAAGGACTTTAAAAGGACTGTGGGAAATCCCAGCAGTGAGCCGAGTTGGGAGGAAGGGTGACTGAGCTGCTGGGAGTGGAGGATTGGTTATTGTGATTGTGTATTATTGTTTATTATTGAATATTGTGGAGTAGAGGTGCTTTGTGCACATTATTAGAATTATTAAATAAATTCATTATTGGACTTTTATCTGGTGTCTGACGTGTGGTCTGAGGGTTCAAGGGGACGACAGCACCCCCTATCTGTCACACTAGGAACTACAAAATGGCTGATTACAATACTGGCTCACTTTTACTCCAAAGGAAAGTTCCTTCCTTCCTTCCTTCCTTCCTTCATTCATTCATTTTTCAGATCCACTTTAAGGGTGATGAAGACTATAGCTTCTATCAACACCTTTGGGCAGGAACCTTTGATGAAATATTAGTTAATCGTATAGCAAATATACACAAATTCAGACCTAAGTATCATAATATGTTCACCAGTCAGTTCAAACTGCCTGTATTTGGGAGGCAGGAATAAACTGGAATGCTGGGAGAAAAGTCAGTGATTACAGTCCACAACAGACATGGCTAAAATATTGTTAGTTAATACCTTTTCTCACCATTTTCTATTAAGATGATAGATATGCACTTAAGCTTTAAATATCTAGTGGTGCATCATTATTATTATTAAAATCCAACCATTTCTTACTGTTCTAGAAATGTATAGCTTTGCAGAATTTTTTATGAAAATTTAACCAATGCCTTTTCTAAGGAGACTTCCAAGATTGGAATATAGTACAAGTGCCATCTTTCAAGTATTTCACAGTTGGAGTACAGGCATGTTAAATGACTTGCTTAAATTCAGATAATAGATAAACACTAGTCACTTGACTGTCTGTGCTCCAATTGGAAAATCTAATGAAATGTCGCTTTAGATAAAGGTGTCAGCCACACAAGTAAATGTAATGGCATTGGCAGGCAGTGTGGTCTTGTAGCTAAAGAGCAAAGCTTAACCTATGAGGATGTAGGTTAAGTCCTCAGAGCTGATTTACCTTGTGACGCATAGCAATCCTCTATAGTATTGTAGGAAATACTGTATATAAAAAAACTAAATAAAGTGCTAATGCTTGCAGTGCCTGTAAAAATTATTCATCTCCTTAGAAATTTTCCCATTTTATTGTTATAAAGCATTAAATCACCATAGATTTCATTTGGTATTACTGTCATTGACCAACAGACACTTTCATGCCAAAGTGAAAATAGTCCTCTGCACAGTAGTCTAAATTAATTACAAATCAATTGTATCATTTGACATACGAAAGACTCGATCCATCCAGTCTGCACATAACCCTGACTAAATCAACCATGTCTGACTTTGTCTTAAGTCATAGAGGTGGGCCTTGTGTGGGTGAGAGCTGACCAGAAGTTCAATGCATACAATGCAGCCAGCTGTGGAAGCCCATGCTTTGGGCCTCACAAACAGAAGAGAAGCTCATCTTCTGATGCCTTGTATTTTACGAACCATGACAGAATGAGAAAGAAATAGGACTGAGATTGTGGCTGAACTTGAATTTATTCATATTGTTCCAGATCTGCCAACAGCACATTATTTGGCTTTTAGAAAAAGGGTCAAGCCTGTAATACTTGTGAACCTGTGCTGAAAAGTCATCATGCAGTTGTCTAATTCGACATCCGTGTATTTCTAGTCAAGTAAATTGACACACACAGCTGGCAAGATTAGCAATTTCACTCAGTAAGTCTAACATCCCCTCCGACTAGATGTTGTTTTATGTCTTCTTGACTGACCTGGAAGACTTGCACTTATCTACTTTATCTATCAATGGTATTTTTGGAAAACAATAATACAAAAATGATATGTAATAGGGTAAATTGCCAGTTCAGGTGGAGAAGTCTAAGTACCTCTGGGTCTTATTCATGAAAAAGGCAGATATGTCAGTGAGGCTAACCAAAAAAACTGGTGTAGCTACAGGAGGTTTACAAATGCTTAGTGGCCTGTAATGGTGAAATGGTAGCAAAGTGTTTGGTCAAAGCTGTCTTTATACTAGTCTTTCTACATTCCATCCTCACCTATGCTCACAAGCTCTGGGAAGTTACTGACTGCTGAGCTAATTCTCCATGACATGGTGACAAACTCAGAAATTAGAAAGGACCTTAGAGTAGAACTGTTGGTTCTCTCAATGAAGGAAATCCAGTTGAGGTGGTAAGGGATTGTTGTTGGGATGTCTCTAGACAGCGCCCTTAGGAATTGCAAGCACAGCTCACTGGGATAAGGCAGAGGGACAGATCCAGGAAACGCTGCAGGGATTATATCTCTTCACTGCTCAGGAAGTGACTGAGCATTCCCCAAAAATGGCTGGAGGAGGTTTTTGGTGGATACGAAAGCCTAGTCAGACCAGCTCAACATCTTGCTAATATGAGAAAAAGAGAAACAAAAATGATAATCATGATGATGTAAAAAACAACAAGCAAGTGATGAAGGGTTGTTTTGAGGAGAAAGGAAAAATCAAATATCTTGCTTTTTTACAAAATGTAGATTTTTCAAACTGTGCAAAATGGTAAAATCAAAGTCTGATGAAAGCTTGTATGAAGAACATATGTTTCTTCAAGCTTTTTCCTGCACTTATTTGCCAATATTCTTTAGGCAAATTGAGCATGTTGATGTATGTTGCTTCTCAAAAAAGCTTAACAGCCCAAGGCAACAGCTATGCATCAAATTGAAATGTTTTTTTTCAGTATTCTAAAAGAAATGCAAGCACTTCTGTGATACCATACTATAATGACTGAGCTTAACCAGTCATTTTCAGATTCTCTGCTAATGATCAGCTTAAGCATTTGTTTTACCACCTTCATGGAAGGTACCAAAGAGAGCTTCTCTATGAAAGTACATAAACCACTACACCAAGTTTTGTGATGATTTTGTTTTTATTGCTTATGATATTTGTCTTGGGAAGGTTGTAAAAAAATTGCTGGCAGCAGTTCTTTTAGTTGCTTCTTGACATGGTTTCCATAATCTACTGTAAGTAACCTTGTTCTATAACTCATAGGACTTTCTTTTTCATTTATAGGAATTACTTGCAATAAAACTATAGATTTATGTGAATCACTACGAAGAAGTACTTTTCATCCTTTTTAAATTTGGGGCCATTAGAAAAGGCAGTAAAAATAAATATGTTTAGATAATTTGCTCTTAATGTGGTATCTCATATTTTAATTTCTTGAATTCCAGCTTTCTCTTATTTAATTTTATTTTAAAAGCTTTGGTTTTATTGATGAAATTAAACATTGTAAACGCTAATTCTATATGAGGCGTATAAATATCCCGTGACCACTAGGGGTTGTTGCAGCACCCCAAAACTCAGACACAATCACCATGACGCGAGCCCCGGTACAACAAAAAGGTTCATTTGTACAAATATTTTACAAAAAGGGAGGTGGACGTCTTCCAGCCTTCCATTACCAAGGCATCCTAGTTGGGATGCCAGCCCACCCATCTTCTGTGACAACCCATATTACCTATATCATTTCTTCCTGTATGTTATTAAAGTTGGCCTGTTAATATGCATATGACAGACTGCTGTACTTAGTGTCTTAATGGACATCAATCTACAAAAATATTAATTCAATAATGGTGGTAAAAGCTGCCTGCTGGTTGGTCAATATTATATTATTGTATAAAATATCAGTGGCTCTTGCAAGGTTAATTTTTTTCTCTTTCTGGCAGAGAACTACTTTTAGATGTCATGTTGGCTAATCTGTTGTTTTGTATTGATAATCGGTTTAATGGTATCTAACCTTAAAAATTTAACAATCATTTAACAAAGACCATTTCACAATACGGGCAACTCTTACAAGATGTTTCCTTAGACTATCTGAGTTGAAGTGATGTAAGATCAGATTCTTTCCCTTCACTTCAGTTAATCTTGACCATGTGTCATATGACTACATGTAAGTGTGCAAGATGAAGAACTCAGTGTACTATTATATGATTTACAGCTCTTTTCTCGACAATGAAATGCCTTTTTTTCTTGTTTCTACAGTTTTACTGTACACTCCACCTTATGTCTAATAGTGATACTTTCTTTTGTTTTGGACCTTTTCTTTACAACTCTTTGAATGCTTCTTGTAGCTGCATTTTTTTCCAAAATTACAAAAGTTCAGCAGCTCTAGCATAAAAATGGGATTCAACAAAAGCCTGACGTGCTGAAATGATTCCACATACAAAATATCTTCGTTTTTACAAGTTTTAGCTAAAATTCAAAGTAAAATAAAACAGTTCACACAAAAAAGAAAAAAATTAAAATAGTAAAAAAAAGAAAAGTTCTTGTTAAGAAAAGTTATGCTCAGAGCTTAAATCATTACAAATCACTTCAAAATGTTTCTGAACCATTTCAAACAGTCAGAAAACTGTAAGCCTATCCCATTTCTAAGGTGAAAATGGGTCTTTTAAGTCCCTGTTTACTGGGACTTGTTCTAAACAACAACTGACACAATTACCACACTGTATCTCCGTTATAACAAGAAAGTTCTCTCTCTTACTAACTTATAGGGGGAAAAGACTATACCATTGTCTATGACTATGAAAGAAAATGATATTCTATTGAAATTAATCAAACACTAATATGAGTTTAACTGAAAGCTTTAACTTTCTAAGATTGGCTCTCACACTTCTGAAAAAATGATATAATGTATCATTTATATGACTAATAGTACAGCAAATCTAAAATCGCCACTGTAATATTACAGACTAAGTTGTGAAATTTGACTCTTAGAATATTTAAATGATTGTAGATACAAGTAAAATCGATTTCAATCAATTGATTTTTATATAGCACTCCTCACAGAGTAAAACAGATCAATGTTTACTTGATTAACATAAAAAGTCATGACAATATAAAGTCCATCACAAGTATATGACCAAGTGACAACAGAAAATAGGAAAAGAAAAACTGGACGGCAATAAACCTCTGGGCTTTTGTCCATGGGCAATTGTACCTGATGTAGTTAATATCTAATTTAAAGTCACATATCAAAGTCACACTTCTGATGATCAAGGCCACCTGGTTGCCCACCCATCCTGCGAATTTTACAGCAGGATCCTTATTGTTGAGAATCTGAGCGGCTGTACCAGGTCATTTCTGAAGGGTGGGACTGAACCATATGTCTGCCTGGGGATTTCCCACCAGGATCCTGAGCTGTTTCGTTGCATGGCAGGTGTGGCAATGCTCTGTACCAGTGCATGCTCCCCAACCTGACGTGACTCAATCCCCACCATTGTGTAGTGCGCTTCCATTACACCCAATATTGCTTTTTTCAGATTATTTGTTCTGGTCATGTGTGGTACACAGAGTCAGAATCCTATTAGCCTTCTACCATGAGCTCCTTTGGATGTTGGAGGTCTCCCGGCACTTCTAAATCCTGCGTCAGCTTGTCTTATCACAAATATGGGACTGGAAAGACAACCTCTAAACAACTTTAAAATGGCAATTGGCAACTATTATAAAATATAATAAAACCAATTCTTATATTTCTAGTTCTCAAATGAAAATTAGGAAAGTGATTCATCATATTGTCAATAGGATAGTTTAAATATTTAAATGTTGCACAAATGCAACATAATACTGTAATAGATATTACTTTTAAGAAAGTGACAGTTTCAATGCATTATCTAAACAAATTAAACCACAAAAATTTACTGACTTATCAAGTTAGGTAAGAGGAAAATCTAATCACAGGCTTTATCTATTCACATATTTGAGAACTAAGCATGTCAGTGCCTGTGTATGTTGCTATAACATATGGAATAAAATATTTGAAACTAAAGAAAAGGGTAATCAGTTGCAAATTAGGCCCAAAAAGAATCCTGTAGTGGCCAGTCCCTGGGTCACTGTGCGGCCCAAGAGAAGAAGGTCAGTCTTTAAAAGTAATATTTGGATGGAAGCAAACATGCAAATCTTTACCTTGAATACAATTTCATGAAGAGTCATTGTTTTGGAATTTAGTTTTAATCATTAACAAGGTGAAAACTTTGAGCTGGAATATTTGTACAGCATACCTCAAATCTTTGTGTTTGATGTAATTCTAATTTATACTGAACTGGATTAAACAGACTCAAAAGTGGATGAATGGACTTAAAATTATGTTCTTTACACACTGACATTGAGTCAATTTAGTACCCAATGTGGTCATCCAAGAGAATGATTGGTTCCACAGAAAATAAATTTTGGGGCGCCAACCCAGTCATCTCCATTTACTTAAAGGTTTACACAAAGACAAGTGCTCCATGGCATGAAAATGAAACAAAACTGTCACCATCAAATCAACACTTAGTGCAATCTCTTCTTTTGTCTTTAGGTGATCAATGAGCTCCTTAATTCTGGTGACTTGGATAAGAAGTGACACCTCCTTCCGGGCAGTCATGCTTTTTTGGCCCAGGGACTGAAAGGGGCAGAGTTAGTTGCCCTCACTGTGTGCATTCTTTGACCTGTGGAGGAAGAAGAAGAAGAAGACAAGACAGTTAGTAGTAGCGCCTTCTCGGTCTGTGGTGGAACTACATACCTGGGACAAACTTGGAGAGTGACTGTCTGATGCACATGCGTGACACTGGGTTAAAGCCCAAGAACGGTGAATGTGCACGCAGACAGACTTCAAACCCATTCATGAGACAGCAGCAATAACCATCTCTCAATGCTTATTTCCAAATGTCAGCTTACAACATTGTGACTTCTTAATCAATAGGTTCAGGACAGATATATTTATGAGTATAAAATCTACAATTTAAAAATGAATTTTACATTAAAAAACGCACAATGTTGTGAACCGTTTTTGTTAATTTAAAAATAACTGACAGAAAGTAGAATCAAGTCTTCTCAATTAACAAGTACTCTAATTAAAGCAAGGAACTTCAATTTGATTAACATTACTGTTCAATATAAAGATTAAAGACAATCATAAAGCTTAATTACTTAAAGTGTGTGAACAGTACCTTGACAAAATGTGCCAAGCCAGTCTGACACTATGGGATCTGCATAACCAGACTGACCTGTGGAATGACATCACAACCTGAGCAAGGTGACAAATTACCCAAAGCCTGGAGAACATATTTGACATATGACAAATTATAAACAATGCACTTGTGTGACCCAAAAGCCAATGTTGTCGCACTGGCACACACCAGGAACAGCACAGATGAAAGCAGACACATGTCCTAAAGGGAGCCCAGGGGCAAACTGAGAAACCACCCTCACAAGGCAATTAGCTCCTTATAAAATGACTTTTTGAATAAAAGCTGAAAGAAGAATGCAGAGAAGAAATTTAAAGAAAAGGCAAGTTAGCGTCAAATGCTCCTTTTAGTGCAACTTGGTTAAACTGAACAGATGGTCTGTAGGGTGAGATTTCAAAAGTTGTTTGCACTAATAAATCAAGCTGCAACATGACTTGTTTTCTGGAAAATTATCAAAAAGGTTGATTTAGGACTAAAGGCAATCAAATATAATTTTCTAAACCAGGTAACACTGATTTCCGTTCTTCCATCCATTTTCTAATTATTTCATCCAGCGACGTTCACAGACATTTTAATGGGTAGTGGCTCAAAAGGAGAAAAGGGGCACTATATGAGACAGGATGTATTACATTTTAATCCTGGGCACAAATCAGTGCCCACTTTTATTTTTGTATTTTTAAAATCATAGGATATTTTGATATAATCTCAGGGATGGAATAACATTCATAGCGCAAAATACCTGTCCATGATAGCTGATTATGTTAGATTATAAGAAAAGGCAAAGCATACACTCTACTGTGCATATACTTTATTTTACTAATATAACACATCGTAACAGAGCATGCAGTGTCGCATAATGGTTTGGACTTCAAACACTGAGGTTGTGGGTCCAGTCCTACTACTGACACCGTGTAACCCTGAGCAAGTCACTTCAACCTCTTGTGTTTCAATTGAAAAAACAAAAGAAATGTTACCAACAGTATCTCAACTGTCGCCTTGAATAAAGGTGTCAGCCAAATAAGATAATAATAATAAGTTAAAGGAGCAAATAAATGAATCCCCTTACAGTTACATGAAATACCAAATACACTTTAACAGCAGCAATTCACATTATAGCACATCACAATAAAGATTTGTTTTGTGGGTCATATATTCCAGAAACTACTACAACTGATGATTTGGTACCATATATTACCAATAATTGTGTGCATCAGACATTCTATAAGGAAAAGTAAAATTACTACGGTCCCATACCCTGATGCACAATGTAAAATGGTTTTATATATAAATGCATTAGGATTACCTAGTCACAAAAACAAAACAAGAATAATAATAGTCTTGTTTACCATGCGTTTTTCAGCGTTTGGGCTTTATAGCAAAATTGTCTCTTTGGATCCCATGTTTTCACAGGTTGCAGACTTCATGTTTGTTCATAGGGATATCTTTCTTGACAGAATCAGAAGATCAGAGAACTGTTTTTAATCAAATAGGTTTCTAAGTATGGACTTAAACGAAAGGAGTTTGGGATAAAAATAATTCATGTTTTGCTTTTGATACAAGCAATGTGGCATAGATTTTCAGAAACTGAAATGATGTTTGCAAAGCTAAAGGGTTTAAACAACAACAACAACAAAGAAAAATCAGACACAATAAAAGAACAAAACAAGTTTGCAGCAGTCTTGAAAGTGAACAAATCCAAAACATCAAAAACCAGAAACAATACCTTAAATTCGAAATCTGGGTTCAAAGCCATAAAATCCAATAGCATAAAAACATTAACTACAAATGCCCCCTATCCAGGATTTGTTCCTGCCTTGTGCCATGTGCTAGTTGAGATTGCCCCCGAATTGAACCCTGGTCTGGATTAAGTGGGTTACAAAATTACATGACATGACATAAACTACAAAACAGGACAACAAGCTCAGTGCCAAAGTAGCCATGACAACAACTGCTTCAACATAAATATGAGTGTCAGGTGGCCCCACCCCTCTAGGCTTAACACACAGACTACAAGTAATATAACTAGAAGGACAAAGTACCACAAAACTACTCATACACTCAAAATTATCAATCAGCAAAATATTTATCAAATTATACAACATTAAAAAGGAACAAAGACTAAATTAGTAATATTTAGAAAATGATATGTAAAAGACAACAAAAACATTTAATAAACAGAAAACACATGAGCCAGGGATAGAAGCCTGGATGACCCATAATTGCCATAAACTATACTTTATTTCCATGTCTTATAGTAAACAGAAGCCTACTCAGCTTTGGCAAGGCACACTGCTTATTGCTGCTTTTTCTTTTTCCTACACTGAAAAGTGGGTGCACACTTGTACTTGGAAGAGATCAGTTAAATTCTAACTTGAGAAAAAGGCACTTGAGCCAGTGAGGGGAAAGGGACCAAGGCTTGAGCTACTGTAGCCTCCCCTCTGTTAATGTCTCCGACTTCATCTCAAGGTTTTGGATTGCTGAAGTGGTACAGTCATGTTTTTACCAATTAATAAATATTGCCAAGGTCAGGGTTTCATTGTCATTTGAAGACACTGAAAGGATTATTTGTGTTTTTAGCTCATCTTGATTATTGCAATGTTGTTTTTTTCTGTGTTGAGCATTTCTTTTGTAGCTTGGCTCCAAGTGGTATAGAACACAGCACCTATACATTTTACTAGATCCAAACGTTATGTTTATATGTCTCCAATTTTAGCATCACTATACGGCTTCCAATTCAATACAAAATTAATTTTTACATTTTTGGCTTTGCATGGTTCTTCTCCCGATTATATTACAGAATTACTGACATCATATCAAACTATGAGATCCTTAAGGTCATCAGACCAAGGTCTACTTGCTGTTCCAAAATGTAGACTTGACTAAAAATTACATTTTCTGTGATGGCTCCTAGGCTTTGGTGTAGTTTACTGTCGAGCATTAGATCCACTAGATTCTTTAGCAATTATTAAGTCATCTAAAAACATATTTTTATTACATACATCTTAATGTACATGCTTCTAAATTTTTATCTGGTTGTCAGATGACTTGTTGGCTGTTTAGATTAATTTTGTTTGTAATTATATTTAATTATTTTTAATCCTTTTACCTGGTTTTGTCACTTAACCTTATTTCTACTTTCTGTAATGGAGTTTATTATTGTTTTATTTTGTGTTTTCCTTGTTCCATGTGAAGTACTTAGTGCCGCCCAGCTTGAAAAGTGCTATACCAATAAAGTTACTATTATTATTATTATTATTGAAGTTTGCCGCATTTGCATCACAACAAAATGGCCCTAAACAGGATGCTAGTCCAAATCAGGGCGTGCAAATCCACACTCACTCGTATTAGGACAAACCTGAATCAGCAGTTAATCTAAACTGTATGTCTTTGAAGGCTGGACCAGGTTAGCTGTAGAAAATCTGCATGGACACTGGACGAAAATCTAAAATCCACTTATACCACAACCCGAACAGAATTCTAGCCTTAGTCTCTAAAGCTCTAAGGCAAAAACCATAACCACTGTGCCACACCAAATCCAACTTTTTTTAATTAAAAAAAAATTAACTCTATGTTTCTATAAAGTGATGGTTTTTTCACATAATTTCCCTACAAGTACTATCAGGTTGTCATATTACAGTTCCTTGGTGAGAAAGCTTCACGGTGTTTGGCTGGATGCATCATCCTGAAACATTCATTGATTTTCCACCACTTATCCTAGATTGAGTTGCAGGGGGCAACAGTCTTAAAAATGAGACCCACAAGTCACTCTCCCCTGCCACATCTGTCAGCTCATAATTTAGGATTCCAAGGCATCCCCTGGCCATCTGGGAGATATAATTCTCCTAGCGAGGTATCCGTATCAGATGTCCGAACCACCTCAGTTGGCTCCTCTCAATGCGGAGTGTCAGCGGCTCTACTCAAAGCTTCTACTGGATGTCTGTGCTTCTCACCCTACCTCTAAGGGAGAGCCCAGTAACCTTGTGAAAAAAGCTCAAATAATAAGATTGGCAACAATCTCATTCTTTCGGTCATTACCCAAAGCTCATGACCATAGGTGATGGTACAGATGTAGATTGACTGGTAAATCAAGAGCTTTGCTTTCTGGCTCAGCTCTTTTATCACCATTATGGATCGGTATAGAGACCACATAATTTAGCAGCTCCTATCCATCTGTTGATCCCATACTCCCCTTTCCCCTCACTCGCGAACAAAACCCTGAGGTACTTAAACTCCTCCACTTGAGGTAGTAACTCACTTCCCACACAAAGTCACCCAGCAGAACTATGGAATCCCCAGTTGGGACCTTTTCTAGGACCCCCTCAGGCCTGGTACTCTGAACTGTCATTGGTGCATAAGGACATATAGCAGTGAGAGTACTGCCCTCTCATCCTCCGGGACAAACTCCAACATGGCATCAACCAGGTGGTAGGAGCTCAATAAGAAGCCCACTCCAGCCCAATGCCTTTCCCTCTAGGGAACTCCAAAGTGAAGGAGAGTCCATCCTTTTTAGAGAGTATTTGATTCAAGAACCAAGCCCAAGTATGTCTAGTTGGTAACATTCTGCCTCACTCACCAACTCCGACTCCTTCCCCCAAAGAAAGGTGACATTCCATGTCCCAAGAGTTAGTTTGTGTGTCTGGGTTCCAGTCTGACAAGTTGTCTGCATTCGACCACCATCAAGGTCACAAGGTTATTCCTCCTGCAGGTGGTAGGCCCACAGGAGGACAGGTTTACATTGTGATTTTGGGCTATGCCCAGGAGGAGGCCCCAGTAACCCTATGCAGGATGTGGTACTTTTTTTTTAATTTGTGTGTCTGCATCATTGGGGGCATTTGAATCGATCTTTGTCTGACCCCTAACACGGAACTAATTTACCTTTGGAGGCTGTACCAGGAGCTTCTGTCTTGGACAACATGGCTTCCAGGGTCACTGGGCACACAGACCTCTCCATCATGATAAGGTGGCAGTTTCTGAAGAGGCATCCTGAAACAGTTCATTGAATATTATTGAAGAAATACTAATAATAAAAATACTTAAAATAATGAAAGTCAAGTTATCCTTGCAGTCTCATCTTTTTACACTGCCTAGTGCTTAAGAGCTTATTATTAAAATAAATGAAGTAATTTCCAGCTCATTACTACTTCAGTTGGCTGGTGTTCATCATTATTAGAGGTCAGGCTCAGAACTACTACCCAACTTGTTACTCAACCACAGGATTAACTTGAAAAAAAATTCTAAAGGCAGAAAAATCGTCTGGATGTTACAAAGACAGTTTTGTCAGTTTAACTCAAATCCAACCCTGTAGCCTACATGTCAAAAGGAGGGTGAAGTCGAGAATACCATGTTGCCAGTTTAGTCACATACCACAAGAGCACTGCAGTATTAGCCAACACACGTTTGACACCTGGGTCATTTGGTAAGGGGAGAGGTTAAAAGACAGGACAGCATGCAAATATGTGGAAGAAGATCTTGTAACTAGTGGAATGTCTAGTATTCAAAATGTTTTAGCCAAGAGGAAGGAAAATGGAAACATTAAAGAGCATTAAGGACTTTTGTTTCTGAAATAGCAAAAGAACAACAAAAGCAATAATCTGAGACATTAGTTGAAAACAGAGATTACAGTGCATATTTAAAGACCTGGCATCTTTTAAAAAGAATGTTGGCTTTAGCCAACTGTTATCTGAAGTAATGAAGACAAAGAAAACCTAATACCTGGAAATCCATTGTTTTTTTATTTTCATCTAAAAACAAACCTGAAAGAGGTGTAGAATGGGAAAGGGAAGCTCATGTGTTGTACAGTCTGCCTCTTTAACAGAATAGAAGCAATAATTTAAAAGTTAAGTGTCACTATAACTACATTAAAAAGTGGATTAAAAGTTATCGTTAGAAGTGTTGCTAGCTCCCCGATCCCCTCCTTTAACAACTAACAACAAAAATTCCAGTAGTTGCAAGAATTTTGTCAATCTAATGAGAAATATATTGAGAAAAATATCAGTCACATGGATAATCCAGACCACCACTTATTTTAAGGTTTCCCAACACCTCCCCAGACATCTTTACATCTTTATTCTCTTCTGTAACCACTTAATATTTTCTCTTTTCTCCAAGCCAGCTGGGATTCTCATGTCTCCTCTATTGTGGCAATTTAGATAAGTCATCATTAATTGTAGATCCTTCAGGATCTTAGTTTATAATAATAATTATTATTATTATCATTATACTAATAATAATTCTGTACATTTATAGCATATAGCGCTTTTCTGTCTACTCAAAGCACTTCACATAGAGAGTGGGTAACCACTTCAGTAACCACCAGCCATTTTGCACCAGTATGTTCATCACACATTAGATGGTGGTAAAAAGGGTGAGAGAGATAGCCAGTTAGAGACAGGGAATGATTAGTGGGCCATAATGACTAGGTCATTTAATCTGAACATCAGGATACACTCTGCTGTTCATGAAGGATGCCCAGGGATCTTTAATGATCACAGAAGTCATAACCTTGGTTTTACATCTTACCCGAATAATGGCGCGATTTTTACAGCACTGTGTCTCTGTCACTGCACTGGGGCATTGGGATCCACACAGAGGTAAGCACTCCCTTTTGGGCTCTCAAACATCTCTTCCAGCAGTAACCCAAGCTTTTCCTAAATGGTCTCCCATCCAAGTACTGGCTAAGCACAAACACACAGCTTCAGGTGGATTTCCTGTTCTAAACTGCATGTGGTATGATCAAGTCCTGATGTCTTTCTAGGAATTTCTGGAAAACCTTAACATGCAGCTTTTATTAATTGATGAAGCCCTTCTGGTTAGAAACAAGAACAAAATTTAGGATGTCCCTCCATTATGTTTAACCCAGACCTATTGAGTCTTCTCAGCTGATAATGGGTGAATTATGCTGTTAAAAGAATACATACTTTTTTTACTCATGGCAAAAGAGAAATGTACCCTTTTCATAAATAAAAATAACTAGCCAACCCGCGGCATAGCATACGCCGCATAATTATTTATTGATGGGTGAACACTTCCTGAACGACACAGTTATCGAAATGGGGTGGGTCTGAGGATACGACTGTGAGTGAATGAAAAGATGTAACTCTGGAGAGAGCAGCATACAATTGTCCGTGACTGAAAACTGATTTTGGCAGATACAGGCATATCTTTTTGAAATTTTGTCCCTGCGCCTTATTAATTGTCATTGCAAAGGCCAATCTAACAGGAAATTGTCTGCGTGTAAAAGTAAAAGGCAAATTTGAATCTGATGGGGTCAGGGATATCTGGGGAATAAAGACGGTTTGTGAGGTAGGAGCTGCGATAGTTTTACACTCCAGTACATTGTGGTGAATGCTGGTAACAGTCAGTCTAGTGCCATCACAGAGACTTCTTGCTTCTTGGTTTCTGAGAAGCATGACGACTGAACCAATTTTAAGTTTGAGTTTATGCGGAGGCATGCCAGTGGGAGTAAGACTGCTAAGAAATTCTTTGGGGAATGAAAGTTGATATGCGGGATTGTCTGTGACGATGGAGTCAACGCTGGTGAAAGTTACTTCGTCGGTAGGGATAAGTTTCAGTACCTGTTCATTAAGGTGTAGCGAGTCTTCGTTGGTGACGCTTAATATAGCTCGCATACTGAGTTGTTCCGGAGTCACAGTTGAGAAGTCGATGTCGCCACATAGTTGTTGAATGGGATCAGAAATAAAAGGAAAACAATGTGAAGGTAATGTTGCAGGTGTTCCATTTTTCCCGTCTTGCGAAATCTTGTTCGTGAGGAAGAGCTGTCATATTTGTCGTCAGTGTAAGTACATGCATGTGACACCACAAAGGTTGCTTGTTAATGCAACCGGCAACAGTAAGTGCTAGAGTTGGCAGGCGGGGCTCTGTCTTGCGTGCGTGCGTATCCCATGGTCGGGCGGCTTGGTGGATTATATATAGAAAAGCAGCCGGAACCAAAAAGAACAATGAAAAGTCAACGTGGCTCAGAGGTGCATGTGGACTGTAGCAGAGACGAAAGCGACTGAGGCGGTGTTTGGTGAGGTGCTGTGTGCCTCGAGAGCAAGGGTGGACTCGGGAGGAGGGTTAGAGTTGGCGAACGGAGCTCTGTCGTGCGTATCCCATGGTCTTAGAGTTGGTGGGCGGGGCTCTGTGAGTTGGTGGACGTGGCTCTGTCATGCGTATCCCATGGTCTCTGTCTTGCGTATCCCATGGTCTCTGTCGTGCGTGCCATGGTCGGCTGCTTAGTGAATTGTTGGTGGGCGTGGCTCTGTGAGTTGGTGGGCGTGGCTCTGTCTTGCGTGCGTCTTGCTTGCCATGGACTTAGTGAATTATATATATAATTATTAAATTGCTAAATAATTAGCATTTTTAATAAATGCATTGTTTACTAAGTTTTGAAAGTTCTGAACACACTACACTTTTCCAAATTCCTTTGTGTTTTCAGCATAATAAATGCTAATTACCATAGAAGTAGAAAGATTACACATTTTTAACACGTGGTTACTGTATAGTTAGATTATCAGTAATGTGTACATCGAAGTAGATAGATAGATAGATAGATAGATAGATAGATAGATAGATAGATAGATAGATAGATAGATAGATAGATAGATAGATAGATAGATAGATAGATAGATAGATGTACAATGGCTGACCCTGCGCTCTGACCCCAAGGGGTATGCGAAAACTACCAAATTCCTAATACAAGAAATTGTATAAGGCGAAATAAGGCGAAAATTAATCCCCAAGGGGAAATTCACATACTCCAGCAGCACCATACTGATAAACACAATATTAATTAAAGAGTGATAAAAACACAGTGCAAGTTAAAAAGTGCAAGATGGAGAGTGCAAGGCAGGTATGATAGTCAATAACTTTGTATAATGTTACTGTTTACCCCCCACCCCCCCAGTGAAATTGAAGAGTCTCATAGTGTGAGGGAGGAACGATCTCCTCAGTCTGTCACTGAAGCTGCTCCTCTGTCTGAAGATGATACTGTTCAGTGGATGCAGTGGATTCTCCATGATTGACAGGAGCCTGCTCGGTGCCCGTCGTTCCGCCACAGATGTCAAACTGTCCAGCTCCGTGCCTACAATACAGCCTGCCTTCCTCATCAGTTTGTCCAGGCGTGAGGCGTCCCTCTTCTTTATGCTGCCTCCCCAGCACACCACCAATGTTGATAAAACATCTGTAACATCTTATTGCACATGGTTAAAATCTCCAGCGATTAGCACAAGCGCCTCAGGGTGCTATGTTTGTAGTTTAGCAACAGCAGAGTGGATGATGTCACCCGCTTTCTCCACGTCCGCGTGAGGAGGGGTGTAAACAATAACAACAATGACGTGTCCAAACTCTCTGGGCAAGCAATAGGGATACAGTACAATACAGTTTATTTTTGTATAGCCCAAAATCACACAGGAAGTGCCGCAATGGGCTTTAACAGGCCCTGCCTCTTGACAGCCCCCCAGCCTTGACTCTCTAAGAAGACAAGGAAAAACTCCCAAAAAAACCTAGTAGGGAAAAATGGAAGAAACCTTGGGAAAGGCAGTTCAGAGAGAGACCCCTTTCCAGGTAGATTGGGCGTGCAGTGGGTGTCAAAAGAAGGGGGTCAATACAATACAGTACAGTACACAGAACAATTTCTCAATATAGTAAGAAATAAAAAAAAAAAAAAAAAGTACAGAGCAGACTTAGGGCCGACAGTTCGATGTCCCTGCAGCAAGTGGAGATTTTTACATTTTCATGTCCAGAGTTGCACCACCTTGTGTTCACAAAGAGAGCGAGTCCTCCTCCTTTCCGCTTCCCGCAGGTATTTGCGTCTCTGTCCGCTCTAACTGTGCTAAACCCGGGTAACTCCACGTTAGCATCTGGGATGCTAGTTGTTAGGTATGTTTCACAAAAACACAACAAACTGCATTCTCTGTAGTTCCTGACATTTTTCACCGACAGTTCATCGATCTTATTTGGTAGTGAGTTCACATTTCCCAGGATCACAGAAGGCACCGAAGGCTTGTATCGTCACTTGTATTGTCACTTCCTTGCTAGCCGCTTAGCCTTTAGATTAGCGCTGGCTCTGCTGCCATGATATGGCCTTCTTACCTCATCAGGTAAATAGGGAACCACACAGGCATGGGCCTTTGCTCTCAGCGCTAGTCAGGAAGTTGACTACCTGAATAGACGAGTCTCGGCGTGTAAAAATCCATGTCCAAGTAGTAAAAAGTGTCCAGGAAATGAGTCCACATAAAAGAAGGTGGTAGGAGTGATCAGAGAGATAGAGAAAAAGGTAGAAAGATGAAGTCCCTACACGGAGCTGCTGGAAAGGCTGGCACTCACCGTGGCGCCTAACTAACTGACACTTTTAAAAAGTGGGTTGTGATGATTGCTTTTACCCAATTTTTCAACTGTGTTATGTGTTTCAATTATTATTTTAGGGATACAACAACACCCATCATCACCTCATTATCCCAGATCGCTTTTTGTGGGTCACATCAGCAGCTGGCCAAGCAGGTCAGCCTAGACTTTCCCATCCCCAGATACAGATTCCAGCTCTTCCTGTAGAATTCCCAAGCATTCCCAAGCCTTCCGAGAGATATAATCCCTCCAGTGTGTCCTGCATCTGCTACTGGCAGAATCTCTGCCCTGGGCGACTGGGAGGCATCCTAACAATATGTAACAACATCCAAAAATTGTTTTGTAAATATTTTGTTAGCCAATTAGCAAAAGGAAAGCATCCTGAATTTCTGATAACCCCTAGAAATACAATAACAATAATTACAACTCAAGAAAAAAAACTCAGAATCATATAGGAGAATTTTGTATTCTGGATGAAAAAGTAAATGTCAGGACTACAGCTATGCTTTCTCCATGTTAACATTTTCCTTTCTTTCGTTTTCCCTTTTCCCTTAACATTGCTCTGTTTATTTTTTTTTTTCATTTATTAATTTTAGCCTGATCTGTCATGGATGGTCCTTATTGTTTAGTATTTTGCAGAGATGGGGTGTCCACAGAATTGGCCCTCTCAGGTACAGCAGCCACTTGAGGGGGATTATAAAAGACTGCAGTTTCCATAGCTTTGTTGCTGTGGCATTAACACATTTCTGTTTTTGCATTTTTAGCACCAATTGTACTCTTACTCTACTCTTACTCTTTTTTAAGTTTAAGCAGGTTTTTGGCTTCCTTCTAATCTCTTCTGAAATATTGTTAATAGTTTTAGTTTGTGTATCTTTATGTTAAGCTTTCTTAGGTTTAATCCATGTTCACTTTAAGATTTTGCCTTCGGGCCTGTTCTCTGATTTTGAAGTGTGTCCACTGTAAGAGGTCTTGTTGCAAACATATTCACTTAACTGTTTTAATGAATGCTTTTTAGATTTAAATATCTTGGTTTTTTTGTTTTTCGACTACATCCTTTCTTCTGGTCATTCTGCACCCATTTATAAATTTTGAGCATTGGAGCACAGAAATAGATAAGTAAAGGAAACTGATAACAAGAAGTTTAAAGTTTCATGTTTAGAGATCTTGTTTTTGTTAGACTAAAAAACAAGCTTAAACGAACTAGAAAATTACTACAGAGCTGGTGTGAGAATCTGATCAATCGAAAGTAAAGGGAAAATGAAAGCATTTCACCTCATGTTCTTGTATGCACAATTTTAGGCAGGTTTAATTTTTGGTATTATGCAGGTGTAAGGATTGCCCAAATATTGCTTTGTTTTTGTATTATTATTTTTTTACAGTATTTAGTTGCCACCACATTTTCACCATTTTGTGCATTTATTTTTTTGTTGGCACCATGTTACCTTTTCATGGACAACGCCATGATGTATTTGTTCTTCGTAGGTGGCAATATTTTAGAGCCTTTTAGAGCCTTGGGTTTCAGGACAATACATTTTGCTAGGCATTTGGTGTAAATACCATGTGATGAATAATATCATAGTAGCCACCTTATAAAAGATGGCCATGTGTTTTAATCCATATCTAAAATGTTTTGAATTATAATGGAAAGAGTTCTTTTGGACAGTCTTCTTTTAAAAAAATCAGATTGTCACTCTCCTTTTGTTCTTGACTTCAAATTTAGTGTAATCCCTTTAACCTGACAATTAAGCCCTTTAATCTAACTTTAGCTATGTCTGGTTTTCCATCTGTAAAAAACCTTAACTCTCTGTGACTCTACACAATAAAAAATTATACATGCTTAAATCCCAATGGTGATGACAGTTTAATCATTTTTGTTGCTTCCAGGAAATCTTAATAAATACAAGTGTGTTTAGTAGGTGACCACCTTAAATAAAAAAGAAAAAATCCACATTCAGTTGAACTAATATAAAATTTTGTTTACAGTACTGCTCACCTTTGAGATGTGGCTGGCTCTCCTTTGTTCTGGTCTAATTTCTTTCATCCAATATAGACAGTCCGAGTGTTGCTTAGATTAATTTCTAATGTGTTATTTTGATCTGGTCACACTGAATTTGTGAATACTGTACATGACTTTTTTCAAGCCCTGTAACCAGGATCTCAAATCAACAGGCCCCTGGGCCTGACAAGATTTCAGGCTATCTTCCCCTAAGGCCATGCAGCTGGCCAGAACCAAACTATAGACACATCCAATAAAAATGTGTTATTCAACAATATTGGTAAAACTGTTGAATAGAAATCAAGGGACGTTATGCTTAGACTATATCGTGCATAAGTGAGACTGTATCTGGAGTATTGTGTGTTCTGGTCACCATAGCAGCACTTGAAGTTGTGCACAGGAGAGCATCCAAGTTTATCTCAGGACTTAAGGACATGTCAGACTCGGACAGACTCAGAGAATTAAACTTTTCAGTCTCAATCAAAGGAGACAGCATGAAGACCTAATCCAGGTCTTCAAAATCTTCAAAACCATTGATAAGTAGATCCAGCAGAATTTGTTCAGCTTATTGGTGAATAACATACTTGAGGGCACCAGTGGAAATTTAGGACTGAAGCCAGAAAGCACTTCTTTATGGAAGGAGTTGTAGGAATATAGAGCAAGCTACTGAGCCAAGTAGTTGAAGAAGAAACTTTGACAACCTTTAAGAAGCATCTGGATGAGCTATTGGGAGATCTTAGATATTAATTAAACAAACAAGCTTGATCGGTCTCCTGTTTGTCAAATTTCTTGTGTTCAAATGTTGATGTTTACTTTTATTTGTAGGACATCAAACAGAATCTAATAACTTCATTGTAGGTGGTGAACAGATATTACATACTGCATCATTTACACAACAGTATTCCTTTAGGATTACATTAGGAGCTGGCAATTTGTGAAAAACACAATACACACTTTGCATTCAATAATAAATCAAGTACAATGAATACCCTGCGATAACAAAATCAGTGAATATACATCTACATAATATAACATAACATGGAGGAAATATAAAATAACATTTAAGCATATGTTACATTAGCTGACATTTCCAGTGGTTTTTCAGATGTGGCCTACATTTGCATAATTATTCTTAGAGAGTCAAAGGCAGTTGGCATTGCACTCCAATGAATCCAGGTGTCTAATTGGCTTAGCCAGTGACTGAGACCAACAAAGTTTGCAACTTGCTACAACAAATTCAAGCATCTTTGATTTTGTCTTTAGTCATTGGGATAGGCTCTGTGTGCATGAGAGCTAACAACCAATGATTGCTCTTTCAGAAGTACAATGCATAGAATGTAATGACAAGAAATGAGGAATTTGCCTGTTTTGAATCTCACAAAGAGAAGTGATGCACATCTGTCTGATGTCTCCTAATTTACACACTAAAACAGAATGAAAAAAAAATTTAAAAGGGTACAGACTGGAGATGAACTCATCGTAGCTATTTATAGTTTGTACAGCGCCGGCTCCATCAATTTGTGCTGGGGCTGTGGACAGCAAAAACAGAAGAGAAACTTGTCTGTTTAATGTTATAGAATTTTTACTCAGTCTATAATAATTTTTTACAATTTAATACAAGTAAATACTTATATGAAGTTATAGCAATGAATTATTAGACATATGGATAAGGATTGAATGTAACCAAAGGGTTAACTAAGTGTTGTTTAAAGCTTAGATGCATGAGGCTTTTGCCTCATCTTACAGGAGCCACCAAAGTATGTTGAGTAATGAACACCCCTTTAAAAAGTGAGGATAAACTAGTGGGAAAGCCTAACCACCCCTATTATGATGCAACGATAAGATTAATGGGAAAACCCACAAGACACCCCCATTATTGAGGCGGTATTCAGAATAATGGGAGAATCAACATGTAAGTGAAATTACTAGTGGCAGTAGTTGATTGGTTAAGATGATAAAGTTCTGTGGTTGCAATTTTTTTATGAAAAAGCTGAACTCAACTTGCTATGCACATGAATTTTGACAGCAAAATAGCCACAAACAGGTAAAAAAGATTCTTGAATGCACAACATGAAATTCGCTGGTAACAAAAAATAAAAGCAAATGTCTGTGTAAATAATAAAACATTATACTGTGAGAGAAGGTGCACTATCTATGTATGTTGCTGATTTGAGAACCCTGTTTTAAATGCATTGTCTTTTGAAGTATACAGTAAGTCAATTCAGATACTGGAAAAATACACTTTGCTTCTGCCTTGAGGCACAGAAGCACAAGGTAACACCACACCCAGTTTTAGAATATACTGTACAAGGAATGGGTAAACTTCTAAAGTTTTAAAGGTATAATTGTTTAAGGAGCTATAGTCCATAGAGAACCAGAACTTTTGCTCTACCTGAAAACCCTAAAGTCTACATTATTTTTTCTTGATGTGCTTTATATTTCTTCTGTGAACAGAACTTTAACAGGATTGTGTGTGCCTACTTCATATATGTTTCATAAATGGAAATGAAAGCTTTTCTTGCTTAATATTTTTTTATTCTCACTTAAATATTACTAACCAACCACTTTTCTTCACCAATGACAGGAGAACTGTTGCAGCAAAAGCAAACACCTCCACACAGTAATACACAGGAAGTATACACAGTAAACTCAACAGCATTAAATTAGAAACACTGTGTCAAAATATACGTTTCTCCAGGTTACTTTAATACTAAAAGTGAATATGTAGAAACAGATGTTTTCCAGTAATCACAGAAAGTGTATACAGCAGTTCATTTTCTGAAAGACACGTTGGACATGTGACAATAATAACTCTATAAACCAATAAACACATGACAAAACAACAGTTTATATGGAACAAAGCTCTGGCTAAAATTAATATGAAAATGTTGTACAATATTTAAAAATATTCTTACCCAGAAAGTGATTTCAGAACATTACTTAGAGGACCTTACATAATATTGTTTGAAATTCTTACAGTGGAGTGGAATGCTTTGTTCTGAATTGTAAAAATTACACATCAAAAATTACACATCAGCCAGTTCAGAGAGTCCCAGATTTAAGCCTCTGGTGCTAGCAACTTCACTCGATG
Organism: Erpetoichthys calabaricus; assembly: GCF_900747795.2. Lineage (NCBI taxonomy): Eukaryota > Metazoa > Chordata > Cladistia > Polypteriformes > Polypteridae > Erpetoichthys > Erpetoichthys calabaricus. The sequence continues at coordinate 308,969,565 of NC_041394.2, read as the reverse complement.
GAGCTGATGCTCAGTAGCGGAAACTGGAAAATTTTCTAGGATTACTGTATTATAAAAATGAATGGAACACAACACAGAAGAGTGCCTGGTAAAAGCCTGCATCCCTCTACCTCATCCCTTCTAGACAAAAGTGTGTGGTTCAAGAGGAGAATGACAATCATACACACTGCTGCTAGAACAAAAGTGCAGTGGCTTTAACTAAAATGTAAATGCTATTGAGTGGCTCAGCCAGAGTCTTGACCTTAGGTCCATTGAAAATTGGGAGATCAATGTCTCAAAAACTTTTGAAGTAAGGAATGAACAAACATTGCAATGCATGCTTTAAAAAGTAATGATTTATCAGCTCTTAAATTAGCTATTCTTTGTTTGTAATTTTCATTCTTTCTAAGCTTTGTGAACAAGACTTTATTAGTTATAAATAAAATTTCCCAATTTATAATAGCAAAATTTAAAACTGAGTGAACCATACATTTAAACATGAGGTGTAAATACTTTTTCAAAGCACTGTTATTATATAGTTTTTGAATATTTTAACCTATCCTTTTTTATTCTGTAAACTTACAATATTGAATCTTTTTTGTGTTTAATGTATTTATGGGATTTGTTTAATCATTCCTCAACACAGAAAAGCCATAAAGTCAAAGTTATAGCTATATATTACAGATCCTCCTACAGTAATTATAAATAAAGAGCAGAAAATGACTTGAGTCCACAAATATTCACCCCTTAGGTTATTAAACACAAAGCAGGCTGTGGTGTAGCAAATCGTCTGTAGCCTTCCCATAATTAACTGAGTGGAGTCCACATGTATGCTGTTGTTTCTTTAAAATTAATTCAAATTAATCTGTCCCCATGATCACCCACAGCGTGTTACTTTATGTTCAGTAGAAACAAAAAGTAAATCATGATGATAAGGAGGGTGGCACGGTGGCGCAGTGGTAGCGCTGCTGCCTCGCAGTTAGGAGACCCGGGTTCGCTTCCCGGGTCCACCCTGCGTGGAGTTTGCATGTTCTCCCCGTGCTCTGCGTGGGTTTCCTCCGGGCGCTCCGGTTTCCTCCCACAGTCCAAAGACATGCAGGTTAGGTGGATTGGTGATTCTAAATTGGCCCTAGTGTGTGCTTGGTGTGTGGGTGTGTTTGTGTGTGTCCTGCGGTGGGTTGGCACCCTGCCCGGGATTGGTTCCCTGCCTTGTGCCCTGTGTTGGCTGGGATTGGCTCCAGCAGACCCCCGTGACCCTGTGTTTGGATTCAGCGGGTTGGAAAATGGATGGATGGATGGATGGATGGATGATGATAAGGAATCACTCAAAGAAATGAGATAATGAAGAAGACTAGCAAAAGAAAGGGTGAAGGTAATTTCTTAAGTTGTTGAAAGACCACAAATTTAGTACATTCTGTTATAAAAAAGGCAAAAAGTTGAATACAACAAAGAGTTATTTTAGAACTAGAATTTCTACATAATTTGTACTTTTAGCAAAAAATGCACTAGTCTGAGAGACCGCAAGTGAGCCTTTAAATTCTGTAATAGTTTTAATTTCTTTCATGGTCAAGTGGTTGAAACTATGCTTCCACCAAGAATGTCCTGATTACTAACAAATAATGGTTTAACTGAAAATTATAAAAAAAAAGGATTTTGTTGGAGCCTATTTATGCTCTGTGACCATTTGTATTATTATATGTTGAATTCTAACACATTTTTACATGTTTACTTATCTTCTTATAGTTCCTCTATCTCATTTATGGTGTCACATTGTGAAACATGAAACTTGTTTTGAAAATATTGCACTTTTTTTAGCTGAAAAAGACATTCTTGACCAGAATTCTGCTTAATCTGAGGAAGATCATAGTGGCAACATGCAGAACAGGTCAGTCTAGGCCATACTGACCTAAGAAACTTTATCCGGCTCCTCTTGGGGAATTCTCAAGTTAGTTGAAAGGTAAAATCCCACCAGTATGTCCTGGATCTGCCCCTCATCTTTCTATCAATGGACTGTGACTGGTACACTTTCTGCCTGAGTGCATGCTAGAACACAGGTTGGTAGAAGATGAGATCTGGGAGGAAACACTAAATATTATTAATTTGAGGCCATGTTGTCCCTCAAATACAGGCAGCCACAGTATGTCTAGATCAGCAGAGCCATAAAAATTGATTAAGTATATACTTCTATCCTGGTATTTCTGGTTTGAAGTTAGACATGCAAAAAGACTTCAATGTAAGCTTGGCAAGGAGTGGAAGTGACCCTGGGATTTAAAATTTAACCATCTTATGCTACCCAGGCAGAGAATCAAACAATTTATTTAGCCCTTAATAATACATGTCTCCATTAACTTGACAGGGTCTTCAAAGGCCATATTCCCACTACAGTATGAAAAAAATATTAACATGTAATCATGTTGGGTTTGAGATGATATAGGTATGAAAATCTTAGGTTAAGATTTATTTAATTTTCACATTAAAAATGTACTAAACATCTTCTTCCTCCTCTTTCGGCTGCTCCCATTAGGGGTTGCCACAGTGGATCATCTTCTTCCATATCTTTCTGTCCTCTGCATCTTGTTCTGTTACAGCCATCACCTGCATGTCCTCTCTCATCACATCCATAAACCTTCTCTTAGGCCTTCCTCTTTTCCTCTTCCCTGGCAGCTCTATCCTTAGCATCCTTCTCCCAATATACTCAGCATCTCTCCTCTGTACATGTCCAAACCAACGCAATCTCACCTCTCTGACTTTGTCTCCCAACCGTCCTACCTGAGCTGACACTCTAATGTCCTCATTTCTAATCCTGTTCATCCTCGTCACATCCAGTGCAAATCTTAACATCTTTAACTCTGTTACCTAGCCCCTTAAATAGCATGGATGGACAAAAAGAATTTGACTGGAATAAAAAGAAAATTTTAGTCGGGGAAAAAAATTTCTTGATGGTAAAGAAAAAAATCAGTGGTGGTGTTACATAACATGACACACTTTAGGGTTCTCTCTCAAAAATACTTCTGGTCTATTACTCCAGCTGCTTGAATTTTGAATATAATATGAGAAGAGTTTGCAAGAAATCCAGATGACAAGGTGACTGAAACACAGCACATGAGAGAAAGATGACTGAGATTGTCATTTCCAGACACAAACACTCAGCTCCACTTCAAAGAGTCAGCCCTGATCTGTGCTGCAGATTCGTACAAAGTATATTTGGAATGACTATGCAGATGATCAAGCATCAGGGTTGTAGCGGCACAGTCTTGGTCTTTCCCACAGCAAATGCTGTGTTCACGTACTGTGTTTCAGTCAATGTATCATATGGATTGCTCACATATCTTCTTGTAATATATTCATAGTATAAGCACCCAGAGTTTTGCAAGAGAAAACAAAAGTCTCATCTTGTCTTCCCGCCTACTTTTCCTGCTGAGGGTTGTATTGAGAACACCAAAGTAAGTCATATCATTTTTCCCCCTCCGATCCAAATAATTATTTTTTTCTCCCATCAAATCTTTTTTTCCTCCAGTCATTTTTTTTTCTCCCATCAATTTTTTTTTTCTCACCCATGTCACTTAAGGGATACAAGTCTGTATTTGTTATAGCTAAAGTATTTAAAGTGGCATAAATTTTGAAAGACTAAAATAATTATACCCTAAAGCAATGAGCAAAACTTTCTGATATACAGGATATATACACAACATGAAGGCATCAGACACTCTGCGGGAGCCTTAAGGGACATCACATAATGTTCTTTTGACATAAAAATAAGCATAAGATAAAAAGAAACCAGAATTCTTGATCCAACAAGATTGCTTATTTCTACCAAATGGGTTGCCAGAATTACAAGATATACTTTAAGCTGTCAGAACAGAAAAGACAAATCTCTTACCTAAGCAGCAATAGCTACAGGAGATACATTAAGAACCATCTTTAAGGGTCAAAAAGGGAACAGTTAGCCTTTTATATAAACAATATTGTTTGATGTGTCCTAATGTGACAAAAGGAAGAAGCCATCTGAGCCACTATTTGACAGATGAATTATAAAAAGGGGAAGAATTACAGTAGCGTAGCCGCCTGTACAGCACCCAAGTCCAGCTTCAGTCTGAGGCTAGACTGCTGTTTTGTGGAATTTCATTCCAGAATTTCCATTTCCCTTTCAGATTAATTTTGCTTGGCAATTTTTTTTTTTGCTTTAAGTTGGAAAAGTGAATCTTTGGGTTTTCTAACTGACTTATTTTTAGATCAGATTTGGGAAACATTTGTTTGGTACTTCTCCCATTCTTTAAAATCTTCCTGTGCAATTAAACTTTGTTTCACCATTCAGAACATGTTGTCGGCCTGTATTACCAACGTCTGCTAATGGGTTTCTTTTCTATTCACAAATTGTGTCTTGGTAAGTAGATTAAGGTATTAGTACCAAGGACCCAGTTAAATCTCCACCACTAAACTATGTAATCTGATAACAGAAATTTGAAAAGAATTTTATTGTACTATAAAGTATCTCAGGATGGTGTTAAAGATGCATGATCCTGCCTGAGATATTCAACTTAATTTTAAAAATATTGATACCATTATGTGGTTTGTTAAGTCAATTTCGATGAGCCAGTCAACTAAAGAAATAACATTTGTGGTAATTTTCTCAATATCGCCGCTGGATAAAACTACTAATTGTGGTTTACACTGTGGTCCTAGAGTGTACAGCATGTAAAAATAAAATTGTGATGAAATTGATTGTAAAAAGTAATTTTTTAAATTTTACATGCAACATTATTTTGCAAAGGGCTCATGCTTCCTGACCATAGATGTGTTTACCCTACTGATTATTACTAGCCTAAAGGCAAACACCTTAGCCTGACTTTTAATGCAAACAGCTGTCAAACGAAAGGAAAGCAGCTTAATATCAGGAGAAGATTCTCTGGTACAACAGAAGCGTAAACAAATGTGTTGTCTATGGCTGAGGTATTGGCTCTCTAACTGTGTCCAGGGAACCTTAGAAAAGATCCAAGGGGTGGATGGCTGAACGAAATCCAAAAAGGATGTGCTCAGATAGTAAACCATTGAGACAGACAGACAACAATTGAGCAGAAGAGTGTGCTGATGGGTGTTTTTATTCAAATATTGTTTACAAGAATTGGTCCAATAAACAATACAACATCCTGTATACTTCGTCTTCATCTTTTCTCTGTAACCAGGACATGTTGGTTAGGTGTACTGTAGGTTTTATCAAAGCCGTTCAGTTTGATCTTCAGCTTTATCTTTTTTTATAAATTTGTTGCCAAGCTCATATAGTGTCTGAAATCCCTATTACAAAATAAAAAAAAATAAAATTTGTAATTGAATGCAAGCTAAATCTGTGTAAAATGTGCAACTACAGTGAAACATCACATATACTGTCTTCATAACGTTTTCAAACATAAATCACAGTGATGTACTTATTGAAGCTTCAAGATTCTTTATTTGTCACATATACAGTTATACAAGTACAACATGTAGTGAAATATGCCCTGATCAGCCAAGAGATTGTGCAAAAAGTTAGTAAATAATATATTAAATTTATAAACAGTTAAAAGAAATTTTAAAAAGTGCTTTTAAAAGGGTAGAACTAAGGTTAAACAATATATAGAAAATATATGTCTAAATAAGATTACAGTTATAAACAAGATTTGAACAGTGTGCAAATATAATAGAACAGAATATCTATGTACTGTAAAGTAAAGTGCAGTGTACTAGTGTGCCAGTTAAAGTAAAAGACATAAATGATTGTGGCAGCTGACATATAGTGAGGGAGAGAATTCTGTTTCTGTTATAATGAACAGTCAAAAGAATTTGTGGTGGCATGTCCATGTTAAGATATCTTATGGCCTGTGGATAGAATCTCCTCCAGAGCCTCTCTGTTCTGGCCATAATACTCCCTAAAACATTTACCTAATTTCAACAGGCCAGATAGGTAGTTACTGGGGTGAGATGAGTCTCTGATTATCCTAGTTGCCCTGATCCTGCATCTCCTGGTATAAATGTCCTATCGAGACAGTAGATCAGATTTGGTGCAGCGTTCTGCCACCTGGATCACTCTCTGTAGTTCCTTAGTGTCCCATACACAGCTCTTCCCAAACCAGGTGGTGATGTTCTACAGCACCAGAGTAAAAAGTCGTTTAGATCACTGGAGAGACCCCAAACTTCCTCAACTGCCTTAGATGATAAAAACGCTGGTGATAATAACCGGCAGTACGAATGGTTCGATATTTCAGATGAGGCGGGCAGGAGTGACAGAGAACAGAAACAGAAATGCTCCTTGCCTCATACCACTTGGTGTTCACCATGAAACAGACACTGCCACCTTTATATTTGTTTGCCTCTGCTGTTTTATCCCTGCAAAACTATGAAAAGAGTTACCGCTTGATCTGACACTAAGGGGGTACAGCCATATCTCAGTAAGACACAAAATGTTGCAGTCTCTCACATCCCATTGGAAAGTCACTCTTGCTCTGAGATCATCCAGCTTGTGGTCCAGGTGGAGGGCTATGTTCTTATTTCCTCAATCTGTTTCAGACTCCAGCGTATTTCCGTGTTTGTTTCTGCAGAAGTATATCAGCCAGCCACGATGGATCGGGTTTAAAAAGTTCAGAAGCCATATGTGAAACTTGATTCACAATGTTCTGAAACATTGCGCTGTGATAAATTCCTAAATCCATTGTTGTATCAGTGTAAAAGATGGTAAACAGTAAATAAAATATTAGATAAAACCACAATCCTCTCAGAGTGATCAGGAAGTTGTCTCGACATAGCAGTGCCATCTTGTAAAATATTATGAATTATTAGTGATGAAGAAACAGAAATAAATGTACTCCAGTAGGAAATAAACAAGTGACAATCACCTCTCCAAAAACATCAACCTCCATGAAATGCATTAAAGTAAATGGGAAAGGAAGAACTGAACTGGTATTCAGTGGACTAAAATGATGCAGTGGTTTTGTGATTGTTCCTGAGGGCTAGGAAATCATCTGCCAACTATGATGGACTAATTATTTCTGTTAAATATTTGATCTGAGCTGTGAGACAGCAGTGTTAACCTCTGTTCCACCATGCCTCAAACGACAAAAGACAAAGACAGAATGATAACCACAAGCAAAACACAACAAATGACCACAAACTAGCAAGAAGTAAAAATGTATTTATCATTTTGCTCAGAGTTAAAGTGTTAGGACACACACACTTAGGGACTGGCAGTTCGATTGTTTGGAGTCAGGGCTCTGGGCACAGTCTTTTTTGTTACTGATCTATCTGTGCAGATGCTTTGCACCTATTTCTTTCATGAAAAAGATAGAAACACCTTGTAAACAGTAATAAATCTTTTGTCACTGTTATTTCACAGGATTGCATGTGTTTTCTTCCTCCTGTTCTTCTAAGGCTTGTTTTGGATCATAGCTGCAGGACATGGCTAATCATACATTCACATTAATCGGGTGGCGAAGCATTGCCAGTGTACAGAGATCAGTGTAATATATCCGGTGGCAATACTCATAATATTCTCATTAGGCTCATCTAATGTACCCTTCCAAATGAAAATACTGGAAGTTTTTCTTTTTTGAATGCATACAGGGTGGATGTCTGGAGTATTAATCAAGTCATGACATCATACATGCCCAAGGCAAACGATCTTACACTAAGTATACATGAAAGTTCTGATGTCACATTGGTCTTAGAGCATCATGAGGTTCTGGGAAAAAATGTTTGTCTAAGCCGGCCCGGTTAATTTCCAGGAAAATTTTCAGCAAACAATGTCACAGTATATTCACTTCAAAAAATGCTTTAGCGACATTCACCAATTCAACACTATTGATTACATTTTCTGCACACTACAACAGCACTCACTACAACATATGTTGCTTTAGCTTCTGTATAATATTATATTTTTAATAATGTAAGATATTAAGTAGATGTGAATTTGCACTTACAAGTTTAATACAGAAAGTGGCACCTGACTGTCCGTTGAGTGTCACACCATTACTGGCTGGTTTTGTCCTGCAGAGTTTGGAGGCTTTGTATAAGAGATTGTTCCCTAGAGGAACGTGATACAGTATGTCAAAATTGAATACCTAATGTAAGGGTTGAAACTGAAACTAACTCTCATGAAAAGGATCTAGGAGTCAAAGTTTATGCATTTGTTATAAAACCCACTGAAGAGACCTTATCTGTAATACTGTGCTCAGTTTTGGTCTCTATATTACAATAAGTAATAAAACGTGTGCATGGTGTAACACTGAGTAGCATTTAGAGACTTGGTTAACTGGCTTGAAAACTGAAGCATTGTTATATTTTCTAGTCACTTCATGAAAAAGTTTGCTAGCACAATTTTGTTTATTACATGTTTTTGTAACAGTGAGACATATTGAAAAAGTAATCTGTAATTGCTGGTACTAGTGTCATGGAAAAAATTTTCCTCCATCTTCAAAGAAGGCAGTCATAGAGCCCAGAATGTAGCATATTTCTTTATTTGCACAGAGTTATGTACAAATATCTTAGTTCCTGGAGTGAGCAATCAATTAAACAATTCATCTGCTTTTTCTAATTACCTTTACCTCATCTAAAACATCATGTCACCTGATATGCAGAAATGTATTACTTCCTCCAATCAACTAACACCAGTGAATCTGACTCATGACGATTCTGAACACCACTTCGTTAAGAGGAGTGTTTTGCAGATTGTCCTATTGATCTTAGCACCGTTTCATAGGAGGGTGTATGGGCTTTCCTATCAGTTTATCAACACTTTGTGGAGGGCTGCTTGTCACTCATTTATCTCCTACTGGAGGGCATTTGTTTCAAATTTTAGGACAGATGGCCTTGTTCTGTGCAGCAGAATACACCTCATCAGTCTAGAGATCAGTTCACACCAAGCTGATTGACACCAAAAACAACCTTACCCATAGTTTTTGGGACAATCCATTCATCAGCAATGCCTTGACTTCAATTACTCAGCAACATTGGATCCCGTTAGATATATCTTTTCATCCACCACTAGTACTAGGGTGTTGTACCGTGTTAGCCATTATGAATGTAGAGAAAAGCCAAGCAAAATGACACCTTTTATTGGCTAACTAAAAAGATTACAATAGGCAAGCTTTCGAGGCAACTCAGGCCCCTTCTTCTTGCCTGAAGAAGGGGCCTGAGTTGCCTCGAAAGCTTGCCTATTGTAATCTTTTTAGTTAGCCAATAAAAGGTGTCATTTTGCTTGGCTTTTCTCTACATCCACCACTACACATTCTATCCATATACAGTGGAACCTCGGTTCACGACCATAATTCGTTCCAAAACTTTGGTCGTAAACCGATTTGGTTGTGAACCGAAGCAATTTCCCCCATAAGATTGTATGTTAATACAATTAATCCGTTCCAGACCTTACGAACTGTATGTAAATATATATATTTTTTTAAGTTTTTAAGCACAAATATAGTAAATTAAACCATAGAATGCACAGCGTAATAGTAAACTAAATATAAAAACATTGAATAACACTGAGAAAACCTTGAACAACAGAGAAAACCAACACTGCAATAGTTCGCGCTATAGCGCTACCAACCGCTGGCTAAAACACTTTTTTTAATGAGTTTTAAGCACAGGGAAAAAAATGAACATTTGAAAAAATCCGTAATTTAATAAACCACCAAGAAAAGTAACATTGCAACAATGCACGCTACGAACCGATCGCTGTAAACAAAAGTGAAAACAAAATCAAGCCCAGTGCATTCTTTAACTGCCTTCTCTACCTTATGAGTCCAGCCCTCTCTCTCGCTCTGCCTGTGTGTGTGCGTCTGTCTCTCACGCTGCGTGTGTGTGTGCGTCTGTCTCTCTCTGGCTCTGCCTGTGTGTGTGCGCGGCTCTCTCTCTCGCGCTGCCTGTGTGTGTGCGTCTGTCTCTCTCTCGCGCTGCCTCTGTGTGTGTGTGTGTGTGTGTCACGCGCTCTCTCGCTCTCTCTCTCTTGCTCGTTGCACAGGAAATGCACAGGGAGAGACTGAACATGTACAAACCGAAAGGGAAACTGGCATGTTCGTATACCGAGTGTGTGGCCGTGAACCGAGGCAAAAGTCTGGCGAACTTTTTGGTCGTAAACCGATTTGTATGTGTACTTCGTTAACCGAGGTTCCACTGTACTATTTGTCGTCAAGTTCTCAGGAAGGTTAGCGAGTACCGATATAACATACAGTATATAGGTGTTTCCTTACACAGAGAACCATAGATACATAGAATAAGCTACCAAGTAGTGTGGTAGGCAGTAGGACTTTAAGGACTTTCAAAAGTAGATGTTTTATTAGAAGAATTAAATGTATAGGACTGGTGGGCTTTGTTGGGCTGAATGGCCAGTTCTCATCTAGATTGTTCTAATGTTCTAATACAACCATTCTGATTACACTTAATTCCATTGGATTTGACATTCAGTCATGCAAGGCAGAATGAGTAAGACTCAGCAACACTCCAAAATATTATATAATTAACATCTTTTCATTGACTCAGCAGCTCGTCTGAATGGTCTCAGCTTTCCTTGTCATTTATATAGCACATTAAACAGACTGCATATGGGACATAGTGTTTGTGTAGTCAAACACGTGGCGCAGTGGTAGTGCTGCTGCTTTGCAGTAAGGAGACTGTGGAAAATTGTGGGTTCGCTTCCCGGTTCCTCCCTGTGTGGATAGCGCTTTGAGTACTGAGAAAAGCGCTATATAAATGTAATGAATTATTATATTATTATTAATCTACATAAATAGGGACTGAGAGATGACCTACTTTGTGAATGTGGTGAGCCACAGTCACTGCTGCATATCGCTGATGACTGCTGTTTGATGAAGTGTATTGATGGAAGGCACCTTCATTTGTCTGATGAAATCTACAGTTAACACTAGAATTACCAAAGCCTATGAAAAAACCCATAGATCCGTCCCACCTTAAATCGCTTCGGACCTCTCCATCAGCGTCTTTTGTCCTGTAAATGTGTCGATAAGCAGCAAGCAGCCTACTATCACATCCCCCCACCGCCAGCTCTGCAGTCTACTTGTGGCTGTAGTAAGTAAATAAATAAAGGTAAATAACAATATTCTTGAATAGAAGCGCATTTGTTCTGTTATATTTGTACCTTTTGTGAAAGTGTTTATTTGATATTTGGAATTCAGGCTTCACACATTATACACTTCATGTCTACATTTTGTCAATTATTATTAAAACATGAAAAACGTTTCTGTTTTAACAATGTGTTTACACAGAATGTTGTAGACACGGGACACACATGAAATGCATGTGTTCCAAATAATGATATAGTATTTATAAAAGGTGTCATTTTGCTTTACTTCTCACTCTATACAACTCTAAGCAACTGACACACAGGTAAACAGACTTGACTTGAGCTGAGAAAACTGTGCGGTGGTGGGGGATGTGATAGTAGGCTGCTTGCTGCTTATCGACACATTTACATGACAAAAAATGCTGATGGAGAGGTGTGAAGCGATTTAAGGTGGGACGGATCTACGGGTTTTTTCATAGGGTCCGGTAATTCTAGTGTTAAATGGCTTTGCAGGGACCACATACAGTATGATGACAATATTGGTTTAATCTCTACAGTTAGGTCCATAAATATTTGGACAGAGACAACTTTTTTCTAATTTTGGTTCTGTACATTACCACAATGAATTTTAAATGAAACAACTCAGATGCAGTTGAAGTGCAGTCTTTCAGCTTTAATTCAGTGGGGTGAACAAAACAATTGCATAAAAATGTGAGGCAACTAAAACGTTTTTTTTTTAAACACAATCCCTTCATTTCAGGGGCTCAAAAGTAATTGGAGAAATTAAATAACTGGAAATAAAATGTTCATTTCTAATACTTGATTGAAAACCCTTTGCTGGCAATGACAGCCTGATTCTTGAACTCATGGACATCACCAGATGCTGGGTTTCCTCCTTTTTAATGCTCTGCCAGGCCTTTACTGCAGCGGCTTTCAGTTGCTGTTTGTTTGTGGGCCTTTCTGTCCGAAGTTTAGTCTTCAACAAGTGAAATTCATGCTCAATTGGGTTAAGATCAGGTGACTGACTTGGCCATTCAAGAATTTTCCACTTCTTTGCTTTAATAAACTCCTGGGTTGCTTTGGCTGTATGTTTTGGGTCATTGTCCATCTGTATCATGAAACGCCGCCCAATCAATTTGACTGCATTTAGCTGGATTTGAGCAGACAGTATGTCTCTGAACACCTCAGAATTCATTCGGCTGCTTCTGTCCTGTGTCACATCATCAATAAACACTAGTGTCCCAGTGCCACTGGCAGCCATGCACACCCAAGCCATCACACTGCCTCTACCGTGTTTTACAAATGATGTGGTATGCTTTGGATAATGAGCTGTTCCACGCCTTCTCCATACTTTTTTCTTGCCATCATTCTGGTAGAGGCTGATCTTGGTTTCATCTGTCCAAGAATGTTTTTCCAGAACTGTGCTGGCTTTTTTAGATGTTCTTTAGCAAAGTCCAATCTAGCCTTTCTATTCTTGAGGCTTATGAGTGGCTTGCACCTTGCAGTGCACCCTCTGTATTTACTTTCATGCAGTCTTCTCTTTATGGTAGACTTGGATATCGATACGCCTACCCCCTGGAGAGTGTTGTTTACTTAGTTGGCTGTTGTGAAGGGGTTTCTCTTCACCATGGAAATGATTCTGCGATCATCCACCACTGTTGTCTTCCGTGGACGTCCAGGTCTTTTTGGATTGCTGACTTTACCAGTGCTTGCTTTCTTTCTCAGGATATACCAAACTGTAGATTTTGCCACTCGTAATATTGTAGCAATTTCTCGGATGGGTTTTTTCGGTTTTTGCAGCTTAAGGATGGCTTCTTTCACCTGCATGGAGAGCTCCTTTGACCGCATGTTGTCTGTTCACAGCAAAATCTTCCACATGCAAGCACCACACCTCAAATCAACTCCAGGCCTTTTATCTGCTTAATTGATAATGACATAACGACGGACTTGCCCACACCTGCCCATGAAATAGCCTTTGAGTCAATTGTTCAATTACTTTTGAGCCCCTGAAATGAAGGGATTGTGTTAAAAAAATACTTTAGTTGCCTCACATTTTTATGCAATCGTTTTGTTCACCCCACTGAATTAAAGTTGAAAGTCTGCACTTCAACTGCATCTGAGTTGTTTCATTTAAAATTCATTGTGGTAATGTACAGAACCAAAATTAGAAAAAAGTTATCTCTTTTTAAATATTTATGGACCTAACTGTATCTGTTTAGGGAAGAAACATATAAATCCTTTAGTGTCTTGTTGCTTGTAGTACTGGGACTACAAATCTTGCTTATTTACTCACATTAATGGCAGCTTTCTCATGCTGCATTCATTGCTGATGCCTCAAAGAGCTATGGGTTCAAATCTTAATACAATCTATATCAAATTTGTTTTTTCTCTCTGCATTTATATGGGTATTAGTTTCATTACATATCACAGAGATATGAAGTGGCATCTGTAAATCATTGAGTGTGTGAGTGAGATGAACTGGTTTCTGCCCTAGACTGGTTTGTGCCATTCATGCTGAGATCGACTTTTGCTCCCTGTGACTGCATGATGGAAAAAGCAGGAATCAAGAAGTCTGGGTGGAGTGCACATACTTCTTTCCAAGTTTAACACCTGATAAGGATAGTCCAACTTTTTCAGTCCTGGCATTATGCCTGCACCTTTCTGTTGTATAATGTCAGGAAATCAGCTGAATAAAGTTCTATGCTAAAAGCTCTTTATTCTGATTGCATCTGCATTTTACCATTGGTTAATTTTTAGCCTCATTGCTCATGTTGTAAAATAATGAAGTCTTTCACAGTGCATTTATGCCTTCAGAACAGAGTAGTTCCATCAGCAAAGAAAACATACAAACTGATAATGTTCTCTTCACTTGTTTTTCCACAGAGCAATATCAGGTAACACTGTTTCCTCCTCTAGGTATACTTTAGTTATGTGTTCTCAAGTTATTCTTTACTCCAGCCATACACTGTCTGAATCTTGATAAGGTCTGACCCACAGTATCTTATATTATGAAAGCAGATGTGGCCTACTTAGCTGACATTCTCCTGTCCCGTCTACATCACAGACATACTGCAAGATACTGAGGTTCCTAAAAACTGTAGTTTTATTCCCTGCTATGAACAAACTCACGTTTACTAAACAGCAAACATTCTGAACAGATTTCTTTCCCAGAGTGGTATAATGTCAATATCCTTTTGGGATAGCAGTAGATGCCTCTGAAACTGTTAAGCAGTACCAAAGTTTTTCATATTGTTTTATTCATTTTCCCTAATTCATTTTTCCAATAGCAAGTTTTAGTCTGAAACTAAACCAGTAATTAAATCAAGCTATAGTGATGGCAATGCGATTTGTTCCTCAGATGTTGACACGGACTGAAAAAATGATGCATTTGACCACTGTACCAAGGTTCACTGTGGTGTGAGTAACTTTGTGGCAAAAAGGGACAAATGATTGCAATCAAGTGAATGGCAAAACAATGTTAGCCCCCTAAGGGACTGTTCACAACTGCAGCAACTGTCAATGTGTGTTTCGGGTGCAACGTGGAAGTCATTAAGCCTTGTGCTGTGGTAGTGATAAAGTCAAATTCACAAAGACAGATCAGAATTGAAAATAACCTTATTTGAATGCATTTCAGTCACCCAGTACCCCAAAAGAGATGACTGAATTACAGTGGTTGATTACACTTCTTAAATAACTGTTTAATTACCGAAATGCATGATTAGCTTCATTTCTCATGTCCTTGCAAGTTACTGATAAATGACCTTTGGAGTCAGAATTCTGCCCATTCTGGATTAATACTGGTTCTGTTATCAACACTTAACATTATGCAAAAGCAAACAGCAGGACTGGGTAACAGATCAAGGCTTTAATTCAAATGTTTTCTAACAGTTGCTAAGGGCAAAAGCTAATAGTTAATAAGGATGTAGGTCATTCAATATTGTAATGTTGGTGCTTGAGCATGATTTTCTGCTCTTTACATGGCTATTTGAGGTGCCTCACTATCCATTAAAAGGGCTATTTGCCTTTTGCTGAACTAGTTGGTAAAGCTGGTGACTTTGTGCTCCTGCCCACTGGTGATGTAATGCCAGCTCATACTGGGGTAACTCATCCCTGGCTGATGTAACTTGTCAGCACCATTACAATATGATCAATATATAATCTAACAGTGAAAATCATATTTTACAGTAAAATCTACTCTCACAGTAACACAAAGGGCACATTGTCCATGTGCAAGCAACAGAAAAATGTAAGAAACGTCTGCGAAGAAACACTCTTCTGCTGTCCTGATTTCAGCATCGAGCTCTGCATTGTGACATACTTCAAATCGTATCACATGAAGGATGTGTATTAAATCTGCACCACTACAGCAGTAATACGCTAGATATACCTTTCCTACTTTATTTATGTTGAGCTTTTAATATTTACATGTTTCTGTTACACAGAATAATATATTTTCTTGTTAACCAAAATTCAACATTTTTAGCTAATTTTTCTGGGAGTAAACATAGCACTAAGGAAGCTACAGGACAAAATCGCAATAAACATAGGACAATTCAATTAAGAAAATCAAACAAAATTATGTAATATGTTTTTAACACAGCCCAATGTCTCAAGAGTACTCTAAAGTGGTTCTTTAATGTAAAATAAAACAGCAATTAAATAAAGAGGTTTGGCACAAGCCAAATTCTGAAAAAAAACTTTGACTGGATCCTCCTGAAGATATTTTTCCAATATATTTAGCTGAGTTCTAGAAGGTGGATTAGAATTCTTTCATTATGCAAAACAATGTCTTCATAAAAGTGGGTTATTGTAGAATACATTGAATATAATTAAAAGAAAGTAACTTTCCATACCTGCAAGTCAACTGACAAAACAGAGTTCAAATCAAATCAGCCCCCACCCATGAGAAAGAGAGGCTAGGCTAACTGAGTAAAACTCTAAGAGTGGGAAAAAATTTAAAAAGGGAAGAAAACCCTTTTCCCCAATTTAAATACTTATTCTAAAATTTTATTGATTAATCCTGCCAGGTTTTCCTCTATAGTGAGAATTTGATTTTTTTCAAATTTCAAATAGTATATATCATCAGTTACCCACTGACTTAAAATAGTAGAGTTAGGATTCTTTCCCAGTTGAACAAGATAACTCTACGTGCCAATAGTGAAGTAAAGGCAATTACAGTTTGTTTGTCCTTCTCATTTTAATCCCATCTGGAAGTCCAACCAAACACAGCTGTTTAATGGATTAGAGGGATTGTGACACCAAGGCTGTCTGAAAGGCATTTAAAGATTTTGGTCCAGAATGATGTTAATTTGGTGCAGGCCCAAAACATATGACCCAATGAGGCTGGAACTTGATTGCAGCGTTCGCAGGTTGGATCTTGCCCTGGCTACATTTTGGACAATTTTAAACGAGACAGATGTGCTTTGAATAATTGAATGCTTTGCTTTTCGCACTGTACTCTATGATTTTTGAAAGGGAGGGACTTTAAAATGTTTTTATGTATTAAAGAAATTCAATTGGAGTCCTCAAGACTGATCAATATTTCTTCTGGAATAGAGGTAGGAGGGAGGTGAGGAAAATCGGGCAGATTTTGTTTAGCAAAGTTTCTAATTTGAAGGTAGTGAAAGAATTGTGTTGATGGAAAATTAAATTTGGAGTGTATTTGTTCGTAAGATATGAATATGTTATCTATGTATAAATCTCAAAGTGATTTAATCCTGTATGTTTTTCAAGCACTAAAAATTGTATACAGGTGGTTTTCGTGCAGAGATGCCACTGATAAAAGTCTGTCTATCTTGAAGTACTTCCTACATTGGTTCCATATTCCTGAGTGACCTAACTGACTATTGGGTTGTAGTATATTGGCGATGACTTGTATTTAGTGGGGTACAAAGCAAGTAATATAAAGAAGTACCTGCAGGATTTTATGTCTATTGTGGACCAAGCCTGTGTATGTTCATCTATCTGTGTCAATGTCCAGGTTTTTATAGCTTTATACTGTATATTTGTCGCCCAGTAATAAACTGAAAGTTAGGTAGAGCCATGCCACCTTCTACCTTAGGTCTTTGTAGGGTCACCCTTTTGGATACCAAGGGATGTTTTTGATTCCAAATAAATGAGGGTATGATGAATCCAACTTCTTAAAAAATGATGCATTGATGTATATAGGAATGCTTTGAAATAGAAAAAGAATCTTAGGAAGGATATTCATCTTGACTGTGTTAAATCTTCTAGCTAAAGTGAGATGAAGGATAGACCATATATGCAAGTCTCTTGCTTAAGTTTTTCCATGCAGACAGCAAAATTTTGTTGATAGTTTTATGTTCACTTATGATGTTTATCCCTAGGTATTTAAAACTGATCTGTGATAAAGGAGAAGGTGTCCAATCTAATATTGTGTGCCAGAGAGTTCACTGGAAAGAGCACACTTTTATTCAAATTAATTTTGAGTATGCAAATGAGTTGCTCTGTGTCTTTTGTTGTCAAGAGGTTGAGTTCTGAATACAAAGCCTGTCTATTCCTATTAAGGGCCTCATTTGGATACCTGCGTGTTCTTGATCTATTCTGGTAATTTCACTGATTAGCTGTGATGCCTTCTTGATTTCCGATTTATTTTTATGGGAAAGATATGAAATGATTTGTCCTCTGAAGAACGCATTCAGAGTTTCCCAGAGTATTCCTGCAGAGACCTCTGAGGATGTATTTGTCTCTCAAAAAAAATTGATTTGCTTGGATATAAACTCTGTACAGTTTTCATCTGCTAATAAAAGTGGGATAAGACATCAACTGTGAGATGAGTATGTGGGGCATAATGGTTTGAGTTCCATGATCAAAGGGGCATGGTCAGAGAATAAATAGCATCGTACTTGCAAGATTTAATCGGTGATCAACAAATTGTTATCTATTATGAAATAATCAATTCTTGAGTAACAATGATGTACTCGAGAGAAGAAGGAATATGCTCTTGAGTTTGGGTTTAAAAATCTTCCAGGGGTCTGGTAAGTTGTGATCAGTTACAGACTATGTAATTCTTTTTGCAGTGTTAGATGTCATCATCTTGTAGCAGGAGACCTATCCAGGTCTGGATTTAAAACAAAATTAAAGTCACCAGCCATTATAATTTTATGACTGTTCACATTAGCAATGGATGCAAAAACATTTTGGATGAAGTCCCTGTCATCCACATTGGGTGCGTAGATATTTATCAAAATAACTTTACAATTAAAATAAATTACCCGTGGCAATCACATATCGCCCTTCAGAATAGATACTACATCTGATTCTACAAATGAAATTGTTCTATATATAAGAATTCCCACATCTCTAGTTTTCTTTGGATAGCTGGACTGGAATATTTGGCCAGTCCAATTTCTGTGCAACTGAAACTGATCCTTGCTTAATAAGTGGGTTTCCTGTAAAAATGCTATTTTAGCGTTTAGACCTGTTAGGGGAGAAAATAATTTCTTCCTCTTTAAATCGTGATTGAGACCTTTTACATTCCAGCTTGCAAAGTTCACTGGTCATAGAACATTGCTTCTGAACTTTTCTTGTCATTTTATAATCTTAAATTAAGGTTGTACATTATTATGGGTCTTGTCCGTTACAGGAGATAGACGTCTGAGACAAAACTCCGTTAGCAGTGGTGTTCTTTTTCCTTTTATCATCCCGAGGTATTCTGTATTTACTCAATTCAAGGGGCTTCAATTACAGTATATGAAAGTATGTATAAGCATGAATGGCAGAAAAAATGCTCAGAAAAAAATTATAAAGACTGCTAAAGCTTCATTTAAAACTAAACAGGCCTCAAGTTCAAGCTCAAAGTACGGCCTGCCAGAGACTGACCTGGAACAGATAGGCAGAAGCACGCTGCCGCATCGTCTCCAGCCGAGAGTGAAAGTGGGAACAAATGTGCAAGTCAGTTGAGCTAGGAGTACTCGTCGATTTCAGAAGGGTCATGGAAAGTGAAAATGGCCTTACCTTTCATGCTGTCAACTACGCCTTGTGTGTCAGCAACACCTAATTCTGTCTGAGCTGAAGGTAACAATCGCTGTAATGGCCACTGCTCTTGGGGAGGGTTGACGGGACATAAAGGAGCTCAAGAATAATATAAGGAAAATAAGTCTAAGTTTGAGAATAAACTTACAGCACTTGGCACTCAGTTTGAAGACATTAAGCAAACTTTCACAACTCGTATTGAAATTGTTGAACAACTGGCATCTACTGCTGATGGAAAAGCAATGACTGCAAATGTCGAATGCAAAGTGCTTGGAGACAGACTAGCTGCATTGGAAGATGGATACAGAAGGAATAATATCAGAATCAAAAGTCTCCCTGAAAGCTGTGAAACTTCAAACCCATTGAAATTCATTGCTAAACTATCCTCTAACATAATTGGAGAACACTTCAAATCAGACACCGAGATAGCAGCCTCTTACAGCATATGTGGATCGAATGCCTTAAACCCTAGGACCCTCCTAGTGCATTTTGACAAGTTAAGAAACAAGAGATTATATTTGAAAATAACCGCATTCGTATTTTCCCTGATTTCTCATCTTCAGAGAAGAGATACTGGGTATATTGGGAGAAGGATGCCAAGGATAGAGCTGCCAGGGAAGAGGAAAAGAGGAAGGCCTAAGTGAAGGTTTATGGATGTGGTGAGAGAGGACATGCAGGTGATGGGTGTTACAGAACAAGATGCAGAGGACAGAAAGATATGGAAGAAGATGATCCACTTTGGCAACGCCTAACGGGAGCAGCTGAAAGAAGAAGAACAGCTGCTAAACGAGCCGCATTTTACAGCATTAAACAACGCTTATGGAAAGCCGAGATCAGATACAGCTTCTTGAATCCTGCCAAAACTGAAAGTGGACATTCAAGGTAAGTTCTACATTTTTTCTTCTCTGGAAGAAGTAGAAAAAGAGCTAAGAAAACTAATCGCACACTTTTTGAAATATGACCATGAGTTGCATCTTGTCTTGGCTGGGAAAGAAGAATCTTACCTGCTGTTTGATCCACTCACAATGAGACTGGCACTGTAATTATATCATCCTATTTCCTACTCTGCCACTTTTTTTTGTGTACGTTTTAATTACAATTATATGCATGTATGTATGTATGTATGTATGTATGTATGTATGTATGTATGTGTATGTGTATATATATATGTTCCCCCAAAAGGGACTGTTTAACATCAAACCCTTGGTTTATTGTATTAGGACTTACTATCTGCTTATCCATGGCTACTGTTTAACATCATTCCCAGTGTTTACTCTTTCAGGACAGTTTAAGGTTATATTTTGTGTTTATAGAACTTGGACTGTGTTGTCAATAGATACCTCTATTTTAATTCTTATACACTGCTGCTGGGGGGCATATTTTGTTTTGGACGTACTCTGTCACTAGGTATGTCAGAGGATTGGGACTTTATGAAATGTGGTCCAGCCTCATGTGGGGAGACAAAATGGGGGGGGGGGGGGGGAGATAGAGAGCAAGTAATTTCTAATTTTTCCTTTCAATCCTTATAATTGTAAGTGCCAATGTAACAATAAGCTTCATGGCAATAACTCCTGGAAAAATTGGAAATTAAGGTCAAAGCGATCTTATGTAATAATGTACTATCTTAAATTAAGACTACAAAATGTCAACAAAGGTTCAGAAGCAATGTCTCCATGACCAAACAGTTAATTTTGTGAGCTGGAATGTTAAAGGTCTCAATCAAGAACTAAAGTGAAATAAAGTATTCTCTCACCTAACAGGTTTAAACAACCTATTTTTCAAGTTCCGAATAAAATTAGATTCAAGGCGATATAAGATAAACATCCTCAAAACTTTCCAGACCTTACGACCTAGATGTATGGGCGCATGATGATTTCCCTCACAGGCTGGATCTTGCCCTGGGTACCTTTTAGATAAATTTATAAGTTATATATGTGAAGGATGAACAGTTTTTTATTGGATTATGACGTACTTGGCTCATATTGAACTAAAAGTAATTAATTGATAAAACCTTGAAATTTGTCGACATACTCTGGTTCATCCAGACTCAGCAGTATATTCGTAGGCATAGATATAGTCTAGTCTTAAATAAGTAATTACAGTAACCCATACAGGTGCAGGATTCAAGAACTCCTCTACCTAAATGTGTCCTCCACTGATTCCATTGGTAAATGGTGAGGCACTAAATTGCTGGTAAAATGATGGTAATTATTGTTGACTGAAGAGCAGAGTAAAGAACTGAGAGAGGACTTTGAGCAACGCTTCCTACCATGGCTAAGTGAACAAGTGTAACTTTACACAATTCTGACAGCTTCCAACATTTTATTGTATGAATTTTTGCTGCCCAGTAATACAATTAAAATGTACTTAGTATCATGCTGCCTTCAGCTTTACACCTCTGTAGTGTCATCTTTTATGTTTAATAGTTTTGAATCCCATATAAATAATGATACAATTGAGTGTAATTTTTTAAAGAAGTAGTAGCTGTGCAACCCGTTTAAGATGGATTGAAATCCAAGTAATCAAAGTAGACCTCAGTGTTACTGCTTGCAATGCACTATTGGAATATATTTTGTAATGCATGTAGTGTTAAAATGCATTGCATTTGTCATTCCAACAGATGGCACACCACAAGCATTTGTAGTAATAAAATGTATTACTACACATTTTTGTGTGGCATCATCTGTTGGAATGACAAAAGCAATGCATATGTGTCTATTATATGCCATTTAGTATAGGATTCATAAAAGCAGTGTTAAAGTTTGTATTGCACTATCTGTTGGAATGGAAAATAAAATGCATTTTATTACTAAAAATGTTTGTGATGCTCCATCTTTTGGAATGATAGAGATATAGCAAACTGACGGACACATGGACAGACACACAAACACTTATCTTTTTATTAAGGTGTATTTCTTAATGCACAATATAAAGAGATGCTCAGAGAGATAATAAGAGCTTTTGGAAGATTGTCATTTTGATGAGATTAATACTTAATTTAATTTAATTATTTGTTTTCAATTACATTACGAAAATGATAATGTGCATCTTTTCTTAACAATAATGCTGCAAGAGAATTTCAGATGATCCATTTATTTCCAGATAAATAAGCCACTGTGATAAATGACATTGCCATGTATTGTAGAATTTCAAATTGCATGAGTGGGTAAAAAATTCCACAACATTATGTATATTCTGTAAGGAATCCAATTAGCACTTTGTGCTTTTAGCTTTTTCATTCTCTCCCGTTAAAGCACCAGAAAACTTAATGTAGAAAATTTTGCAGTTTCAGAGAAGAATGAACCCCTCCAGACCTGTATTTCAAGTTTAGTGTTTATAAAACTCTGGGGTATTGTGCCCTCAGGTAAAATTGCAAATTTTCTGTTTTCAGTCTTGTAGTCTTTGTTCAAGCCCATTTCCAATACGTTCCCACCCACGCTGTCAATGGTAAAGCTATTAAGTTCTTCTCTTTTTTCCCCTTTTCCCCCAAATACATGAATTAAATACAATATTTATTGGCTTGGGTAGGACACAGACAATATGCTCATTTTAACTTGTTATTTACCTTTTGTAGTGAAACGTAGCAGTACTATGAAAGTAATTCCAAATTTAGTATTGAACAATTTAAAGGGGAAAAGATAGACTGTACTTTTCCATATAATATAAGATTTTATACTCAGAAATGCCTTTGTATCAGAATAATAGGCTAGGCTTAGCAGGGAAAACATATAATGAAAGGGAAAAAATTTGCTTGCATAAGGAAATTTATTGTCTCTGTGGATTCAAGTGTGAAATAAAAACATCTGAAATGTAACACAAGTTAAAAATATAACCCAAAGCACATGGTAGTAGGTATTGTAAAAAGATTCTCAAAAGCCTGACGGTCATTTCAGTTTTTCAATGGTTCCAGTACTGGTAGTTCATACTAGTTCAATTCCCTATGTAAACTATTGAGAGCCTGTAATTCTGTAATAGAAAAAGTGTATTTTAAAAGCTAAGGATGAAATTTGACTTTTGGCAATGTCATATTTATTTGCTGACTATATTTATCTTAATAAGTCAGACTGTTGAGTCACTACAAGCTGTGGCAGAAAAGGGTAATGAGCATCATGTTTAATGCTACCCATCCCCACCAAGATTTGCTGTCCTGCAGCACCTTGAGTCACTAGCTCATTAGACCACAGGGTAACAAGACAATTTGTTGAGTTATTGTTTTGCTTCACCCCATCCAACTGTATAATTTCTTCTCCCATCATGCCCATCATGACTCCCGACAGTTATAACAGGCACACTGGCATATGGAACGCATTTCTTTGTATTATTATATCATTATTAATGTTTGCATTTTCTACATCTTGTCATTTATGTAATGATTTGTGCTATATTTAATGTTTTACTGTATGTACTGTGTTAGTTCTGGAGAAACTGAATTTCCCTTAGGGATCAACAAAATACCACCTATGTTTTATTGATGGGCTACAAATTCTGTAATATTAACAGAAAAAAAATCTTTGAATAATATTATTGTTCTTATGGTTTACTCTATATCTATTTGCCAAAAAATAAATTGGCAGAAATACTAAAAATACCCACAAAGAAGATAATTTCCTGCTTTAAAGAAATCTGAAGCCATTCTTTGTTTCAGGCTTTTCTGGGGATAACCGAATTGCAGGTCAGTGAGCATTCAAGTCAGGTTCTCATTAACATTTCCTTAGCGATGGCATACAGGGGTGGAATATGCATTTTATTTTATAAAGTGATCAGAGCCTACATTTAATCCAAGTGAAGGTGCAGGTTTATCCAGTTTAGCGCACTGCATAAACCAAACAGGATTAGCAGCATGGTGAGAGATGGAGTGAGCAAAACAGATTAAAAAGAGAATGAAATAAAGAAAACCTTTCAGGTACTGATAGATTGACAACTGAACTCAAAAAACTCATAGTTTTAAACAATAATGTTTGGCAAGTAATTAAAATATTTACCTTCTAGGCTTTGTTTAATGAACAATATAAATTTTACTGTCACAAAAAACTTTATGAAATGCAATTTGATACTTTTTGTTGTATGTTTATCAAAACCGTTGTAAATTAATTGTGTAATTTCAGATCATTTCGTTTGATGAGTTGATGACAATTGGCGTGGCATATCTATCTTTTATCTGCTGATTATTTATAGGCCTATTAAAAAGAAAAATGTTATACTTGGTTTTAGTCCAA
This sequence comes from Erpetoichthys calabaricus, assembly GCF_900747795.2. Lineage (NCBI taxonomy): Eukaryota > Metazoa > Chordata > Cladistia > Polypteriformes > Polypteridae > Erpetoichthys > Erpetoichthys calabaricus. The sequence continues at coordinate 308,945,331 of NC_041394.2, read as the reverse complement.
AACAGCACAACTTCACTGAACATAAAACAAGAGACAAATTGTGATGGCTACACGACTGGGTCAGAGCATCTCCGAAACAGGAGGTCTTGTGGGATGTTGCCAGTATGCATTGGTTTATGACTAGCAAATGTGGTCCAAGCAAGGACAACCAATGAATTGGCAACAGGGTCATGACACCCAAGGCTCCTTAAGGAGAGTGGGGAGTGAAGGCTAGCCCACCTCATCTAATCCGAGAGGAGAGCTACTGTAGCACAAATTAATGAAAAACATAATGGTGGCCATTAAAGAAAGGTGTCAGAATACACAGTGCATCACAGCTTGCTAGAATGGGGCTGCATAGCTGCAGACCAGTCAGACTGCCCAGGCTAACCCTTGTCCATCTCATAAAGTGCCTACAGTGGGCACATGAGCTGGACTAAAGAGCAATGGAAGAAGGTGGCTCAATCTGATAAATCACATTTTCTTCTAGATTAGATTACATTATGTGGATGGCCAGTTGCATGTGTTGTTTACCTAGGGAAGAGGTGGCAGCAGGATGTACTATGGGAAGAAAGCAAGCCAGCAGAGATACTATTATGCTCTGGGCAGTGTTGTTCTGAGAAACCTCGGGTCCTGGCATTCATGCTGTTTTTAATTTGACACATACCTCGTACCTAAAATTGTTACACACCATGTACACCCCTTAATCGCAATGGTATTTCCTGATGGCAGTGGCATCTTTCAACAGGATAATGTGCCCTGCCACACTTCAAAAATTTGTCAGGAATGGTTTGAGGTGTTGACTTGGCCTTGAAGTTCCCCATATCCGATCAAGCATCTCTAGGATGCACTGGAAAAACAAGTCCAATCCATGGAGGCCCCACTTCACAACTTGCATGACTTAAAGGATCTGCTGCTAACATCTTCTTGCCAGATACCACAGGACACCTTCAGATGTCTTGTGAAGTCCATGCTTGCATGTGTCATTGCTGTTGTGGAGGAGCATGTAATGTTGAGGCTGATTAGGGTATAGTCAGTATTCTACACAGTATACAGTATCTGATATCACAAAATGCAACCAGTATCCTGTGCTGTACACTTTGTATCCCATAACAGACAGCTGGCATCGTATAATCTTCCATCAATATTCCAAAATATACAGTTCATAGCCCACAACATACAGATAGAATCCTGTATTCCATATCATAGTCTGTTACATATCCAGCACTTGGAATCCATTAACATACAATATACACAGATGATATTCGATCAAATATGGTCAATATCCAGTACTGTACACTTGGAATTAACTAACATACTGTACAGCTGTTATCCCTGTTATGATTAAAATTTACTGTTAATTTTTACACACTTCTCTGAACCTATTATGTCTTGCTTTATATGTAATTATTATTTTTATTTTGTGGTGGAGTGTAGTTTTAATAAGGTTACAAATATTTCATGTCTTTTCTGACACCATTTTGAGCAGTGATTACTATACACCTACACTCATGCACTTCATGGCCATTTGAGTTTGTAGATATTGTAAAGAATTCTCAGTGCTTTTGGTGTTCAGTGTTTGCAATTACTATACTCAGCCTCCTTTTCTGGCTTGACTTTGATTTCTGGTTAGCTTTTTCAATTTGATGCAGGATGGGATGGACCACTGGTAACAATGCACTTGGCTTGGTTTACTGACATTTCCTTTCCTGGTCTTTTCCATTATAAAAAGTTTGCCTTCCTTTTGGCAACCATAACAATGCCCAAAACATGCAAATATTATCCCATAACTTACAGTTAGTATGCTTTCTTATAGAGTTGATATTCAGGGCCAAACAATTAATATCTTCGAATATTTAGTTGCTATTCTTTCACATACAGTTTAAATCCAGTACCATACAGTTGATATGCCACCACAAAAGGTAGCTGTCCCGTACCACAAAACCAGTATTCTGTATCACCACTAAAGTTTGCTCACTGACGTCTTCCTGCAGTTAGCTGCGTATGAAAATACCTAACTTTGGTAGTGTTGTTTATGGAAATTGTTCAAAATGTGAATGTGACTTATTTGCTGTACAAGATAACAGGGACACAGACTGAAATTTGCTAAAGTAAATTCTGCACAAACATTGAAAGATTTTCTTCAGAGAGCCATAGATACAGAGTAAAATTCTGAGTAGTATGATAAACAGGATGCTAGGGTCCTTCAGATTTTCAAAACCGATTTTGGGGAAAACAAGTGGATAGGATTGGTGAGCTTTGTTGGACTGAATGACTTGTTCAATATTGTTCTAATGTTGTAATTGATTAGCAAATGACATTCATTGCCCTGAAAAGTGTAATATAACTCACAGACTTCTCAATCCTACTTAGTCTAAATCATTGGTCACTGGAGGGTGCAGCCCATCCTGGAAGCATGGAGAGCATGGCAGGCACCTCCCCTAAGCAGGACACCAATGTATCACAAAGCCCACTCTTACACACTCCCACCATGAGGGCCAAGTAGATTTTTGGTATATCTTTGGTATAGTGGAGGAACCATACAAACTGGAAACGGGATTTAAATGGGCTGCACTAAATATGTGAATCTGAGTGTGGGAGTGCATGTGATTATGCTCTGCAATGGACTGCCACACAGTCGAGGTGCGCTGCATGCTTTGCTCCTGATGCAGACGTTTCATTTGTCTTTTAGCCATAGCTACTCCCCTCTTTGCTGTCTACTCTTAACACCCAGGGGCATTTGTAATTTTAAAATATAATTTCAGATAACAAATTAACTGAAAAGTTTGAAAGAGATTTTTAATTATGAAAAATACTTGAATGCATTTAATGAGCCCTGGAGAGGAGCTGCCCATTCATTATCATTCTTTTCAGTGCAGACAAACTGGTGTTTACGCCTTTGAACAAGCAGCAACAGTGAAATTCTATGAAGTCGGTTGGAAAGTGAATGTGCTTTTGTGGACTACACACTATTCATATTTAGCTTTGCTCTGTTTCACATTACACTTTAATTATGATCTCTTTCACTGAGAGCACAAACAATAACATTAGAAATAGAACAATGCAGGGGAATTTAATAAAACCTCCTACAGAAATTACACTGATTAAGAGATTATCTGCAATGAAAACCTGTCACTAGCCAGTTATTCCTTTCATGGAGTTGTATAGGCTTGGCTGTGGGTTTGTCCCTTTTACATTTAAAATGTTTCAAGTGCTGCATGGGATGTAAAATAAATTGCTGTCACTTAGGGAACGTGTTCAGTATCGCAAGATTTGGAGGTCAGCAGATTCTGATCATAGTGCAGAACAGTTCTTACTGCCAAATTCCGACTGTTATTTTACAGGAGAATGAATTGGGGTAGATGAACTGTCACACATATCATCTGGTGTATGTCCACAGTCTCTGGACACCAGGGTCCTTAGGGGGACATAACCAGTGGGATATTATTGAATTAAAAACAACAATAGTCATAACATACGTAAGGCCACACAGAAGTGGCCTTCTTTGTGTCCTTTGGAGGGTGACATCTCCTGTTCCAAACTATATTGCATCAAACATGAATAACGGCTGCCATTAGAAAGATTAAGGCAGCTTGAAGAAAACCTGCTTTTCAAGGTCCACCAGCTCCTGCAGCATTGTTAACTTCACTGGATACTGTTTCAGCATGAATTAAGGAACTTTTGGAATAGTCTTGCAAAGAACTTGAAAGGGAAGGATTGGTGAGCCTTCTTAAATGCTCTGTCTGTCAGCTCATCTTTCACTTTAAAAATGCAGCGTATCAAATGCCCTAAAGTACACATTTTATGGATGATCTGGTAATGTGCATGATGATCACAAGGAAGAATGGAGGGGAGAGTTAAAACAAGAAGCTTCAACTGCATTTATACTTCTGAACCTGTCCGATTCCAAGAACAATGCACCCATGTTTATTATTAATTTAACATTATTATAGTTCGCTGGAAACATGTCCACCTTGGACAGCCTGTTTTGGGCATAATAGTACCAGGACCAATCCCCAATTGTGATGTATCAATACCAATAGCACCAGGACCAATTCTGATGTTATAGTCAAAGACATCACAATACATGATTTTGCAGTTTTCAGCATACATGTTGACTTGGTAAACATATAGTATAAGCCACAAATGCTAGAAACGTGTAATTCGCATATTTTAATTAACTAAATCTAATCAGTGGCCACTTACAAAATCAATACCCTAGAATAGACTTCCAGGTTCAGACTCAAAACATTTTGATCAACTTTTTTACATGTGTAGTGAAGGCTGGCAAGGTGGTACCATGAATGTTAATGGGATGTTCTACAGTAAGCATAGCATAGCCAAACAGCCAGTAATAAGGCTGATCTTGCCAAAGGTTTATGAGAAGAACTGACATTAAAGGTAATCTTCGCCAAAAACTGCTGAGATGTTACTAGGGTCATGAGTTTCACCAATGTGACAAAAGCCAGGATGATTTGGACATCTACATAAATTCAGTGATGCTGGTTTTATGAAATGGAGGCAGGACCATATCAAAAAGTGCATGAGGCTGTCCAAACTACTGCTCTGTCCAAACCAGCCTGTCCCCAGTCCAGCCATCTCTCACAATACGTCTTGAGACTCCAGCCTACCAAGAACAGAAATGGGGAAACTGGCTTTAAATTTTAAAAACTGTTTAACCGATCCATAATATCTATGATGTCTCCCAAGGGAAAGGAAACCTCAAAAAAGTTTGGCTTGAGGTGACAAAGGAGCCAAAAATTCTTTATAAATGAGGATTTATTTCAGAAAAGTAACAGTAACAGCAAATGCTCAAAAGTGCAAAAAAGGAGTTGCCTAAAAAGGCAATTCACAGAAAACAAGTTCCAATACACAATCTGTAAACAGGAACCCGAGCGAAATTAATCAAAAACACAGAAAATCGACAAAAACACAATACTCCTTCACAAGTATAATGGGTTCTGTCTCTGGGTACCATTCAAAAAACACAAGCGACACAGGAGAACACTGCATAACACAAAGAAAACAGTAATTTAAAAAAGCAAGATCAAGGAAATATATTATTTTACATAAGCAAAAACAAAAAAAAAGAACTAATGCAACTTGGAAACTTAAACATCAAGGAAAAAATTCAATATACCAAAAATAAACTCTGTCTTAACTGTAACAGTTGGCAGAATTTAATCTTCCTCAGCTGGGTCATCTAGCAGATAAGACTTGCTGAGTACAGTTTTCAGGTAGATGTGATGTCCCTCTACATGGAAACCCCCGTCATTGTTGGGAAAGTTGACTGAATCCTGCTGTACTGAGATAACCTTTTTTTTTCATTTTTCCTTATTTTGCATAAAAATCATGTCTGTTTCCACTATAGACAATAAAGGTGTGAGGAACACACTGAGAGATACAGAAAGTAGCTGCAAATTACATTTCCTGTTAACTCTGACATTACTTTCTGAAACTATTTCAAGGATGTCTCTTGACTTACATCGCCTGTATTAAGCACATTCACACTTGTAGTAGTCCTTGTCTGACAGAAATACTGAGCCAACATGTCCAGAAGGGCTCTTCAGTTACATCCTGCAGTTTTAGTTAGTTTTAGTTTAGTGCAAGAGAGGACAGAGCCAGCTATACTTCCTTAGAAGACTGGCGTCCTTCAACATCTGCAATAAGATGCTGCAGATGTTCTATCAGACGGTTGTGGCGAGCGCCCTCTTCTACGCGGTGGTGTGCTGGGGAGGCAGCATTAAGAAGAAGGACACCTCACGCCTGGATAAACTGGTGAGGAAGGCAGGCTCTATTGTAGGCATGGAGCTGGACAGTTTGACATCTGTGGCAGAGCGACGGGCGCTCAGCAGGCTCCTATCAATTATGGAGAATGCACTGCATCCACTAAACAGTGTCATCTCCAGACAGAGGAGCAGCTTCAGCGACAGACTGCTGTCACTGTCCTGCTCCACTGACAGACTGAGGAGATCGTTCCTCCCCCAAACTATGCGACTCTTCAATTCCACCCGGGGGGTAAACGTTAACATTATTCAAAGTTATTGTCTTTTTACCTGCATTTTTATTACTCTTTAATTTATATTGTTTTTTGTTCAGTATGCTGCTGCTGGAGATGTAATTTCTTATTCTAGTATCTATCTATCTATCTATCTATCTATCTATCTATCTATCTATCTATCTATCTATCTATCTATCTATCTATCTATCTATCTATCTATCTAGTTAGCTGGCTTGTTACAATTCAGAACCTTTAATTGTGAATTTTAGTTTTACTCAGTTGCATTAAGGTTTTAATTGTTGCCTGCTTTCTTAACGAGTTGTCAGTTAATAATGAGGTGCAAATGACAAAGGAACCAGCTCTCCAGCTAACATACTTCCATTTAAACCTGTGTACATGCATCATGAATGTGTCATGATGTACATGCATCATCTTTCAAAAAAAAGAAAAAGCTCATGACGTCTCAAAATAACAGTCTTCAAATTAGAAAAAGGCTCCTAAAAATCTTTGTCTGGAGTGTTTTTGGAGTGGCTGTCAGACAAGGACCTTAGGAGTTAAAGAGGAAAAGAGACTAAATTAATTTTAGCTATGATGCTACCGGTGCTATGTTGAAAATTAAATGGGCTGATAAAATAATTAATGAAGATGTTCTCCTAAGTTTATAGGAAATTATAATTCAAAGCTGAATTAAACTTGTGGGACACCAATTGACACATGAAGGGCTTCTGAAATTGATAATGGAAGGACAGGTGAAAGGGAAGACAGGCAGAGGAAGAACATATTTACAATATCTAAAGCAAATAAGGAAAGATGAAGGATGCAGGAGCTACCAAGAAATGAAAAGGAAGGCAGAAAAAAAGAGGAGTGGAGAGTTGCTGCAAACCAATTCTGGATTAAACATTAAAAGAAGAAGACACGCATCATGAAGTATCTCTGTTAATGCATGCAATGAGAGAGAAGGAAAGGACCGAGAGTACAAATCTGGTTTGGACCACAAAAGCCATGGAAAATATTCTTGGCAAATGAAAAATCTACAGTGATTTGTCTTGGAAAAATTAAAGCACTAACAAGTTGTTTAATCAAATACCAAGTTTCATTATCTGTTAGACCTGGCTTCTAATTACAAATCTGGTTGGAACAAAACCAGCTACTATGTCTCACCAGGACCATAACTGAGGACCTCTACTGTAAACCATTATATTATTCTATATATACAGTACACCAGATAGGTATTTTGCATGAGAGAACAGAGCTGATTGCAGCCTGACTGGACATTTGACAAGGCATTAAATGCTCACACAAGTCATATCCTTGTGAAATTGGGAATGTGTGATAGAACTTTAATTTCCCACATCACTATCCAGAGAACATGTCAGTACAGTAAATGGAATCAAAGGCAGCCTTCAGATTAATGGAGGTGGTGTATACTGGCATTAAACTTTATTGGCATCTTAGACAGAAGCTATATCATGAAACGTGGTACAACCTGACTGCTAACCCTAACATTTTTTTTGATCATTGTTTAGTTGATACAAGTGTTTGAAGACAAGTTAGTAACATGTGAAAAAACCTTAGAATTGACATTAATGTGTTTGGGCAATAGCTTCTTTAGCCCTCTCCACAGCCTTTTACTTTGTAAAGTGATAAGGTTACATCTTCTTTCCATTCACCTGGGACCCTGAGAAACAACAAGTGTAATTCAAAACTGGCTGGTTTAGTCACACATCAAAGAAGATCCATAGATATTCCTCATTGTGATTATGTAATCTTACTTCAATTTATTATTTATTTTATTTATGTTCATTTATTTTATTTCTACTTATGTTATTTATGTTAATTGTATGTTTTTTTCTTCTTTTATTGTAAAGCACTTTGGCCACAGTATTTCTACGTTGTTTTAAATGTGCTATACAAATAAATTGACATTTATATTAAATCACAGCATGCTGCATTGGGGTAGGCTGAGTTTTTTTACCCTGTTTTTCACTTTTACTAGAGTTGTACTATCTTTTGGTGTCATAGGGTCATCAGCTGAAGAGTCCAATCAGGCAGCATGTTCTTGCCATTGTGCACCAGCAAAGAGGTTTAGAACTGTAATTTAGTATTCATTGGTAAACCAGGACTACTATGACTACAGTATTGGTGAGGCTGTAATCTGTTTCAGAACTATTGAGTTAGCCATTTATTTGTGATCCATAACATAGCATAACAGTCTCAAACCTGATTAATCTAATTCAGCATCAGTCTATCCCATTAGCTTTAGGTGTGGAGCAGAAAACAGCCCTGGACAGTATGGCACTCTAACACAGGGCCAACTTTCCTATCCGTGCACACTCATGCTCATACAGGGCTAATCTGGAATCACCTTAACATCTATGGTGATGTAGTAAGAAGATGTTAATTCTCCAAGGAAAACCTGTATAGACACAGGAAGAAACTCCACACAGACAATGGATGGGTATGAAACTCGACTCCAGGACAATGGACCCATTAGGTGGCAGGACTGCCCAACCTTGCCACCCCTCAGAAAAAAAATGCAGAATTTAAAATTATTTTGTATCAGTAATAAATAAAATAGAACAATAGATTAGATAACATGAATGATTTTGAATTTTAATTTAATTGTAATATCGCCACATGGAAAAGGTGCTATATAAATAAAATGTATTATTATTATTATTATTATTATTATTATTATTATTATTATTATTATCCAAGTTTGCTTCCTTCCTGGATAGGGTGTGAACTCCATAACCTTTAATTGGATTAAGAATTTTGAAAATGAATAAATACATACATTTGTAAGCAAAGTATAACAAATGTGCTGTTATGCAAAAAAGCATTTAAACCTACTGAGATGAATGTTTTCTACAAGTACAGCACCTCCTTTAAATGTATTGCTAAAAAGAGTAAGTGGATGTCCACATGTATGTTCAGCAAATACTTCAAAGAAGTGGCTACCCCAAAAATTGTATGCTGCTCTGCCACTAATCTGTGTTGACATCAAAAAATACAGAAAGCACATTAAAGTGATGAGAAGTTATTTTTAAAACAAGTTATCCACTGCAGATAAAGTGCTGCCTTTGGATGTTTGTTAACAGGAGGTTTCACATAGATGCTAAGTTTCTTTTCATAAACAGAATTGTATGAAACCAGATAGACGTGAGGTTTAAATTTGTTTTACATATGGCCATAGTTATCTCAAGTTCTCCATTTACTTTTTGAAATTCAAAGTGAGTCCAGGCTTTAGATTTAAATTACTGTGGCATTGCATAAATTTGATGACAACCTTGATCAGTCACGTTCTCATTTTGCACTGCTTTCAGGGTGCACATTCCATCAGCAAAATGTGTCTGTGTGCAGGAACCATGTATGGACATTATTGCAGCAGCATAAGTAAATGTATGTACTATGCATTCTAATTACAATAACTACATCAGTAAACTGCTAGTAAGTAAATGTCTGGTGCATGCAATTCATATTTAACTATCTAGAATAATTAACCACATAGTATGGTTTATGCATTGTTGCATTTTGTTTATTGGAATGACAGCATTTTTTTGCATTTAAAAATTGATTGTTTAATCAGCCTGGTGATCTGATAATCTCCACACTTCGGAATCATGATCTGTAAATGAATCGATTTTTCCCCCCACCCTTAGTATATATGCTCTGTATCAATGGTATGCACTTCCATTTATAAAAAGACCAATTAAAGACCAAAACTGAATAGCAAAAAAATGCATGGAATTAGAACTTTTCATAAGTGCTGCTAAGTCTTCTATGAAGACATTTGTCTTAAACATGACCTATATTTTAACACTTGAATTGGAATTGCATAGAAATGTACAGTCCCCAAATAATTTATATCTCTGCATTAGAAATCAAGTTGGATGAGAGTTTTGGCTCGCCGTGCCAATAGAAAGAAAGCATCATGGTCATAGAGCCCAATTGCCTTGTGTTTTCCGATGGAAATAACACATCTCAACAACAACAACAATAACATTTATTTATATAGCACATTTTTATACAAATAATGTAGCCCAAACTGCTTTACATAATGAAGAAAGAGAAAAAAAGACAAAATAACAAAAGAACACTAATTAACATAGAATTAAAGTAAGGTCCGATGGCCAGGGAGGACAGAAAAAACAAAAAAAACTCCAGACGGCTGGAGAAAAACTAAAATATGCAGGGGTTCCAGGCCATGAGACTGCCCAGCACCCTCTGGGCATTTTACCTAACATCAATGACCTCAATCAGTCCTCATTGTATTCAGGGTTCTCATGGAAGGATTTGATGATGACGGTCATGTGGACTTCTGGTCTTTAATCCATCAAACAAATACTTTTCTGACAGACTTGACATAAGTGATCGAATATCTCTCTCAACATTCTGAAATTGTCATAGCACATACAGCCCATTTGGTATGTGTTTTCCAAAGAAAATGGCACACCTTGAGATCACACACCTTGACATAGTAAATTAAGGTCACACTTTCTTAAGCTCTGGCTAAAACAAACAACCGTGTCTCCGAATATAAAGAAATCCCCAAAAAAATAAAAGGAGGGACAGACAAAAAAGGACAAGATGGAGGCTAGAATGAATTATGACCCTCAGTTGTAATGGCACTCATTCAATACCCTCAAAATATTATTTTTTGTGATGCCTAAGGACAAGTACATTCTTTTTTGTCTATAAAAGTACTCTGTCTACTGAACTCTCATATTAACCTTTGTTGCCAGACATTAATTAAATAATTGAATATCTCTCTCAGCATTCTGATATTGGCAGACCAATCTTTTATATAACAGCCCTTCACTAGTCCTTGTGTTCATAAGTTTCTGCGTATAGATAGAGATGTAATATTTGTGTTCAAAGCATCAGTTACAGTTTTTCATTTCTATTTTTACCTTGCCATTGTGAGCTGAAGAATTTTCAGACTTCATTTCGCATTTGGAAACTAAATCCTCTATAGAAACAGTGTTAAACAACACAGCAACCAGCATGCCATTACTGTTCTTGGTGGTCTATTAGGTTGCACATGAGCTGAAAAATTAGTTTTCATCCATTTTGCACATACAGGGTTCATTCAGACTAGGAATCTATACACACACTCTTATCACATTTAGATCATATGCAAAATTAAAATGAACAGTCAAAGAAACAATAAAATAGATATGAGCCAAATATCAGAATTGAGTTGCTTTTAGCTGCAGTGTGAAAAAACATAGTGCTGTGATTACCCCAAGAAGTACCCACAAGAAATCAGTAAAAATACTAAAATTCTAATTAAAAGATCTTAAAGATCTAATCACATCCTTAACACACAAGTAAAGAATTAGAAAAAACACACTGAAATGAGGAATTATGTAACAATTTAACACAAAAGTAATTCTGCTTTATTTACAAAATATGTAAAAGAGATATTTAACGATTTATATGAATAATAGTTTTTGATTGAGAAAGAACCAAGGCATAAAGAAAACTTAAATTAACACTAGAATAAAAAATATAAATCCAAAAGAAATAATAAACCTGAGGAAAGAAAAGCTATAAAAACAGAAGAAAAGAAGCAGAAACAAAACAGTCTTATCAAAAACAGAATCTCTAATCGTTCCAAACTCAAAATATCTTTATCCCACTCCCTGATCCGACATAACTAGAACAACATCCAAACTTTTGGACCAAATCTCCTAAAACTTAAATAGAATCCAAAATTTAAAAAAAAAAAAAAAACAGAAATGAAAAGCCACAAGAAATGTGAGAAAAATCTGCACTCACAGAAGGGGCACAAGACAAGGACTGAGCACTGCACTGGACTCGGAAGCCCACTAAGAAACTGAGCCTTACTTAATGGTAATATTCAAGTAGAACACAGTGATTGGAAGTCACTCACTTTTTAGGCTATAGCTGAAATCAGCAACCAAGCCTAAGAACTTAAGGAAATCCTACCTAAAACTTAAGGAACAACAAAACTTAAAGGAGGAACAACCAAAAAAGGAAAGGATGGAGTCAAGTGCAGAGCCCAGAATGAATTGTGACCTTTAGTTGTAATGCTACTAATTTGAAATGTTACTTCATTCTGATGCATAATGAGATGTTCATTCTTTTTTTGTCTATAGTAGTACTCTGTATACTCATATCACTCTCTTTTCTCGGTAAATTGATCTGACAGCCACTAATTCAAACCGGAGTAAAATTGTATTAATTTATAGTAAATACTCTAATAAATTGGTAGATCTTCTGATCCTCCATCTGTTTTCAAGCTTGCTTAATCCACTTTTACCAGTACAATATTCCTAAAGGGTTGGCACCCTGCCCAGGATTGGTTCCGTGCCCTGTGTTGGCTGGGATTGGCTCCAGCAGACCCCCGTGACCCTGTGTTCGGATTCAGCGGGTTGGAAAATGGATGGATGGATATTCCTACAGCATGTAATTAATATTATATACTTTTCATTAGCAGGTAGCTCAGTTATAATTGAGATCGGCCCCTGTGTGTTTGTGTGTGTGTTCACCCTGCGATGGACTGGTGACCCATCTTTGATTTGTTCCTGTCTTGCACCTGATGCTTGCTGGGATAGGCTCTAGCTTCCCTGCAACCTTACCCTTCAATATGGGGGTTTAGAATATGACTGGATGGATGAAGATATAATATGTTTTTCCAGGTCCAAGACTGGAAACCATTGTTGAAGATCAATATAGTCTTGTAGTGCATATGCTGTGGAATGGCACATACATCCTCCAGGAAAAAGACAGACAGTAGGAAAGGACTTAAATGTGGTAATGTTGAATCGCTGTGGGGTGGTATGAACTGCAATGTACAGTATTTGTACTGCCTTGGAAGAACATAAAGAAAGGACTTCATGCATGCTAGTGAGACTTGTGGTCTGGTTGTTAGTGTGATATGCTCCCCTAGGGACACCTGAGGGCAGGCCACCAAGTACATTCCATGGAAGCCTGACCCTTTCGTTGAAAAGGAAATAATGCCAAGAAGGATGTGACAAAGCTGGCAATAACCCCTGCCATGCTAGAGGGTACTTGGTCCTAGAAGAGAACATAGAGAATTATGATATTCATCTGACAGAGCCACAGAATTGATGAGCTGCCTTTGAAGACCTGTCCCTACAGTATACTGAAGCTACTTATTTTTATATTTGTTTCTCTGTGTTCAGTTCTTCCTTTCAGTTTTTTTTAAATAAAGGCACCATTTTTAGCTAATCTGTAAGTACAGAAGGTTGTTACAAAGGATCCCTTATATCTAATTTCCCAAAAATAATATATGCACAAAAACATGTATTGGTACATAATATTTTTATCTTTGAGACTAAAACTGACCAAAACTGAAGAAGGCAGTGGCACTGACTCAGGATATTATTGAAAAGTTGCCTTGATCATAAGACTAAGATTCCAGCAGATTGGAGAGGGAGCCACGTTGGGGTTGGAAAATTCAGCTGCATGTTAAACACACAGTACTTGATAATAATGTAATAGCTTAAATAAAATGTGAGAAAAAATGTAAAAGCTAAAGCAGTTAAATCATTCAAGATTGACTCACCAGTGAACAGAGGCATAATGTCAGGATAGTGCAGGAATATTCTTCTGTGTTCCTGGAAGACTAATGATTCCTCCACAGGAGATTCCAGCTTTACTTTCCAAAAGTTGCACAAGTGGCTTATTCTGACTTTTTGTCCATCTATTTTCTGTACTCACTTTATTCATTTGGAAGCAGATCCACACCAAGAGAAATTCTGCACAAGGCAGGGCTCAAACCTGAATTAGCCACAAATACATTATGGTTCTCACACTGGCTTGTTCATGTTCACATACTCATTCACACTCACACTCACTGTTTTGATGTGGGATGAAACTGAAGTGCCCAACAGAAACCTCAGACAGAGAGAGAATGTGCATATTCAATAGGATAAGAGCCGTGTTTGGGACTCAGAACAGAGTCTTGTGGATCTTTGATTCTCAACAGTTGACCATTACATCACCATGCTTCCATTTATTGGGTATTCTTTTGGCAAACAAAACATCTCAAAATCTGAAAAGTCCAGTAACAGCAACATCCAGCCCATGTAATGGATGTTTTCTGGATTTAGAAATGGTGGTTGATACTGAATGCAGCAGTCTGTGATTTGATCTTCCCGCTCCAACTTAAAGTTGTTTTGACTAGTATGCAAAATATTTATATACAGTAACCATATACATTGACTGATTTTTCTGCATTTTTTCACTCTTTTTCAAAATAATTTTCCTAGTTTCATTAAACTGGAATGATCAATAATTAACCCACCTCTGACCATCAGTAAAGGCTACCCACAACTGATGACCAAGTGAGCAAACATCTAAGAAAGCCACACACAGAAAAAAACATGGCCCATGTGGAATTAGTCCTCACATTCTTAAAGCCTGTGCTGATCAACTTTGTGGAATCCTCTGTCATCTGCTCAGTCTGTCATTGACGCTGCAAAAAGTGCTACTGATGTGGAAAACACCCTGCTTTGTTCCTGTTCCAAAGAAAGCAGGCACCTCTTCACCTAATGACTACAGACCAGTGGCCCTTACATCTCACCCCAGGAAGACTACTGAGAATTGATTCTGGCCTATATGAGGCTTCTTGTTGTAGACATCCTCTGCCCACAGCAGTTTGCCTATTGGACAAAGATTGGAGTGGACGATACAATTATCTATCTGTTCCATAAGGCTTATTCACACCTGGACAAAGCTGACAGCACTGTGATTTCTCTAGCGCCTTCAATATCATCCAGACATCCCTGTTAAGGAGTAAGCTGGGAGAAATGCAGGCAGATGAGCCTATGGTGTCCTGGATAGTGGACTATCTGTCAGACAAACTGCAGTTTATAAGACTAAAGATCTGTGTTTCAAATACACACTGGAGCACCACAAGGAACAGTCCTGTCTCCTTTTCTCTTCACTCTGTACACCTCTAACTATAAATATAACGCCTGCACAAGTGTTTTGATGATTTGAACGTATGGGTTGTATTGATAAGAGGAATGAGACAAGAGCATAGGAGTCAGGTGGATACCTTTGTTTCTTGGTACAGATAACATTTCCTGCAACTTAATCAGCAAAAAAAAAAAAAAGAAACTGGTTATAGACTTTCATCACACCGAGAGCCGGTCCCTACTCTGTAGATGCATTGCAACAAGTACTTGGGAGTCCACATCAATCACAGGCTGGGCTGGTCTTGCCTGGTAACACAAAGCTATATATAAAAAAGCAGAGCAGTATCTTTTCTCTTAGGAGCCTGTATTCCTTTAATATGGGTAATGACATCTTCCACGTCTTCTATAACTCTGTGATGGCCAGTGCGATTTTTTACATGGTGATGTGCTGTGCTGGTAATATCACTTCGAGAGAGGCCCACCAAATCAACAAGACAATTAAAAGGGCAGGCTCAGTTTTGGGGCACACTGGAGGTAGTAGCAAAGGAGAGAATGAAAACAAAATGGAATGTCATTATGACCAATTCCACCCATCCATTCTGACACACTAACACATTGGACCTCCAGACAACAAACTATTCAGTAGAATTGTGTCAAGAAATGCTACGGGGGCTTCTTCATACCAACACTACAGTATGGCAATATGCCTGCATAATGCCTTGCTGTGCCTGTGACTGCCAAATCAGATGTTTTCTTTCTTTTTTAGCCATAATGGTGAATATTTGAAAGGGTTTATTGTTTGCCATAATATGATAATAATATTAATAATAGTATTATTATAATTTAATAATATAATTGTAATATCTATCTATCTATCTATCTATCTATCTATCTATCTATCTATCTATCTATCTACTTCAGTTTTCCCAATCAGTACAAGATCAGGAGCTGCCAAGACAGTCATTCCCTTAAAATTCAACAGTAGTTAAACAATAAAATGAGACCACTCAGCCAATCAAACTCCTTTTCCAATATCTCAGTTTACGTTTTTGTAAAAGACGTTAAAGCGCCTTATTCATATACTGTACATTGTAAGATAATAAATTGAGAGACATGAGAAGTGTTAGGGTCTCAGACTAACATACAAACTGCTCAAAATTTAAGAAAACATTCTGCCAATAACACTGGCGGATATGATGTATTAAGTCACATCCACTTCCTGTTCATGTATCCTTTATAGATCGGTGCCAGAAGAGGTGGGTTTCGAGGTGAAGTGGAAGTGATGCTCTTCAAAGGAATTGTATTTTTCTCTAGGGATGAAAGTGGAGAATGTGTCAAATACTATTCAATATTCCTTCTCTTTGCTCAGTGCAACCTTAAATTAATTCCAAAAAGAAACTCCCTAAAGTGACATGCTTGACAAAATGAACCAGTAGACTCATCCAGAGCCAATACCTTTAAAGATTATATAAATATATAATGATATAACAACTTATATTGCTGAAGTAGAATCTAAACTAAATCAATCTACCAGCCACCTAGATCCTGCCCCATCTTTACTAATTAAGGCTTGCACTGACAAACCCCCATTTCTCACTTTATCAACTGTAGTTTCCCCGCCTGTGTTGTTCCAATTGATTTAAAAACTGCTGCTGTAACCACCATTTAAAAAAAAAACTGGCTCAGACCCGTTACAGATAAAATTTCATTGCCTAATTTCTAATCTTCCATTTATGATTAAGAACTTAGAAAAGGTTGTTGCTGCTCAACTCAATGATTATTTAAATTTGCATAACCTTCTTGAGTCTTTTCAATTGGGATTCAGAACCCTGCATAGCACTGAAACTGCTTTACTTAAGGTAGCCAATGACTTGCTTATAACCACAGATTCTGGGATGGCCGCTATTCTAGTTCTTCTTGACTTAAGCGCAGCTTTTGATACAATTAACAATAACATTTTACTGTCCTGACTTTCAGCTATTGGTATCTCAGGTGCTGTTGTTTCTTGGTTCACATCATACCTCAGTGATCGTCGGTATTACATCTTCATTAGGGAATACAAATCTGCCACTACTTCACTCACACAAGGGTCAGTTCTAGGTCCAATTCTCTTTGACATCTATATGCTCCCATTAGGTGAGATTATCCATCAGTATGGTCTAAGCTTTCACTGCTATGCCGATGATACACAACTTTAGATATAAGTGTTGATACAACTGCAACATCTTCACCTGTTGCACTGACTGACTCCATTCGGGAAATCAATCATTGGATGACAGATAATTTTTTACAACTCAATCCTGATAAAACAGAAATGTTATTAGTTGGTACCAAATCTGTCCTCTTTACCCTTCGTGGGCCTAACATTGACGTAAATGGGATCCTGGTTGAACCCTCAGCATCAGTCTGTAATTTGGGTGTCATCTTTGATCAGCTTCTTACTTTTCAATCACACAATAGCTCAATAGTACAGACAGCTTTTTTTCATATCTGCAACATTAACATTGCTCATCTGCATTCTTTTCTCAGTGTGAAGGATACTGAAACACTCATTCACGCTTTCATCACTACCCGTCTGGACTATTGCAATGCTTTGTTTTATGGCGTCCCAACTAAATATATCAATAGATTACAGTATGTTCAGATTTCTGCTGCTCATTTACTTACACACACTAAAAAATCTGCTCACATCACTCCTGTCCTCTATGATTTACATTAGTTACCAGTTTCTTCAAGAATCAAATATAATATTATTCTTCTCACCTTTAAAGCCCTTCATGGGTTAGCCCCTCATTACACTCCTGCTCGTGCATTAAGATCATCAGACGCTAACTTACTCACTGTACCTAAATACAGGTTAGTAACTATGGGTGGCAGAGCTTTCAGAGTGATACCCCCTAAAATTTGGAATTCTCTCCCTCTCAGCCTTCGCGAGGAAAAATCTATTATTCATTTCAAACTTCTGTTAAAAACACAATGAGTATTATTCTTTTTCTTGTATGCAGTTTCTACCATCTTGTTAATGTGTTTATTGAATTGTAAAGTGTCCTTGAGTGTATGAAAGGCACTACATAAATAAAACTTATTATTATTATTATTAAGATATTGAAGACCTGATTTGATCAAAAGGCAGAACAGTAGCATGTTGGTTATTTAAGTGCACTACCTCAAATGCATATGTGGTGTTTGCATGTTCTTCCTGCCTGTCAGAAGGGGACTTTAGCTGTAAACCATGCTCCTATGTTTGTGTGCAGGTCACCCTCTGCCCAATATTGTCGCTATTCAGCCGCTTGGGCACACTTTTAGAGACAGTCACATTCTCAGCAGGGGTCCTTAACATTGGCATCTTTATCAAGGAAACTAAGGCACAAGACATGGAAGTGGAGCCTTCTCCATTACAAATAGCGGACAGGACATGTCCTAATATGACTGCAGATCAGATGGGTGGAGAGAAACTATGGAAAGAAGGTGAAAATAAAATAAATGCTTTGTTGAAGTATATAATACAAAAAGCAAGGTTAAAAAGAAGCAATCAGACATGTCACATGCAGAGGTAACAGAATATTTAGACATGCAAAAATAAGAGACAGATATAAATGAAGGCATATGAATTCAAACTAAACAGCTTTTGTAAAGCCAGCAGAAACACAGTGCTACAGCAGAGGTGTCCTCCTTTATTTCCGTAATTCTAGAATCAAAGTGTACATAAATGGAAGTGCAGAGGAAGGTCACATTAAGTGACTTCTATTCATGGGGTATGTCAGACTTGCCGAAACACAGCTGCTGATTTTGTCACCAAAAAATGTCAGTATAAATGACTGAAAATCATGGGCCATGTCATCCCTACCCCCACCACCATATTACTAAAGATAAAATCAAACTAGTGAATTGCAAACTAGTTGGAATGGGTTGCTGGGTATGCCACATTATACAACCAGCTCCATGAGTTAAAATTGCTAACTCCCTCCAACTCACTAAGATTAAGTAAATTTATAGCTACAACTGTAAATTTCTGGAAAAGTCTTGTAATGAGTCTAGGCCTTAAGCCACATTTTGATAAGGCCTTTCAACAGGCACAGCTCTTTCCTGCTCCATCCCAAAGGCAAGGTGATTGCTCTAGTATGAATGTGTGATGTGAGTTTATGAGTCACACCCTAACGTTATAGTTATAACAAAAATCACTAAACGTGAGACTCCTTAAGAACAAAATAAGAAAAACAAAATAAAATATTTATAATATAAAGTAATCCAAATTACAGACCCAAATTGAAGGCATCGAGACAACAACTTTCGAAAAGATGGTTAGGAGACCCCTGAAACATTCTACTTTCTCATGGTAGGGGTCGGTGTCTGTTACAAAATAACAAAAAGGTTTTTAACCTTACAATTCGAATATTTCATTAATTAAAAATCTTCACAATGCAACCTAGTGAGGCAGATAAGCAGAGGTTTACATGGACTGCTAACCATGCTGAAATAATTCTACTGCAATTGAAGAAGAAAGAGCATCTCATTGTTTGTGAAATTTGTCCTCTTTGTTCAATTTCTCAGAAACACTTGAAGGGTCTTTCATGTTGCTGGGTGGCAAATTAGTTAATTATACAGGAGACAACATCACTTGAATGGCTAATCTACTCACTGTCTGGAGTATATTCAGCTATCTGATAGAAAAAGTGAAGTAAGTTTATTTCAGCATGGAGTCAAACTGTACATGGCTGTTTATCAAAAAATAACACTTCATTCTGGGTGTTGCTTGGGGGAATTGTATCAATTTAATTAAACATAAGAAATGAAAGGGTTTTTATAACTTTCAAATATTCTTCTAATATTGGTTTAAAATGCTGAAGTCTGTCCAAGGAAATTGGTGAATGAACTAATGAATTGATTTCATTGCAATGGGCTCCTTTTTCTTATTATTCACTATCCATATTGTTTCTAGCACATTATATTAAAATGCCATTATGAAGGGAAGCTTGTCTTAACTTGATATTCAGTAGTAAGACAGAAATCAGAATATTGAGGTTATTGAATTATTAGAAACCTTTGATCTCTGACAGTCTTTTGGCATCATGTATGAGAAAATAACTAAAACTATTAAATCTAACCTCAAAAAGAATTTTTTGAGTGATTCAGAAATACCTTAGAGAATAAATTGGAAAGAAATATTATAACTAAGGAACAATATATAGAATGCAAAATAATGTTGTTTTCCACATTGCAAGTGAATTGGTGATTTATGAGGATGTGCACATAAGTGGGCCCTGTGGCATCCCCTGCAGTGAAGCAGAAACCCACTGCACCCCTGAATTTCTTTTAATGGGTGTAAAAATGGTGTGTCACAGGATAAATTACACATTTTCTCAAGGATGAATAAATAAATATTAAAAAAATAGCTGTAAATCACCTATAAGTAAAATAACATACAGTAAGTGTGCAATGTGGAGCTTTTAAAAATATGCTAGAAAAATCATAAAAGGTGGCTGAATAATAATATTATTATAATACAGAACATAACTAAAAGAAGTTCTTTTGAAATTGGGGGCAGTCAAGGGTCAGTTCAAGTGTTTTAAGAACAGCAAGAGAGAAACACACAGGAAAAGAAAGTACAGAATGCACTGCTAATAAGATTAGTAATATACCAAGGAATATTAGGGTCAGATTAAATGATGTGGAAATTATAATTGCAAAGACTTTAAAAAGAGAATTTAAAAGACTAAACATACAGTGCTTCAATAAGCAATATTAACCAAAAGGTCTTAAAGAAGGTAATGATCCTATACAACTATTTAACATTTCTTTTTTGGGGTTCGTCAATGATTGGGGAGATTCTTAAGCAATGGAAGCTTAGTGCTCTTTGTACCATTATGCCTAAGAAAGAGATTTGGCAGCCCTTGGTAATTACAGGTCCATTAGCATAACTTGTATCTCAGGTAAATTAACTGAACAAATTGTAAAAGACAGCTCTTCAGCCCAGGTGTGTTCCCAGATGGTCAGTACTGATTGAAACAGGGACAGTCCTGTTTTCGATAATATGCTAGAAGAGCCTTACAAGGAGGCAAAAAGAGCATTTGGAGGCAGGTAGCTATATGATTTTATCTTCCTTGTCTTACAAAAAACCTTTTGATAAAGCACTTCATAAGAAAACCAGTCATCAAATTGCAGAGAATGAGGATGCAGTATGCAAATAAGAGCAGAATTGGCTAAACCACAGAAAATTGTGGTTTGTGGTTTAAAGAACTTGGGTTTCTTAATGGGGTCATGGTAAGGGTCTGTTGCAGAGGCTATTTAAATAAAGTTATTTAAATCTCTAAAATAAAAATATAACAGACAAGTTGGTGAACTGACAGGTGATGCTAAATAAAATGGATTAGGAGATCACTGGAATAAGAACAATTGCTTACTGAAAGAGAGTCATAGGCAGGAAGAATGTTGTAAGAGGGTGTAAATTTAAGATGTCATTTTATATTTTTTTAATATTAGAAATATTTTGCAAAAATAATTTGAGGCATTGTCCACATCAGTTATTAGTACTATAGCTAACATTAGCTGCAATTAAGGCTTACATTTTGCAAACCATTTCATCTTTTCCTGGAATGGATAACACACTCATCATGATAATTCAAATAGCAACAGATACATTTTCTAGAATACTAACAAGTGTACTGACAAAATGGAGTGATCAATTTAAAGTGCCTGATCAATAATTACACAGGTATACATTGAAAAACTTGTTTTGATTATTTCATATGATTCTTTGAATTTACTACATAATAATATTAAAATTATATTTTCTTCATCATGTAAATTTTTTTCACAAAAAACACTTCTATCTGTCAGATATAGCAATATTTGTAAATGATAATTTTTTGCATTTAGTACTTTTTAATATAAAAATTAGGGTTATGTCAGTCAGTATCCAACCTGCTATATTCTAACTACAGGGTCACGGGGGTCTGCTGGAACAAATCCCAGCAAACACAGGGCACAAGGCAGGAAAAACCACCGGGCAGGGCACCAGCCCACCGAAGGGCACACGTACACACACACCAAGCACACACTAGGGACAACTATGCAGCTAACCTGCATGTCTTTGGACTGTGGGAGGAAACCAGAGCACCAGGAGGAAACCCACGCAGACACGGGGAGAACATACAAACTCCACTCAGGGAGGACCCGGGAAGCAAACCCAGGTCTCCTAACTGCGAGGCAGCAGCGCCACAGTGCCACCCTCTAATATAAAAATCTATGGTTAAAATCAAAATAGTTATTTTATTTGATAATAAGATCACAAAATAACTGGAATTGAACATGGTGATAAGCAGTTATCAGCCAGGTCAAACAAAATTCCCATGTTCCGTCTGTGAGTAGGACAGCAGAGCCAAGGCTTTACATTGGGTTCAGAAGAAATCGCCAGCTAGAAAAAGCTACAGCTTGAGGCCAAAAATATAATTGGACCAAGCTTGGTAGATCCAAAAAAAGTGCTGTCAGTTTGAGGTATATGTGCTGAAAGTTCCCAGTTTGTCTGAGGCTAAATTGTAAGAGGGCATTTTTGCTGGGTTAATTATCTGAAAACTAATTTTCTATCAAAATTTAATGGTGCAATGAATGACTTGGAACAAGAGGCTTGGGTATTATTCAAAAAAGTAATTTCTAAGTTTTTAGGTAATAATAAAGATCCAAATTATAAAGAAATTGTGAAAAATGTGTTAGTTAAGTTTAAGGAATTAGGATGCAAAATTAGTCTCAAAGTTCACTTTTCAGATTTACACTTGGAATTTTTCCCTAAAACACTTGGAGTGGTGAGTGAAGAGCAGGGTGTAAGATTTCATCAGGATATCAAGGACTTGGAAAGAAGGTACCAGGGGCGTTGGGTTATCAGAAAAAGTGTACAAACGATGGGCCACCAAAGCTTTGGATCAAAAGAAACTAAGAAGTGACAAAAACTAGAGAAGTTCTATGTACGTCAATAAATACATTTTTTTCTTTTCTTTACATATATGTTTAAAAATATTACATTGACTAAATATTTTTATGTTAGAATGATAAGAATATTGCACACATGAATCATTTGTGTCATTTGTTAAACTTTAATTAAATTTCTTTACAATTTTGTACTTAAATGTGATGAAATAAAAATTGTTATTCATACTGTAATTAAAGCTATTTTTTATGAGTTTAATTTTGCAGAGCTGTGTTGTGCAAGAGCAAGTCAGACATGTGAACTAATGACAAACAATGAGAAGAGACATAGAGACGAGGGTAGTTCTAGTTTCTTAATAGGTAGTCATGTAATCAGTTAAAATTACATATCACATAGGATGGCAATAAAAAACTAAAAAATAAATCAAAAGATGTTATTATGCTTCCAGACAATAAAATAAGGTAAAGTAAATGTGAACTTTAATAGATGAAAAATGGATAGAAGAGAAGCCTAAAATAGTGTGCATATCTTAAAATCTTACAACAGTGTGGGACAATATATATCTTTTGATAAAAGATCATTTTGTAGTAATAAGCAATTTGGAGTTTTTGTTATCACTTATATAGTATTGATAATCATTCTTCTGTACATATGTTTGTATATAAAGTGTTAATATGACCAAGATTAAAAAGGTAAGAGATGGGAACTGCTCCATGATGATGCTGCCTTACAGTTCAATATGGTACACTCTACACTATACTGCAACCACCACAGACCAGAACTAAGACGACCATCTCAGATTATTAAATATGATTTTTGTTTTCACAATGAAATAAACTTTTCAATGCAATTGGATTGTTTTGGGTCTCAGGCCATTAAATCGATCCATTAATGGAAACCGTTTTTTTCTTAATTTGTCTGCAAATAGCCAAGAACTTTTTGTTGGTCACTCACTGAGTCAATCTGGTACATGCAATATATAAATGCCTAGATATCATTTTAAAATGTTATTATGAATCATGGCATATACAGGAAATCCATTCAGTGTTGGTACCTTCTTTGCTTGCTTGGGTTATATCCTAGAGGTAATTCTTGGAGGGACTCCACTGTCTCGCAGGACACATTCATGCGTGTACTTACACTCATTCACACTGGGACAATTTAAAGTTTCTAATCAAAAATGCTATATTTTGACCACTTTGGGTCCTCCCTGTGTGGAGTTTACATGTTCTCCCCATGTCTACGTAGGTTTCCTCTGGGTGCTCCAGTTTCCTCCCACAGTCCAAAGACATGAAGGTTAGGTGCATTGGCGATTCTAAATTGTCCCTAGTGTGTGTGTGTGTGTGTGTGTGCCCTGCGGTGGGCTGGCGTCCTGCCCGGGGTTTGTTTCCTGCCTTGCGCCCTGCGTTGGCTGGGATTGGCTCCAGCAGACTCCCATGCCCTGTAGTTAGGATATAGAGAGTTGGATAATGGATGAATGGATGGATGTTTTGCAAATGCTACAGTTAGAAAAGAAATATTTAATAAAAAAAAAACAACCATACAAAATCTTTCATTTCCATTTTAATTTTGCACAGCGATTAACATTGCTCCAGGGGTGCTGTACAAATAGCTGACCCTGCGCTCTGACCCCAAAGTTCTCTGGAGAGTAAGTTGGGGTATGTGAAAAATGACAAATTCCTAATACATGAAATTATATATGGCCATTAAAGGATTAAAGTTTTCTCCCCAGAACAGACTACAGGTATTGCACAGATGTATGCATTAAAGCACTATCACAACATCCATCCATCCATTATCCAACCTGCTATATCCTAACTACAGGGTCACGGGGGTCTGGTGGCACCAATCCCAGCCAACACAGGGCACAAGGCAGGAAACAAACCCCGGGCAGGGCGCGCACACGCACACACACAGACACACCCACACACCAAGCACATACTAGGGACAATTTAGAATCGCCAATGCACTTAACCTGCATGTCTTTGGACTGTGGGAGGAAACTGGAGCACCCAGAGGAAACCCACACAGACACAGGGAAAACATGCAAACTCCACGCAGGGAGGACCCGGGAATTGAACCCGGGTCTCCTAACTGTGAGGCAGCAGCGCTACCCACTGTGCCACCATGCCGCCCCTATCACAACATAAAAAGTTCTAAAACTTTACACATACAAATGAGTGTACAGTCAGACGGTGAGAAAAGAAAATCTCTTACATGAAATGACTTCTAGTAGCTGCATATCTACCAGTGTGCTACCATGCACTCAAGTAAACTCTAGGTTCTAACTTCTGTGGAAGTGAATAAAATACTGCTGAATTGTAGTGCTGAGGCTGGGGACTTCCTGATAATCTGGACAGGTGGGTGTTTTCCTGAAGGACCTGCAGCTTCCATGGACCATTGCCCTATAATATATAAAAAAGAATGGCAAATAAACAGCAATTTTAATGTAAAGTTTATTTTAATTTTATTAAAGATATAGATAAGGAAGAGCTACATTGGGAAGCATTGGGAAGATGAAGTTTTGTGGGGCCCCACAGTAGCATCTAGCTTGAAATCTTGGAAAAGAAGCTAATGGAACTGCTTCTATGACTTCCCCACATATGCAACAACATACAGAACAATCACCCCCAAATTCTAAACATATCACCGGAATGGCATGACAACATTGATCCTAGCTAAGTCATCTCTGCATTAGCTGGTAATTTGTTTGCCAGTTAATATATTCCATTTGTGAAATTTGTTCCCATAATTTAAAGAAATCAAAGTTATTGTGTGTGTGCCTAGCTTTTGTGGACATGGTTGACTCCTACCTTACGAAATTTGGACATATGATCATTGTATAATGTTGATAACGAGGGGGGCCTAAAATCTGGTCCCTATCTTCCTAGTGTTCTGAGTTCTGTAAGTACATTCCAGATGTAAACTACACATACAAAGATGTTCCTGTGTATGTTCTAACAGTCACATCAAAGACATCAAGAAATTGTAACAGTTGAACGCTTTTATAAGCCATAAATGTTACTGTTTATGATTAAAGAAGAATAAAATCAAGTTGAGTGTAGTAAAATTTTACGTGTACAAATTTAAAAGCCTTTTAAATCACTGTTACAGGCTGATACAGGTTGTAGTTTCAATCTAATTGATCTGTAAGTCTTCAATAAAGGTGCTTTGCATAGGCTTGTGCCAGCCTACCATAAGATGAAAAAACACAAAAGATTAATCTTGTACAAGTTGTTGTTGTTGTTGCTCCTGTGGTTTCCCCTTTTAAGTGCAGTGATCATTGTGCTGTTTTGTCTGCCATTTTTGCTTATCCTTTCATGGAAGGGTCACAACCCATCCAAGGAAAGGTGACTGAAATATTTTTTGTTTAATTTCAAAAACAGACTCTCAAGCAGGCTGATAAGATTGCTGATAAGAAGTATGTCAAGCCAATGCAAATATATTGTTTTGTATTCTATGTCATCAAAGCAGGGTAATTTTAAAGTTATTAGTATTTAAATACAGATAAAAGATCTTCCTGTTTTCACTCATTGTACATTTTTCTTTTACTGTATTTGCATCTTGCCTTAAGAAGGGGCCTTAACTGCCTTGATTGCTTGTGTATTCTAATCTGTTTAGCAAGCCAATGAAAAGTGTTGTTTGCTTGACTTCTCATTGTTTACTTTTATTCTGTTAGTGAGATAAAACAGTGAACAGTAGAGTGTGCAGACTGAATTTAATTTTCAACATTGTGTTAACATAGAGCACAGGAAAATTATTTCCAATCTTTTTCTGAATATAATTCTGAATGCTACAGAATGTCATAGATACACAAAATAAATCAGTCCAATCCAAAGCATAAAATGCAATATCGCAATCAACTAATCAGACAATAGCAAGCACAGGAAAATTTGTAACCAGCGATGGTAAGAATCCGTTAAACAACCAGTTGTAACAGACTCAATGAAACAATAATAAACACTAATTGGCACAATCAGTCAGCATTAAAGGCCACAATCAGCCAATAATTCAATGTGAAATTGGTACAGTTAATCTGCCAACAGTAGTGGGCTCAAACAGTCAATAGATAGCTATGGGTTAATTTACTGTATAAATTAATGAATACTTCCAGCACAATGCTAGTGCTTACTATCTACAGAAATTCTCAGATGACATCTCTATCATAGGCTGCATTACTAACATAGACTGTGATGATGTGGGTTTGGCTCCATGCTCCCCTCTTCTGTTAGGAAGCCCTTGAACCCAACACCGTCGGTAATGTCACCGATGAGCTAGACAGTGAGGCAATAACAATGAGCAAGGGGATGGTGTAATAAAATAAAGGTGCAAAGTGCTTTTATTTAAAACAGTCAAAACAGTGTCCAAATCAAGTGCAGTCAAAGTTCAATAAATAAATAAATAATCCATAAAACAAGTGTCCAGTGGGGTTAAAACCATCCATAAATAAATCCTTTAAAGTCAGAGGTTAAAAATACAGAAATTAAAAATGCAGTCTCTCATTCCCTTGTTATTCTCCGGCCCACCTCCATCACTCTCTCCCCGGCTCACCCGTTACTGCATCAACCGGCGGAGACTCAACAGCCACGAGCTCCTACTGTCAACCTCCGTCTTGGCCTCCAAACAGACGTCACTGCCAGACCGTCGAGGTTGGCTCTCCTTCCGTGATCTTTCGTGCACCCGTAGTCGCTCCTCAGATCAAATGGGTGGACACCTCTCCTGCTCACCCCACTCACTTGCCTTCATTGGGGCGAACTAGCCCCCAGAGCGCCACCAACTAACCCTCCTTCGCGGGGCCCCAGCTCGTGCTGTCTCCTCCTTAGAGACGGCCAGATCCTTCCGCTTAGACTGCCTTTCTCTTCATTTAACCTCTATACATCATCCCATCTCTTTCTCCCTATATTCTTCCATTTCTCTTCCACCATTTCTCCCCTTACCATCTCGGGCTTCTCTATATATGCAGAGGGGACATGGCAGCTGCAGCACATTAGCCCCAGGAACAATCACGGATGTGGGCAGTCTCTCACCTGCGCACTTAGGTGAGAAACGCCCACACCGCTGATCGCCCTGCGGCTCGCTACAGCAACCACGCCCCCTCGTTAAGCTACAAGCGCGGTGATTATTTATTTAAGAATGAACTGGCCTTTGCTGGGAGAGCTTTGGACCCACAACACCACATAGACGAGTCACAGTACAGGAAGATTGTAAAGGACTTTGTCTTGTGGTGCAGGGACAACAACCTGATACTCAGCATCAGCAAGACAGAAGAGCTGGTGGTGAACTTCCAGTCTGCCAAAGACCCTCCGAGAACAGTCACCATTCAGGGTGAGAATGTAGAAGAACTACAAGTACCTGGGAATTCACATGAACAACAAACTGGAAATGGTCTGAAAACACAGTGGCGCTATACAAGAAGAGACATAACAAGCTGTACTTCCTAAGGTTCTGGAAATGTTCTACCAGTCCATAGTAGCCGGTTTGTTGTTCTATGCTCCAGACTTCCATAATGATGTGTAAACCAACAAAAATAACAAAATAACCAAATTCATCAGACTTTCAAACACCAAAATAAAATTCAAAAATAAAGAAAATAGAATGATCTCTAGTGTCTCTGGGATTGGCATTCTAGAATTCCCCTCCCCACCTACCTAAGTTTTTCTGCAGTACTGGATCCTGGCTCTCAGTTAGACACAAGCCTCATGTTGCCTGCCCACTAAAACAAATAAGACAACAGTCATGTATGGTACAATAGGACTTCTCCATACCCTCTTATTGGACTGAGGAGCTCTAAGTATTGTCTCCCCTATGATTCCTTTCTATTTGCACCCCAGGAAAACTGAGCTTTGGGACTGATTGTCTTAGCTAATAACAGGGTAAAATAACCTTGTTAAGTTCTGTGTCAACTGCCTTCTAGCATCCGAGGGGAACATTACACATTTCATCCGTGATACAGATCTACCCTGTCCTTACTTGTGGCCCTGCTATTAGCCTTTTGGGGCACGATACAAATGCATGGGGCATAGCATCCTCTGGCTGATGACATTCTGCAAGGACTTGTTACTTTTCAGCTCCTGTATTGCATGTGTCAATATTTCTGCTATTCCAGTCCCAACTGTATCCTCCTCCTCTTCCACAATGTTTTGCATTTCTTAATTAATATTGCTAACTGAACAGCTCATAAAAGAAACTCTCTGCAGTGACCGATGCTGGAATGAAGGTCACAAACTTATGCTACATAGCTTTACCTTTCTTTTATGAGGTTGTGTTTGTTCATTCACTTTCACAGAGCTAAAAAATGAGGAAATGCAGCAAAAAAATGTGTGAAATGAAATCCCCAAATATCTCCACCTACCTGCTCCAATTCAATGAAAATGTGGCATTCATAAGCAAAGTGATAGAGCGAAAAAAGGAAAGAAAAATCTGCACATCAACAAAACTAATCCCTAAAGATTAGTTATTCAAAAAAATCAAACTGATAATTCGCATTTAACTGCACATCAAAAGACCTCTCAGAGCGGCAGCACTTGTGAGCTTTAGTTGAGCCACCTTATCAGAGGAGCTATTCATTTTAGGAGTCAGAAAGGTCTAGCAGGGCAGAACGATGATGAGTAATAGAGCCTGAGGACTTCTGTGTGGATGTCTGATCTGTGTAGCTCTTGGTCTTCAAAGGCATCTTATTCTCTGAGTTTATAGATGAATAGTGGAATAGCAACCTCAAACAGAAGATGTGACCAGTGTAATAAGCTTCATGAATGGATTAGCATCCGACTTGAATGGAGGATGCTTTTTTACCTGCTCATCCTGACTGGGATGGTTGCTGTTCCTTTTCCCAGTTTGGGGAGGACTGGGAAAGACTGCCTGCCAAGAATAGTTGTTTCCCTAGTATGATAAATGGCTGTGTTCCTCATGCATAGCTCTGGATTGGACATCTCTAAGACTGCATGAGAAGTTTAGTTCTGATGGGCAGTCCTATTGGGTTCCCTGGGTTCTGCCAGCGGGGCAGTGACAGGAGAAAACTCCGTTGTTTTATAGTGGTTCCAAGTGCTTCCTGGGTGCCATTTTCTGTCACCAGTTGTACTCCTGGGTTCAGCATAAAAGGAACAAGCTCACCTCACTCACTCTGAGTTATGGAGTCAGAAGGAGGTGGACTAAAACTTGTCTGGAATTAGTGGAGGAAGGAAAAAGAGAAAGCTGTGAAGATATCTGTTGTGAATAAAAAGTTTTTTGTATTCGGGACTGGTATCTGTGTGGTTGAGGTTTGGGGCACTGAGACATACTCTACAGGTCTCCTAGCAGGGATATGCTCATGAGTGGGTGGCAATGTGGTCCAGCTCTGGGTTTGGAATATTACCTGGTCTCCCAGTTTCCGAAAGGATTTTGTCAGGTTTGTCTCTTATTTGCTGAATTTGCCCAGAGTAGGAGTGTAATAATACGCTGTACTTTATCGGTGAGATGAATGCTGTAGCTACTATTCCAAGTCTATCTTAAATAGCTGATTCCATATGATCTTGCAATAATACTAATAATAATACATTTTATTTATTTGTAGGCGCTTTTCTCAACACTCAAGGACACCGAACAATAGACAAAACAAAGCTTATAAACAAAAGTAAAGTACAAAAGTTAAAATCAGACAGAGCAATTGTAATCAAAGAGAAAAAGCAGTCTTAAACAAATGAGTTTTAAGTTTAGATCTGAAAAGTGAAAATGATTCAATATTTCTAACCTCAGATGGTAGTGAGTTCCATAGTGGTAAGATGGACGAAGAGGACAGTCCAGTGGATGGAGGAAGAGGATTTAAGGGTACGGGAGGTAATGGCAACATGAAGGAGGTCAGACAGATATGGAGGGGCAAGGTTGTGGATAGACTTAAAAGTTAATAGAAGAATTTTGAATTGAATGTGGAACTTAACTGGAAGCCAATGAAGCTGCTGCAAACGGGAGTGATATGGTGAATAGAGGGGGTTCTGGTAATGATGCGGGCAGCTGAATTCTGGACCAGTTGAAGCTTATAAAGAGATTTGCGAGAAAGACCAAAGAAAAGGGAATTGCAATAATCCAGATGAGAAGTGACACGGCTATGAACAAGGATAGCAGTGGTGTGGGAAGTGAGGGAGGTGCAAATACGATTAATGTTACGCAAGTGGAAATATGCAGACTGGGAGATGTTATTGATGTAGGACTGAAAGGATAAAATACTGTCAAGGATGACACCCAGACTCTTAACCTGTGGGGAAGGGGAGACAGAGGAATTATCAGTAACAAATGAAAAATGATCAGTTTTGGATAATGTTGATTTTGTACCAATGAGGAGAACCTCAGTTTTGTCACTATTTAATTTAAGAAAATTTGAAGAAAACCAGGATTTGATTTCTCCTATGCAATCAATAAGTGAGGAGGGTGGAAAGGAAACAGTAGGTTTGCTAGTGAGATAGAACTGGGTGTCATCAGCATAACAGTGGAAGCTAATGTTATATTTACAAAAGATATTTCCAAGGGGAAGGAGGTAAATAATGAAAAGGAGGGGCCCCAGGACAAAGCCCTAGGGCACACCTGAAGTAACTGTGGTGGGTTGGGATGTGAAAGTTTTAAGCTGAACAAACTGAGTGCGGCCTGAGAGGTAGGATCTGAACCAATCTAGTGGAGTGTGGGTAATGCCAATCAAAGAAAATCTATTGAGAAGAGTAGTGTGACAAATAGTGTCAAAGGCTGCACTCAGATCAAGGAGGATGATAATAGTAATTAAACCAGAATCAGCTGCCATAAGGAAGTTATTAGTAATTTTTATAAGTGCCGTTTCTGTACTGTGGATGGGACAAAAACCAGACTGGAACTGTTCATACAGATCATTTTGAGATAAATGAGAAAAAAGTTGAATAGCCACTATTTTTTCAAGAATTTTGGAAATGAAGGGTAGATTAGAAATAGGACGAAAATTACTGAAATTAGTCAGATCAACACCAGGTTTTTTCAGTATTGGGGTTATTGCAGCAGTTTTAAAAGATAAAGGAACAGTACCAGTAGTGAGAGAAGAGAGGGACCAGAGAGGGGAGGCAGGCTTTGACCAGAACTGTAGGGATGGGATCCAGTTGACAGGTGGATGGCTTAGACTTACAGACAAGATCTGAGATTTCTGAGAAAGTAGGAAGCTGAAAAGAGGAAAATGAGTGAGTTGGTGGGTGAAATTCAAATGAAGTACTGGAGGAATCCGTACAGAGAGACTGATGAATCTTCTGGATTTCTTCATTAAAAAAGGACATAAGGGAATTACAAAATTCAGTTGAGTAAAGGTGAGAAGGTAAAGAATCCAGGGGTTGTGTGATATTATTAAGTAGTGAAAACAATGACTTGGAGTTGCCTTCATTGGAAGAAATAATGTGAGTATAATAGTTAGATTTAGTTTGGGCAATACAGTCCTTGTAATAAAGTATATGGTTTTTGTACATCTCTTTGTGAACAAAGAGTCCAGTTTTCAAAGTCATTCAGAAAGTCATTATTTGGTTTAGGGGGCCGGTAAACAGTTGCAATAATAGTAGGAATAGGTCCAGTTAATTGACACACAAGAGATTCAAAAGAACTGAAGGCAGGAACAGACAACGGCAGGACTTTCCATTTCTCACGATACATTAATGCGAGACCTCCTCCCCGGCCAGAGCCACGGGGTTGAGAGATGTAAACAAACCCCGGGGGAGTGGATTCGTTAAGTTGGGAAAAGTCATGGGGTTGTTGCCATGTCTCAGTTAGACAAAAAAAGTCAAACTTACGATCAGTGAGGAGATCGTGGATGAGAGGCCCCTTGCTCATAAGTGAGCGGATGTTCAGCAGATCGAAGTTGACAACGGCGTTATCGCATTTAACATCGGTATTAGCTGACCGGGCTAGGTTGGCTAACACACTGTGGTCAGCGACTCTGCCTAAATTATGTGGAGGACGTCGAGAACTGGACCAGATGGAGTTTATTAGTTTCGAACTGTCAGCCTGGATACTCCGGCGGGACCCGCGGTGGATGTATCTCTGAGGGGAGGAATACGATGTCTGGATGGAGATACAGCCCAGTCACTGAAGGCTCAGACAGGTGAAAGCGGAGTCGGAGTAGCTCAACAGTTGAGTACTGAAGCAGGCCTGTCGCAGGTAGGATAGCGAGCGACAGGAGGGACCAAATAAACATGAAACAAATAAATATCCTACCGGTCCACATGTTAAGCGAAGACGCAGGCAACTCAGATGTCCAGAGAACAAAGCCAGTTTCAAAGCGGGGATAGGCCTAAGAATAGTCCATACACAGCCAGATCAGCAGTCAAGCTAGAAATCAGTCTAGCTTTAAATGATTGAAAAGTAAAACTCAACAAATATATCTGCCCGAAATGAAAATGAAAACAGCTGCTTAGCCCATTAGATTGTAGTTAATCGTAAAAAAGTTAAAAAAGTTAAAAAGTTACTGGAGAGCAGCGGCGACCAGTCACGCCAGCGTTTGCTCAACCAGAAGTCAATAGATTGATGGATGTTACTAGAAGGAAAAGTGTTTTCATATTGTTCCACAGCCTTTTGAATTCAGTCCTGGTTAAAAAGAAGGTGGCATATTTTATAAGAAAAAGTTTGCTGTATAATGAATTTGAACAATTTTTCATATTATTTACATTATTAAAAAAGTAATTTGATGACAAGCTAAATATCTTGCTTGAAACATCATAAGATGAGTTCAGATATTATTCCTTCCTTTGTAATCATTAGACTTTGAAGCTTAATTGTATATATAAATGCCTACATGTGGAAGTGTGTGTGTCTGTCCGGCCTGGAAGTGAGAGGTGGAGTTGAGGTAAGGGCTCCTCCTCCGAGGAAACAGAAACTCACTTAGCTGCTAATAACACAAGTGAGGCAAGCACGTCAGCAAAACAAATCCTCCTAGGAGAGAGATGCCCAGAGTAGTTCCTTTCAATTACTT
This sequence comes from Erpetoichthys calabaricus, assembly GCF_900747795.2. Lineage (NCBI taxonomy): Eukaryota > Metazoa > Chordata > Cladistia > Polypteriformes > Polypteridae > Erpetoichthys > Erpetoichthys calabaricus. Next base: position 308,911,573 of record NC_041394.2, on the reverse strand, counting down.
GACATCTCTGCATTTCAGTTTTTTTTCTGATGATTTCAATAGTTTCTAGGACCCCGAGCTTCTTACAGCATGGGCTTACACAGCTAGTTTTATTATATTTATCACAATCTCAATGTAGATATTACATAACCAAAAGTCATTTAACTATTAATATATGCATATTTTTAATATGAACTAAGTAATGGACGGTTACTAAATCAAGAGAGAGTGAGAGACCACCAGATCATGGCAGTTGCAATTGGTCTGAAGCTCTCTTGCTCTCTTTGATAAGGGCAATGACTTTGCAGTTGAGCTGAGTGAGCTGGTTCATTTTGAGTACACAGCAATGTATGTGTATATATATATATATATATATATATATACAGTATATGTATAGCCATGGGCCTGAGAAATCACTTGGTGAAGTACTGACATGTGACATTCCAAGTGGGTCAACATCAACAGGTTTGTCATCTTTGGTAAGAACATTTTTGGACATTCACAAGAAGTATGGGTAAATGCTTGAAGTGCATGCATGAAAATATGGCAAGACAGATTTTGAGCTCTAGACATGAATAAAATGCTGTTCAACTCAGTTGGTTCATTAAATTGAGATTGTGACTGCACATTATGTTTGACAGTGTTAACAGAAGTGAAATTAAATTTTGACACCTAAAGATTACTGTAACACAACCATAAATCTGCCCATTATCATCTGGACCTACTTAGTTTACTGTAACATCCTGGGATGCTACAGCCACATCAGGTGATAGGCAGCCCACTCATGCACACAATGTATAGTATACTTGACATACATGTGTTTAGGTTGTGGAAGAATTAATTGTGCACGTTCCACATGCTCAATATACTGGATACAAATTGTGAAGTCCATGAAGTGGTGAGGCTGTAGCAGAGTAAACTTCTGCTCCAAAACTCTGTCCATAGTCCACAACAAGTACTGTACATACCTGGGTTCATGCATCAGGAGTCAAGATAAAAGAGCAATGTTCTTCATATGAATTTGAATATCAAGCAAAGTCCGGAGAAGGAACAAAGTGAATAGGAGGAATCACCACAGAATATCAAATAAGTTACTACTTAAGTGCTGCTCCAACCCTAGCAACAGGGAGGAAATGGAAGCCATCGGCAGTAGTTGCGGAGGCAAAGGCTGCCCTCAGACACCGGGATGTAGTGGGGCATGTCCAACATGGTAGAGGGGGCTTTGGATTCGAAGCAGTAACACCCAAATGGCAAAAGGCTACTCCAATGGAGCGGCGGCAAATGGTGGTGGAGGAGGTCCGCCGCCAGGAGGAAGCAGCCAGGTGTGCCAAGGCGGTCTCCCAAGCCCAACAAGGCCGCTGGATGAAGTGGGATGGTGTGGAGAGGAGGAAAATTACTTGGAGCGAGATGTGGAGCATGGAGGCTAATAGACTAAGTTTTATCATCAGAGCTACATACGACGTCTTGCCCTCCCCAACCAACCTACATCTTTGGCATGGAAAGGATCCAGCATGTCCCCTGTGCGCTATCCCAGCAACCCTCAAACACATACTGGTGGGTTACAAGACCAGCTTAACTCAAGGAAGATACACCTGGCGCCACAACCAAGTGCTGAGATGCTTGGCTGCTGAAATTGAGAACAAGAGAATAAACATTAACGCCATGCCTCTACAAGCACAAAGTATCATCCGACAGAGAACAACCTTCATGCGGGAAGGGGAGAAACAGCGGACCAAGCCTTTACTCCAAGATAATGGTCCATTGAACCCAGCCCGGGATTGGGAGTTGCGAGTGGACCTCAATCAGAGGCTCACCTTCCCACCCGAAATTGCGACAACTAACCTGCGTCCAGATCTTGTGCTCTGGTCCAAGTCCTGTCGGCGTGTCTTCATCGTTGAGATGACAGTCCCATGGGAGGATGCTATCGATGAGGCATTCGAACGGAAGAGGCTGCGATATGCCAGTTTAGCAGCTGAAGCAGAGGGGCGGGGCTGGAACGTCAAAATGTGGCCAGTGGAGGTGGGATGCAGAGGGTTTGTAGCCAGTTCCACCACGAGGCTATTGAAGGAAGTAGGGATCAGAGGGCAGGCTCAATGGAAGGCAATTAAAGAGCTTGCCAATGTAGCGGAACGGAGCAGTCACTGGCTGTGGCTGAAACGTAGGGACTTAATATGGGCTGCCAATTGATCAAGTGGTGTCACCATGCAACATACACCTGGGCCTGATCAACCAGGGGTGGGCCAACCCCGGCGGAGGGTGTCTTGTGATAAGCGGCCGAAACACCCAATGAAGTCGGGGCACACAACTGAAGATGTGTTGCATTGGTTTCACCACGCAATTCTGTGGCAAATTCCACTCCATTCAAGATGACTTCTGTTTTCAACTGTTGTGCTGAAGAATTAGGGATATTAACAACTAGTTCTAGTAAGAATCCTACAGTCATTCAGTGTCCAACCTGCTATATCCTAACACAGGGTCACGGGGTTCTGCTGGAGCCAATTCCAGCCAGTACTGGGCACAAGGCAGGAACAAATCCCAGGCAGGGCGCCAGCCCACTGCAGGGCACACACACCCATACGCACTAGGGACAATTTCAGATCGCCAATGCACCTAACCTTCATGACTTTGGACTGTGGAAGGAAACCGGAGCACCTAGAGGAAACCCACGCAGACACGGGGAGAACATTCAAACTCCACTCAGGGAGGAGCCAGGAAGCGAACCCAGGTTTCCTTACTGCAAGGCAGCAGCGCTACCACCGCACCACCATGCCTACAAACAAATAAATAACTAAATCTAAGATTAATATGTGACTTCAAATCATTCAGGCTTTGCAAAGCTCATAAAAAAGGGTGAGGATAAAATCACCACTTGATAATAACTTCTGTATTCTACAAACTGCTTTAAGATGTACTTTTTTTGTTTGTAATATTTTCTAACATGTCTGACATTTTTGAAACATCTAGAGTAAGCTGAGTTGTAATATGACATCATAAAGAGAACTACAAAACAAGCAATAGAAGCACAGCAGTATGGGGTACCATATAGGACATAAGGCACTTAGAGTATACACTAAAACACACTCCTTAATGACATCCATACAGTCAAAAACAAAAGCATTGCCCTCTTTATTGAGAGGTATGTACTCCATAGCGAATCACAAACATTCTACATTAATATGGTATTCAGTAACACACGTGCTTTCTGTACTGAAACATACATACTAAAATGCGTATGCTGTTTTATGAAACTCACACACTTTACACTGAAAGTGGGCAATATACACTAAACTACACCCACTCTGTACTAAAATCATATAATGTAAATTCTGAATTTAATAAAATTGGTGAGAAATATACACTCTGTACTAAAAGTCAATCTGAATTTCCTACATTGGTACTTTGGAATAGTCCTGCCACCCCTACAGTTCATAATGAGTGCAAATATATCATTTTCTAACCTGCTTAATCCATACCAGGGTTGTGGTGGGTGTGTGTGTTACCTGAGTCTATCCCAGCTAGCATAGGGCACAAGTCAGGAACAAACCCTGGACAGGGTGCCAGTCCACCGCAGGGCACACACACACATACCAAGCACACGCTAGGGACAATTTAGGATCGCCAATGCACCTAACCTGCATGTCTTTGGACAGTGGGAGGAAACCGGAGCACTCGGAGGAACAGGACACCGGGAGAACATGTAAACTCCACGCAGGAAGGACCCGGGAAGTAAAATGGTCAAATATAGCATTTTTGATTAGTAACTTTGAATTGGCCCACTGTGAATGAGTGTAAGTACACACATGACTGTGTCCTTAGAGACAGTGGAGTCCCTCCAAGAATTACCTCTAGGATATAACCCAAGCAAGCAAAGAAGGTACCAACACTGAATGGATTTCCTGTATATGCCATGATTCATAATAACATTTTAAAATTATATCTAGGTATGTATATATTGCATGTACCCAATTGACACAGTGACTGACCGACAAAAAGTTCTTGGGTATTTGCAGACAAATAAAGAAAAAGCGGTTTCCATTAAAACAAAAACTCCACGCAGGGAGGACCCAGGAAGCAAGTCCAGGTCTCCTTACTGCAAGGCAGCAGCACTACCACTGCGTCACTGTGCCACCGCTGCCAAAGGTTAATCTACCAAATACCAGGTTAAAGGGGTGAATACACATGTGATCAATTATTTTGTGTTTTAGATTTGTAATTAATTTAAGCCACTTTGCAGAGATCCATTTTCACTTTGTCATTAAAGATTCTTTCTGTTGATTAGTGACATCCTTCCATCCATTCATTCTCCAAATCCACTATACCCTGAGTGGGGTCATGGGAAAGCTGAAGCCTATCCCAGTAGGCACAGGGGGTGAAGCAGGAACAAACCCAGGACAGAGTGTCAGAACATCGTAGAGAGAAAAAACACACATACACACACCACACAAGGGCCAATTTAGCATTGTAGCATCAACCGTAGGTTGACACTAAATTCACTGTCACTGTCAAACAGCATGAGGCCCATGAACTATCTGACTTCAAAAGGATCTTTTTTACCTTTTTGGCCAGCATGTGGAGTGAGGAGCTCTCTGACTGTAAGATTTTTTTCTGGTGACTCAACTCACTGTACGTTGCTTTGCTGCTGTACATGACATATTACTTGTTACTACAGATTTTACCAGGTGGAAATCCAAGGGACCATTGGAATATTCTAGATTAAAATCACATGTTCATACTTGCCTTGTTCCTGGGATTAAACATTAATGGTAGAGTTTGACCCAAATCAGAGGGTAAAGTGAACTTCATGATCATTAAATATTGTGGAAGGATTCAGAATTTTCAAAAATCTGTGTGTTATCTTTGATTATAAATGCTAATACAATTTCTCTTTTAATTTTATTCCCTTTAACATGTGTCAAATCACATATATGAATAACTTATTCTAAATCTTAGTTAGAAATTGTATGTTATACCTATTGGCATTTATTTTCTGCTGTAATTTGCATTAGACTTTAGACCATATTTAGCCTTTTACACACCAATAAAAACTCAAAAAGAATGACAAAGTTAAGCATGAAGATACCATAAAATATGTATGTGTAGCAAACTTTACTTATGTTGAAGTAAAAACTGGGCTCATTTGCTCCTTTTCAGCAAGAGAAATGACAGTGCTGAGTAGTGTATAATCAAGCGAATTGAGAAGTGGGCTGTTTTTACCCAACAGGCATCTGGGTCACTGACCTCTTTGACAACCAGCCATTCACTCCTAGGTATGAAGCATTCATCATTACCAACAACTGATCTTTATAGTGCAGCAATGCATAGGTGAAGACACTGCAAAGCACCGGCCTATCAGGTTTGAGGTAACAGAATGGTGCAGTGGGTAATATTCATGATGCACGTTACTTTGCCCCCAGTTTAATTCCTGGCTAGGGTGTCTCCTCTGTCTAGTTTGTATTATTCATTCTATATTTGCTCTAGTTTCATTCATTCCTTCCACCCCAAAAAATGGTATCAGGTTTAGCAGCACCTCCAAATTCCATGGTTGTGTATGTGTTTGGTGAAAGCTTGTGGCCAGCCATTGACTGGCATCATGTCTATTGCATGCTCTGCTTCATGTTTGTTGCTAGAAGGAAGTGTTGTTGCCCCAGTAAATGATGATGGATGAATGGATGTGTAGATGAAATGTGGTCATTTTTAAGTCCAGGATGCCATAAATATGAACCAAAATCAACATGGAAAATATGTTCATTTAAATCCAGAAGAACATATGTACCGTATATACTTGTGGATTAGTTCTCCTGCGGATAAGTTGGGGCTTGATTTTACCGTATAATTTCTGGTATTTTATAATGTTGGTCATATAAGTCGAATGCGGAAAACTCACACTATTTGTCCAAGAGATTATGATATGCTAACGCCCAATTTTGAAAGTCCAGACCTGAAACTCTACACCGACAGTGTATCGTGTTACATCAAAACCTTCACTGACACTGTCACAGTGGAGAAACATATCCGTGTCTATCCAAACCAGAAGCCCTGGATGAGAAGAGAGGTTCAGCAGGTGCTAAAGGAAAGGAACGCTGCCTTTAGGTGTGGTGACAAGGCTCTCTACAGCATGACACGGTCCAACCTGAAGAGAGGCATCAAAAAGGCTAAGAGGAACTACAGGAGAAGGACTGAGGATCACCTGGACAGTAATAACAGCAGGCAGGTTTGGCAGGGAGTCCAGCACTTCACCAACTACAGGACCAGCCATGGAGCGACTGAAGGTGACACCTCAATGCCAGAGGAGCTGAACCACTTTTTTGCTCGCTTTGAGATTGAACTACCAGAGGCAGCTGTTACACACACAGCAACAACTCACAACAACATCACCCCCTCCCTTAGGGTGGAGGAACACATGATGAGATGCTTGCTCCAGGCTGTCAATCCTAGGAAGGCAGCAGGTCCCAACAGTGTCCCTGGATATGTGTTGAAGAGCTGTGCAGAGCAGCTGGCTGGGGTCTTTACAAAGATCTTTAACCTGTCACTGTCCCAGGCCTCAGTTCCTCCCTCTCAGAAATTACTCCATCTTACTCCCTTTACCAAAAATATCTCCCATAACCTGCCTGAATGACTATTGGCCAGTAGCACTCACCCCGGTGTTGATGAAGTGTTTTGAGAGACTGGTCCGGAGTCATATCATGTCCTTCATTCCTCCCACCTTTGATGCACACCAATTTTCTTACAGGGCTAACAGGTCTACTGAGGATGCTGTCGCTGCTGCTCTCCATGCTACCCTGTCCCATCTGAAGCACCAGGGGAGCTACGCACGTCTCCTCTTTATTGATTTTAGCTCTGCTTTTAACACCATCCTCCGTCACAGATTGGTGGGCAAGCTGCTAGCCCTGGGACTCCCGTATTCCACCTGTAAATGGATTAAAGACTTCCTGACAGACCGCACACAAAGGGTTAGGGTGGGCCCTCACATCTCCTTGGCCATCATCATCAGCACTGGCTCTCCTCAGGGCTGCGTGCTGAGCCCTGTGCTCTTCACGCTGTACACACATGACTGCGCCCCACCACAGCAACACCATTGTCAAATTTGCAGACGACACCACTGTGGTGGGGCTCATCTCTGGGGAGGATGAATCCGCCTACAGGGACAAAGTGGAGCGGCTGACAGCATGGTGCACTGACAACAAAATGCTCCTGAACACAAGTAAGAACAAGGAGCTCGTAGTGGACTTCAGGAAAAAGAAAATGGACATCAAACCACTCTACATCAGAGGGGACTGTGTGGAGAGGGTGTCAGACTTCCACTTCTTGGGAGTCCACATCATGGAAGACCTGTCCTGGGGTGTGAACACAGCTGAGCTGGCGAAGAACACTCAGCAGAGACTTTATTTCTTGAGAGTCCTTAGGAAAAATAACATCCTCCAAAAACTGCTGGTGTCCTTCTATTGCTGCTCTATCGAGAGTATCCTGTGCTACTGCCTCGGCGTGTGGTTTTCCAGCTGCACAACAGCACAGAGGAAAACACTTCAGCAGATCGTAAAGACTGCCCAGCAGATCATCGGCTGCTCTTTACCCTCTCTGGATGAACTGCACAACTGTTGCTGCCTCAGGAAAGTAGAAAACATCTTAAAAGACTCCTCACACCCCGCTCATGACATGTTCCAACTGCTATCATCAGGCAAAATATATAGGAGCATGAAAACAAAGACTAATAGACTGAATAACAGTTTCTAACCTGTTGCTATTAGGGCACTGAATGCCACCTAATCATCTCCAATGCAGCAGTGCAATAGATGACATCTTGTGCAATAGTGTTTCACGTGCAATTAAGGTCTTATGTTGAATGTTTGTGTTCTACCTTATTTCATCTTATCCTTTATCCTTTTTTTAATTATATTTTAGTTATATTTTGACACTGTAGGGACTGCACCTAATTTCGTTGTATTTGTTACAATGACAATAATGATATTCTGATTCTGACCTGAGAGAGTAACCATGGAGCACACTGCCTTTTTTTTATATATATTGTGCCAATGTGACCACACAGTAATACCTGAACTATTCCGAATCAACTTTTGCACTGATTTGTGTTTTTTGTATCTCACACCCTCATACACCTTTATCGTAAGAGCATCCCTTATCTACAATGGAGCGTTTGATCAGAAGAAAATATGAAGCTGGTTTAAAATTAAATGTCGTTGAAGTAGCGAAAGAAATTGGTAACTGCATTGTTGCAACAAAATTTGATGCATCTGAGAAACTGATGCGAGATTGGAGGAGGCAAGAAGATTTAAAAAAAAAATTTAAGTGTCGCATTTTTGAATGAGTGTATAAGTTGGGGTCTGATTTTATGATAGATTTTTCAGGGTTCAAGACCCGACTTATATGTGAGTATATATACGGTAGATATTTTTGGACCTACCTAATCCATTTAGGGTATTTTAATCTGTTGTATACATTGTATACACTGCACTCACTATCCACCCCATTTTCCCATTGGGCGAGGGCTAGGAGCAAGGGGAACCCAAAATGTCATAACACAGATACCTCAGAGTATGTTCTTTGTTTTGTCAGTGTAGGACCAGAAGCATCACAAGGGAGACTTGCCCACAAAGAACACTGCCAGTATTAGGGAAATAATCCAGACTAGTAAATTCACCAGACATGATTGAACTACCTCTTCTAGTCAGATGATCAGAAACCAAAATAAAAGACAAGATGGCCGTGCTGTTTGTGGCTAAGAAAAGTCATGGAACTCCACTTGAGACTGCTTGGAGGCATCATTGAAAAAGAGTCCCTAGCCCTGCTATCTAGGGCATGAGAAAGAGGTCTGATCTATTTATACTTGGACTTTGAACTTAGACTTGTTTTCTGTTTAAAAAGAGCCACTCTCAGATAAATCCAAAAAGCGACAAGGTCTCTAGGGACAGTGGATATAAAGTTTAAACTTATTAAATTATTATTTGGTGTCTTCTTGATTATTAAAGACTTTCTTACCTGGTTGGAATAGAAAGTCTATTTAAAGAGCTTGTTTGCTACTAAGTATGAGTGCTGTCACTCTCTATGTTACTATACTCTCTCTCTATAAATATATTATATATATATATATATATATATATATATATATATATATATATATATATATATATATATATATATATATATATATACAGTATGGGGCTGATTAAAAAGAAATGAAACTGTTTTTTTATTCAGAATCAGATGATTCCACAGGCTCAGAACATTTTTTCTTTTTTGTAATAGAATACCCTTTTTACAGTGTTTCAAAAACAACATCACTTTAGCACTTTTAGAGATGCAGCCATGATATTTTTCACTTCATCATCTCAGAAGAGTTTTGTTCCATGTACTTGGTTTTTCAGTGTTGGGAATTCCAAGAAATTATATGGTGCTAAATCCAGGCAATACGGAGGGTGTTCTAGTGCAGTTCCATCGATTTCAGACAGTGCTGCCAATGCAACAGCGGCTACATGTGGCTGGGCATTGTCATGAAGGAAAAATACTGTTTGTTTATTAAATCTGCTTTTTGCTTTCTCATGGCTCCACAGAAATGGGCTTTGAGGACATATGCATAATAGTCACTGTTAGCTGTCTGTCCATGAGGAACGCAGTTCTGTAGGATCATACCATGCTGTTCAAGGAGCAGCAGAAGCATGATTTTACCCACCGAGGTTAAACACACAGAATTTTGTAATCACAGCCGAATCTACATGTTTCCACACAGTAAACTGTTGTTTTGATTATGGGTTATAATGACGAATCTACTATTCATCACATGTTACAACTGAGGTTAAGAAATCTGGAATCCTCTCCGACATTTGAACACACTTTAACATGGCTTTGTATCTGCTGTTCTGTGAGATTTTTGGGTATCTGTCTGCGCACACACACACAACACATTTTCAGTTTCTCTGTGTTAAGTCCATTTGCATGAGATACCAATTGAAGCTGAAAGTTCACCTAAAGTGAGCCATTTGTCTTCTTGTAGAATTTCATTAGCCTTGGCAATGTTGACATCCATAACCATGGTGGATGGCCTCACTGTACGCACTTTGTCATTCATTTACATGTTGCAGACGTTAAAGTACTTCCACCACTGAAATACAGCAGCACAGCTAATCATTTCATCACCATATGCTTGCCGAAACATTTCAAGAGTTTTGTTTCTGCTCTTCCCAAGCTTAATGAAAAATTCAATCACACACCTCTGCCTTACTGTCACAGAAACATCTTCTTCATCTGCCCTGGCGACAAATAAGAGATGTTTCTATTCACTGTAACAGAATGCTGAAGAATATGGTGGTCCAACTACATGTTCCTAAATAGGGAGCCATGGTGCACCATGTGCCCACCGCCCCATGGGTGTCTTTTTTTTCTTGAGCCATCAATATTCATATCTGAGATGGACTAGGGTGAGGTCACTCAAAAAAAAAATTCAAAGTGCTTTTATTCTACGCAATTGACTCATTGTCTAAAGTGAAGTGCAAAAAAATCTTCAATAAATAATCCATAAAAAAGTGCTTATGTGGAAGTTAACTCAATCAATTAATAAAGCCAATAAATAGGTAACATCAAGGAAAAAAGTCAGAATCAACTCATTCCATTTAATTCCAAGTGCTCTTTTTCCCTCTCACTCTCCCATCTCACCCTGTTCACCCGACAGGCATGTTCAGCTGTGCTGAGAGACTGAGGCATGAGGTCCACAAACTGACTTCTGTACCTTCCATCTCTGTCAGAACCTGCTCCACAGCCACACAGCTTTCCTTTCTCACATCTGCTCTCACTAGGTGTGAGCTGCACTTTTTTTTTTTTTTTTAATATCTGCAACTACTCAGATCCTCTACAGACCCTGGACACCCTTCAGCACAGGAGCAGACAGCCAAAACTTGTAGGTACCTTAGTGACCTGGCTCTATAAAGGCCACTGAAAACCTGTCAGGTACTGTATGTGTGAGGCCTTCAGAGTAATCAAGTGGCAGCCTTTATTTTTGAGCATGTTTCACTTATTTCATGAAGAATTTATTAAAGCTTTATGAATTAAGTGATTAGTATGTATGCTGCCAGGTGCTTATCATTAGGTGAGGCAAGAGACAAGTGGAATGATTTACTGTTACACAATTAGGGAACATTTGGAAGAAGAGCTGTAGAGCAATGGGTCATTATCCTGGGGCAAGGCAGCTGATAAATCTGTATGCAGGTGGCTTTATTGGCAACGAGCTGTTTTATGGTGATGGTGAGATCTCGATGAGGATATAATACAGATGAGGCAGCCAGCAATCCTGAAAAATTCCTTTAGATGCAAGTGAAAGCACAATCCTTTCTAGAATGAAGAGCCTTTTTACTTTATACAGCAAGAGTGTTTACTTGTCATGCTAGAGTGACATAAGGACATAAAGACAATGAGTCTAGTACATCTAAACTAACTAAATATTACATTTTGTACAGTATGGAAGGTGAACATGAACCAATCAAGCAAAAACCACCTTTAATTCATTTTTTAAACCAGCTTATAACAAAACATCCACAGATGAGTCTAAAATGTTTCCAAACAATAAAGCCTTGTGCAATAATTAGTTTACAGTAGATTAGTAAAAATGCCTGGTAGTAAAGAATGTAAAGAAATAAAATGTTTCATTGAGGAAATGATTGAAATTAGTCTTTAGCCGCTTCTGAGACTTGGCCATTGTTATAGATGTATAAATATATTAAAGGTACAAATAATATTTTAAGAAACCCAGTTAATAAAAAAATGCATGTTTAATATATATTTTACAATTAGATAACACATGCACACTCTTATGTTGCAATGGTAATGAGACAACTCACTCAAATCTAATGCTACCAGCACATGCATTGTCTTCCCATACCACTGACCAGCATAAGCATGAATTAAAGAGTAGATATATAAAGCAGGATTATACAAATATGGCAAAATGTTTGAGCATGGGGAAAATGTGGCAAAAATCACACACTAAAGGATAGACCAGTTTGCAGGGCAATATGTGTGTGTGTGTGTGTGCATATATATATATATATATATATATATATATATTAAATACTTAGGAACTTTCCTAGATAACAATCTTAACTGGAATACAAATACAAAAAAATTATTTTCTAAATGCAACCAGCGCTTATTTCTCCTCCATAAACTCAAACTATTTAAAGTAGACATGGACCTCATGTTGTCCTTCTATCGTAGTATGATCCAGTCCGTGATCACTTTCAGTTTCATTGCCTGGTTTAATAGTCTGACAAACCAAAACTCAAAAAAGCTCCAGCAGATTACGAAGTATGCAGCTAAAGGTATTGGGGCTGATGTAGATGATTTGACTAGTGTGTGTCAGAGGGCAATGCTAAAGAAACTGGAAATCATCTCAACTGATGACAGACATCCATTACATGTAGAACTTAACTTCAGTAAATCAGGAAGGATAGTTGCTTTGAAAACTTCCTAGTGCCATACGACTTTTCAATAAGAAATATCGGAGATAATGTTTAAGGTTTTGATATATATCCTGTAACCCTTTTTTTGTTTTTTTTTTTGGTATAAATATGTTTTATCCAACTGCCTTACCTTAACCTTTCTTATTTCTATATGTCTGTTTTATTTCATTCTGTCTGTTACCTGTTATTAGATGCAACTGAGAAGGCAAATTTCATGTTTTCCTGTCTAAATAAAGAAACCTAACCTAACCTAACCTAAACCTATATATATATATATATATATATATATATATATATATATATATATATATATATATATATATATATATGTATATATATATATGTATGTATATATAGATTTTAGCGGGGCAATAATGAGGCAGGGTGAGTCCAGTAATAGTTGAGGTGCCAACCGGGCATAATCCCAATTCATTTGAAATTAAAAAAAAAATGTGCTCAGTGACGATGCAGTTGTTGCCTTGATACATTGTGAATTGCTCTGGTGATGTTCTTAAAGACTTTCTGTCTAGCGTGGTCAGGTCCAAATGAGATGACATCTCTCTTTTATACTGGGCAGACCCGATGGGGCGGGGCTTCGTTGTTGCCTTCAAGGGTCATTTTCTTGATGAGATAAGCCTGTTATCAAAAGCACCTCATATCTATATTGTAGATAGCCCAGAGGATGGTTGGGGCATATACAGTATATATATATATATATATATATATATATACAGTGCATCCGGAAAGGATTCACAGCGCATCACTTTTTCCACATTTTGTTATGTTGCAGCCTCATTCCAAAATGGATTAAACTCATTTTTTCCTCAGAATTCTACACACAACACCCCATAATGTCAACGTGAAAAAAGTTTACTTGACATTTTTGCAAATTTATTAAAAATAAAAAATATTGAGAAAGCACATGTACATAAGTTTTCACAGCCTTTGCCATGAAGCTCAAAATTGCGCTCAGGTGCATCCTGTTTCCCCTGATCATCCTTGAGATGTTTCTGCAGCTTAATTGGAGTCCACCTGTGGTAAATTCAGTTGATTGGACATGATTTGGAAAGGCACACACCTGTCTATATAAGGTCCCACAGTTGACAGTTCATGTCAGAGCACAAACCAAGCATGAAGTCAAAGGAATTGTCTGTAGACCTCCGAGACAGGATTGTCTTGAGGCACAAATCTGTGGAAGGTTACAGAAAAATTTCTGCTGCTTTGAAGGTCACAGTGAGCACAGTGGCCTCCATCATCCGTAAGTGGAAGAAGTTCGAAACCACCAGGACTCTTCCAAGAGCTGGCCGGCCATCTAAACCGAGCGATCGGGAGAGAAGAGCCTTAGTCAGGGAGGTGACCAAGAACCTGATGGTCACTCTGTCAGAGCTCCAGAGGTCCTCTGTGGAGAGAGGAGAACCTTCCAGAAGGACAACCATCTCTGCAGCAATCCATCAATCGGGCCTGTATGGTAGAGTGGCCAGACGGAAGCCACTCCTTAGTAAAAGGCACATGGCAGTCTGCCTGGAGTTTGCCAAAAGGCACCTAAAGGACTCTCAGACCATGAGAAAGAAAATTCTCTGGTCTGATGAGACAAAGATTAAACTCTTTGGTGGGAATGCCAGGCGTCACGTTTGGAGGAAACCAGGCACCACTCATCACCAGGCCAATACCATCCCTACAGTGAATGAATTTACTCCAGTGTACAGTGTCAAGAGTCAAGAGCATATTCCAGCAAAAATGGTGTCAACACCAGAACCAACTCTTGATGTAAAGCCAGTCCAATACAAGGCACTGTCATTCATACATTCCCCTTCGCTTACACAAAACAGGCCACTTTAGAGTTGATAATCAACCTAATAAACAATAATGCAAAATATTGGAAAGTACAAAAAAAGGAAAAAAAAAAGGACTACGGGAGAAGATGTAACTTCTGCACAGATAGATCATACTTTTGAACTTAGGACTTAGAACATTAAAACAATCTGGATGAGAACAAGCCTTTTATCCCAGCAGAGTTTACCAGTTCTATCCATTTAATTCTTCCAAAATAATATTAAATCTAGCTGTGAAGGTCCCTAAAGTCCTACTGTCTACCACACTACTTGGTAACTTATTCCATGTGTCTATGGTTCTCTTCCTGATGTTTGTGGGAAATTTACCCCTAACAGGTTTTCAACAGTGTCCTGGTGTTCTTGTTGAACTCATTTTAGAATAACAGTCTCGGTCCACTATACTAATCCCCTTCATGATTTTAAATGCTTTAATCATGTCACCTCTTAATCTCCTTTTTTGGAGCTACAGTATATCTCTGTCCTGCCTAGTAATGTCATTGTTGAGTAATGTAGTGCATGTTAAAAAAACTTTGTTGGAAAAATGGTGTCTTTTCACTTTTGCTGCATTAGTTCTAAGCAATCCAGCTATAAGATGGTGCCTGTGGTAGTTAAGCTGGTGGAGAAGTTAAGGCTATGATTTGCTGGTTTCTCACCCACCACTAACTCCTTGGTGCCTTAGCACCAACTGTTTACCACAGCTCAGTGATTGTGAAGTGCCTTATAGTGATATTTATTATAAACTGTGCTATATGCAAGCTTGTGAAAGATTTCATTAACTGACAAAGTTACATAAATTGCTACCTGGCAGTGTCGTATTACTTGTAGCTGTAGAGTAAGTGTGTTCATTTTACATAACCCGAGGATTTAAAACACCAGATCTGCTCAAAGAGATTTATGGTGCATAATTGCTTGACTTATCCTTGCTTTTTTCAGCGAAATGAAAGTAACGCTCAAGTCTTGCATGGGCTTACTGTAACAGAGAGCAACCAAATTCACTTTATTGTAACTTAAACCATTTATTGAATTTATTTAAATCAATTTTAGATTGTGGGAAGTTAGAGCCTATCCACTTTATTAAAATGTAATCTTGCATGTGCAGATAGCTTGACTCCAGGTTCAAAATCTGTTGCAGGGGCATCTGGTGCATGTTCTCCCCCTGTTCCTGTGGCTATCATGCTAATTCAGCTTCCATTCCTGCTGCCTGGCGTAAGATGATTGAATGACTCTAGAAGGCCTCAATGTGTTTGTGCTGGAGTCCCAATGCATCGTAAACCGTGTCCCAAATTTACCAGATGAAGCATAACATAATGTAGTGCTGTGCCTGTGTGCTGCATGCCAGTACCAAGTGTCAAAGTGATTCTTGCTCTTTACCTTGCTCTTTTACTTAAGTTGCTGTCCTTATGAGGTCAGCTTTCTGTTGCCACACTGTTGCAATTCATTTGCGACTTTGCAGGCTTGCTGTTTTTATCGAATCTTCTATAGATGCCATTGAATCTGTTCATTCACATGATGGAATGCAAAGCTCATAATGTTGGTAACTCACCCAAGGCTGATACAACTTGTAGCTTACCTTTCAAAGTTGCATCAGCAGTGGTCTTGATTGCTTTGCTGTCAGATAGAGCAGCAGGGATGTTAAGTGTTACGCTGGCATGCAGCAGAGTAGTGATGTTTCACACTGCACTTCTGTGCTGCAATCTGTTCATTATATGTGGCTAGGAAACTTTCTTGTGTAGAGCTGCAGATGGAATGAATATTTGGCTATCATCCTTCACTGAATTCATGCTGAAAACTATTTTCCATGTTTGGATCTCATCTTTGAGACTCTTCCCTCCATGCCTGCTCGGTTACAACTCTACAACCTGCCTCACTCCTTGCCTGTGCAGTTTCACACTACTCAATTGAGCTCAGTGGCAACTAGATCTGCCACACTTTATCCCAGCTCCAGTGCTGCCACAGCTCTGAGCTCCAATGGAAGTCAACAGATGGAGAAGAAGAGGTGGAGCTGTAGAGGTAGCAGTATCTCAATTGTCTTCCTTCCAGTACTAATGCTGGATACCAGATCTCAACCTCAAGACTCCCCAGCAACACTATTTTGGGTCTCCAAGGCGCTAGGTACTCTGCTAAGCTGGACAGTAGGTCTTCTCCTTATTATACTCTCTCTATTAAGTCAGTTCTTGATATTGGAGACTCATCACTGTTGCAGCTTGTCAGTGCTTCCACAATATTAGTAGAAAAGTATATAGAATTATATAGTACCAGTAATGTCTCACTGCATGATAACGTGCAGTGAATACACTTGACTTGAGCATTCATAGTTTTCATACTTTTTCTCTGTACATTTAGCATTCGTTTGTTCAGAGGTTGATGTGCTTGCTGCTTCTTGAGCAGTTCTTCTTTTCTCGACTATAATGGCCCGCTTCTACTCTTCTTTCGTCTGCATCTTTTCACGTTAAAACTGATTATGTCAGTGTTTGTGTTGCAATTGCTTAGTACGTTTTCTTTAATTTTTCACTTAAGCTGGCACTGAAGTCTTCAATCTGTCTCAAGAATAATTTAAGATATGAAGAGGTAGGGGAAGTGACAGCAAAGGTGGTAGAGATGAAAACGGCGCTCGTACACATGCACCGCATGGCTGCCCTGCTGCCCGCTGCCGAGAGTTGATTCTACAATAAAATAAAATAATAATAAAAAGAGGAATAACCTTGGAGGTCAATCATCACTCCACAAGTGGATAGTATTGTAGATGTCATGTAATATATGTGTACCAAACATCAGGTGAATAGGTCAAATGGTTTGCGAGCTACAGGTGATTTAAAATCCTGGACAGACAAATGAACAGCCACAGTAGAGTATTATATAAAAAGATTAGTATAACATTCTCAAAAACACTTAAGCTAATTCATGACCTTGGTGGGACAGCATCATCCAGCACAAAACAAGATCCAAACCAAGATGGGGCATCAGTCCACCCCAAGGCCCAGTCATGCAGAAACTCATACTCAGAATCACAGGAAGTAAATTAAGAGTTGCCAATTAACAAATCCTGTAGGAAATATAGGAGGAAATCTAAAGTGCCCAGAGAAACTAAGGCAAAACACGTAAATTCATTTTGAATTATTAAGTGACATACATATACCAAAGGGAATTGAAATACTGAAAGTGTATTGGTGGCTCTATTGAATATACTGCACTTTTTATTTCCCGGAATATCACATATGCATACAGTTGTACATTCCCATATACAGTAAAGCTTATATCTATGTGATGCATTATATAGGGATAAACATATAAAATGAAGAATTAAGTTTTATATTAATAATATAATAATTAGAACATTAGAACAATTTTGATCAGAACAGGCTATTCAGCCCAACTAAGCTGTCCAGTCCTATTGAAGATCTCAAATTACTACAGTCTTCCACACTACTTCGTAAATTATTGTATATATCTTTCATACTCTGTATGAAGAAAAATGTTCTATTTGTGTGAAATCGACCCATAACAAGTTTCAATCTATGTTCCTGTGTTCTTCTTTATTTTAAAGGAATAGTCAGGATCCACTGTTCTAATTACCTTCATAATTTTAAATACTTCAGTCATGTCACCTTTTATTCTCTGATTGCTTAAACTAAAAAGGTTCAGCTCCTTTAGTCTTTTGTTCAACTTTTCTAGTCTTTCCTCATAGCTTACACCTCTCAGTCCTGGAATCAGCTTGGTTGCTCTTCGCTGTGCTTTCTCTAGTGCTGCTATGTCTTTCTTTTTGTAATATGGAGACTCAAAGAGTACACAGTATTCCAGGTGAAGCCTCACTGGTGTGTTATACAGTCAGTCAGTCAGTCATCTTCCAACCCGCTATATCCTAACTACAGGGTCATGGGGGTCTGTTGGGGCCAATCCCAGCCAACACAGGGCGCAAGGCAGGAACAAACCCCTGGGCAGGGCACCAGCCCACCGGGTGTGTCATACATCTTAATCATAACTTCCCTTGTCTTGTCTTGAACTTTACACATTGTGATATGTAATCTAACATCACATTAACCTTCTTGATCACTTCTCTCCACTGTCTTGATGTAGACGTTATGATAAGATGAGTCCACTATGACTCCTAGGTCCTTCTCGTAATGAATGCTTTTAAGTTTCAGTCCTCTCATTGCGTATTCATTTCTACCATTCTAACATGTAATACCTTATATTTACACATGCCATAAATCTGTTCAAGCCTGTAGTCAGTCCAGGGCCCTTTGTAACAAGTTAGTCAATTCTACATGGTCTATCGCTCCATGTAGCTTGATATCATCTGCAGCTTTGACCAGCTAGTTGGTCATTTTGTGTTTCACGAAAATCAATGGCATCAGCACTGATCCACTTTTAACACCACCTAATTCTGAAAAGTTCCCATCACCATAATCCTTTGTTTCCTTTGTTTGAGGAAATGATGTACCCACCTACAGACCACACCCTGAATCCTAACTTCTTTTAGTTTGACCACTGACCTTTCATGTGGTACTGTATCAAATGACTTCTGGAAATCAAGATAAATTGCATTATATGCGTCTCTATGATATGCTTATGTTGCTTCTGCAGAGAATCACAGCATATACGGTGGAATGGTGGTACAGTGGTTAAAGGGTTAAAGATAATCCTTCAAAGCTCCATGAGTTGGATAAAATCTATGCATACACACTATGGTTTAACGTTTACATGTTCTACCTGCGTATACATACATAGGCCTTTTTGGTTTGTTCCAGTTTTCTTCTCACTTTAAGGAGATGTGTTTGTGAGTGTTCTCATGATTAGCTAGCATACCATCTACATATAAGCTACACGGTGACTTTCAGCAGGCTCAGTACGAATGAGCACAGCTATGTCTGCTGATGGACTTCCTCCTGATACTGCTGCAGTAGGCTCAAGCTTCCAAAGATCCATTAATTGAATTTAGAAGACGCAGATCATGGGTGTATACGGACATGAAGATTTATGGCGTACACTTTAAAAGCCTTACCTATCATTTTTGGTAATTTTTTCGTTATTCATTTGCACACAAAACTTAAAATCAGTTAGTGTGGCCTCTCAATCAAGTAGCTGTTGTCTCAATGCCTCCTGTTATAAGTAAAGTTTCTAAAGCTTTTATATTCTAGCACACTGTTTAAAACACAAATCATTTCAAAATGTATTTTAACAATTCAGTACTTGAATACTATTAGTAAACAGTAGGATTAAATTATATAAAAGGATAAATCAAATTACCAACATAATGAGGAACGAATACAACACCGGAAAGTTTGTAAAGGTTCTGTCAACAGCCGATTTAATTAAATGTAACTGCCTGTCACATAAACAGTTTGAGTTCTTGAACTCGGTGACATTTTTAATTATCAGGTAACACGCTCGGGGCTGCGTGATGGTTTGGCCTTGATATTTTAACATGCAGCAGGATCACACAGTGTAAAATCAATGATTGGGTAAATATTTGGCATTAGCTGTAAACAGCCCCATCTTCTGGATTACAATGATAGAACTGATAGAGTAGAAACGAAGATAGCAGAAACTAGAATGGGGGAGGGTTGTGTGGCAGCCATATTGAAAAATGTATCAGAAGTAAATAATTAAAATGTTGCACATATTTTTTATATTTAAACATGGGTTTGCATTTACAAATCGCATCATAAATAAATAAACTGGATTTATTTCATGATGTATCCATTACCAGAACTTCCTCAGTTTAATTACCTATGGGGGCCAGAGTCTATCCTGGTGAGATTAGGGGAAAAGTAACAACAAACCCCAGACCTGATACCAATAATTCCTTGCAGGGCACACATCCACTCATACATGGAGCATTAGAGGATCACCGATCTGCCTGAATGGCATATCTTTGGGGGACGTTGAAGATGATTGGCTTATGCATCTGAATAACAGAGCATAAAATCAATGAGCTGAGCACCAATTTATACAGTATTAAATAAAAACCTCATATCTTTGCAGCCTTTGTACTTTACTTTGATGAGCAAATTCACCATAACATTCTCTAATCCAGTGGTTCCCAAACTCGGTCCTAAAGACCCACTGTGGCCTCAGGTTTTTATTCCAGCCAAATTCACAATCTATATATATATAAAAGTCAATGTGTGTGTGTGTGTGTGTGTGTGTGTGTGTGTGTGTGTGTGTGTGTGTGTGTGTGCGTGTGTGTGTGTGTGTGTGTGTGTGTGCATGTATGTATGTTCCAGCATCACTTCTGAATGGCTGGAGCTATTTTCATGAAACTTGATACACATGTTTCTCATTGGTCGACTAAAAATACTGTAGAGTGAAATCAACCTTAACCCACCACCATCTGGGTAGTGATCTTGCGGCCTTGTATGCATGTTATCATCCAGTTGACACTTGGAACGACCACTAGAGTGCGAACTGAAGGTGACTGCCAGCATTACTTTATGTTTGAGCACCACCGCAACCCTGTTACCTTTGAAATTAAATAGACATGGCCGGTTCTGAGCGCCATACATATAAGACTGCAAGACAAGCACATTAGTGAGTGTTCATTGTTTGTTAATTTATTTTTATTTTTAAAGTTTTTTTTTTTAATTATATTTTTCTCAAACAATTAAAAAAAAACACTTTACTTTCCTCCCGGGCAACGCCGTTTTTTTCAACTATTTAGTGATAATAATTGATCTAATTTATTTAGATGTTTTTTTCCCTTCTCTTATTCTGCCTTTAGAAAAGCACAGCAGTATATTTTTTACATTTATAACACATTTAGAAATATTTCAACTTTTGTTATAAATGCTCACCTCTCTTTTTTGTTGTCCTATTGTTTTGTTATTTTTTTGTGCAGTTTGCACCCTTCAATGTATCCTAATAATGATAATTAAAACAAACAGAACTGACAGCCAGATGAACAGCACTGAATGATGAAAGACTGCAATAGCTTTAACATCAGACCCACATTAGTAGATAATAACTTAAACAATCAGAACACTTGGAAATGTAGAATGAGATTGTGCAATTGTGAATTTCCCCTTGGGATTAATAAAGTATCTATCTATCTATCTATCTATCTATCTATCTATCTATCTATCTATCTATCTATCTATCTATCTATCTATCTATCTATCTATCTATCTATCTATCTATCTATCTATCTATCTATCTATCTATTATATATTGTATTGAGGATTACTTGTGTTCTGTGTATTTTATTGTATTGACCCCCTTCTTTTTTTATCACCCACTGCATGCCCAACCTACCTGGAAAGGGGTCTCTCTTTGAACTGCCTTTCCTAAGATTTCTTCCATTTTTTCCCTACTAGGGTTTTTTTGGGGGAGTTTTTCCTTATCTTCTTAGAGAGTCAAGGCTGGGGGGCTGTCAAAAGGCCTATTAAAGCCCATTGCGGCACTTCTTGTGTGATTTTGGGCTTTACAAAAAGAAATTGTATTGTATTGTATTGTATAAAGTCTGTGTGCAATTTAAAATAGTTGTAACTTTGTAAGTATATGTGATAGAATTCGTAAAAAGGATTAGAAAGCTTGGTGTATCTAGTTTTGTTTTTTGTTTTTTTTTGTCTTTAGAAGTTTTATTTTTGCCATATTTGGGGAACTGAAAATCCACATGAGTCTGTTGAACATGAAAGAGATTCTTAATGTGCTAATGTGTGGTGTGCTTTGAGAAAAAATCAAGTCATAGGGCCATTCTTTTTTTGAAGGGCGTGTTGTTAACGGTGATAGCTATTTAGAAATGCTGCAAAATTATTTTATTCCTCAACTTGAACAATTAGGACTAATAGAGAATACAGTGTTTTAACAAGATGGTGCTCCTTGTCACCTTTCCTTTGCATGTTAGACAGTTTCTACATGAGAAATTCCATAACAGATGGATTGGAAGAGGTGGACCATTTTCTTGGCCTCCACGTTCGCCAGATTTGACTCCATTGGATTTCTTTTTATGGGGACATGTGAAAACTAATGTTTATTCAACCAAACTTTGAGCGTTAGAAGACTTGCAAGCTAGGATAACTGATGTGATTGCTGGTATTACTGAAAATCAGCTTGAAAATGTTTTCCGAGAACTACAGAATTGCATTACTCTTTGTATTAGTAATGATGGTGGACATGTTGAAAATTAACAAGAACAATAAAAAATGTAAGTATTTCTTCTTTCTAATTCTTTTTACAGATTCTTTCTATCACATATACTTACAAAGTTACAACTATTTTAAATTGCACATTGACTTTATGGACACCCTGTATTAATACAAATGTAATCAATGTATGCCCTCGATAAATGCACACCCATATATCTAGAAATGCAGGGGTTCAAGTCATTTTCTTTTATCTTAATTTATAAATTCCTCCCATATCCCTGGCTTCTTGACTTGAAAACACTGCAAAACATACTTGATCAAATTTTGTTGGGGCCAAAAGGCACTGGGCTAAGCTTCTTGGAATGTTGCACACATTTTTTCAGTGGTCTTCAGGAATGAATGGTGGAACAGGAAAATCAACAAAACGGGAACATCCCTATTGATGTCATGGCAGTTGGTGACATCACAGGATGGACCTCAGGCAATTTGCAGCATTTGAGCCCATTTTAGTTAGCTGCTTCAATTTTTAGAAGCCACTTATTCCATTAGAGGGTTAAGGGGGAATCAGTGCCTCTGCCTCTTTGATTTGTTCAGTCTGATTCCAGCCAGATGTTGCTGGTGTACTCTGCATTAGAATAAGTAAATCTAGAAAATTAATGAATTAATAAATGAATAAATGACCAGCCCCGCCATCTTCTCCATCCAAGAAAAAAAGATTTCTGTATGAGCTTTTCCTGTATTTCATGTGCTGACTTTGTATATGTGTGTGTGTGTGTGCCCTGAGATATCGGGTGCCTACCACTTGTTATGAAAGATAATCAATGAAACTACCTTAACTGTCTGTCTCAATAAATGAGAAAAGAGACTCAGAGATAAAGTAATGTCTGGTAAAGGTAGAGGGAGCTTTGTCAGGGCAATTACAGAAAATTGTTAGACTTATTACTGACTCCCATGAAGTTCTGTTGTGGAAACCACTAATTTAGAACATTAGAACAATTGTGGTGAGACACAACACACAGGAGTCCTGTGCAATCAGAAAATGCCCATATGCTGGACTACAGCTATGAGTCACGAGCAAGCCCTACACATCATGGACATGAGAAAGCTGTATTGAACACTTAATTTGCAAGATGGCACCATGTTATGAACATCTGTGTCTGTAGTATTATTGGAGTAGTGCCTATTGGTGATAAAGTGCAGGAAGCCCGCCTGCACTGGTATGGCCACATTATCCAAAGAGAACGCCACTCAGTGGCAAAAACTTCCCTCCATCTCAGCCCACAACCTAAACAACCATGCCCTCAAGTAGCAGTGGGTTAAGAGACGTCATGTGGCAAGTTAAAGCCAATAAATAAGATACTTTAGATTGGGAGAAATGAAGGGAGACATGCAAGTCGGGAGATCCTGTGGTAGTGTGTGGTAAACATTGAGGAAGAAGAACAACTGTGCCGAGAATAGGGTATTCAGCCCAACAAGCTCCAAACTGGAATTCACAGTACTAATTTTTTTAAACCATTCAATTATATCACCTCTTAATTAGCATTTGCTAAAACTCAAAATGTCTCACCCCTTCAATCTCTCTTCATAGCTCATACCTCTCAGACCCAGAATCAGTCTAGTCACTCTTCTCTCTGGACTTTCTCAAGTGCTACTATGTCCTTTTTGAAATATGGAGACCAAAACTAAATACAATACTCCAAGTAAGGTCTCACTAGTCTCTCTATATATAAAATCCAAAATCTGTCTTTCTGTCGGTTTGTATGTCTGTCCACTTTTCACAAGAGAACTACTAAACGGATTTATATCAGGTTTTTTATATAATTTGCTTGAACATTCCAGTTGATTTTGCAACTTCTCTCATCACACTAAGAATCATAGTTCGCTTGCAGGTTTGCGCTAATCCAAGACAGAGGCTGTGGGCCAAGGTGAGGATGAAGCATGACATCAGGAGTGCGGAGACGGGCAGGGCCCATGTCACTCACATGCCAGCCACCGTTGGAGTTGTTCTACCTCTGCATTTTGGAGTGTACCTTGCCTCTGCTTAGCTAGTGATATCTGTTTGTTTATTGATTTTTAAATTTTATCCTTTTTCACTACTATGGGTGAGCTGCAGGGGTCGGCTAGTATGTTACATAACTTAAGCATGACCTCCCTTGACTTGTACTTCAAACATCATGATATATCAATGAACATCCTATTAGGCTTATTGAGCGCTTTGATACACTGTCCAAATGCAGATAGTGATGAGTCCGCTATGACTCCCAGGTCCTTCTCATTGTTGTACTCCCATGTTTCAGACCTCCCTTTGTGTATTATTCACCCTTCCATCTAGTTTGGTATCATCTGCAGAACTTAACCAGCATTTTTATTATACCCTGTGTCACGATCATTTAAGTATATTATAAAAGAGATGCGGCTCCAGCACTGACTCCTTAAGGGCACCACTTTTAACATCAAGATCGCTTTACCATAACCATTTGTTTTCTGTGTTTAAGTCAAATTTGTACCCACCTACCAGACCACACCATGAACTGCCACTTACCATGATCACAAATCTTTAATGTAGCGCCTTATCAAAAACATTCTGAAAATTAAGTTAAATAATATTACATGCACCTTTCTTATTGTAAACTCTTGTTTCTTCCTCATAGAATTCCAGCATATTAGTAAACTCAGGTTTACTATTTGTTAATACTCCTGTTCTAGACATCTGTGCTGGACTTTTTCCTTAATTTACCTGTAATGCATGTTAAGCTTAATGGCTTACTGTCCCAAAACGTTTCAAAGCATGAGGTGTTATGGAATAAGATCTCAACTGTCAGGGAGGTTATGCAACCAGAGAAAAAGAATGAAAAAGATATGACAATGAGCACAGACCTGGTTTGGTGTGGATAGAAGGTATGTTGGAGAGGCACCCAGCTGCTCAGACAAGGAATGATGTATAGCAAAGCCTTTAAGATTGTGAATTTTTGTTGTTGTGTGTGCCTCACAGTAAGGCAACCAGGGTTTATGTCCTGGGTCCTCACTGCATGTTTGCGTGGGCTTGCTCCATACTCTGGTTTCCTCCCACTGTCCAAATACATGCAAATTAGGGGAATCGGCGATGCTAAATTGGCTGAAGTGCGTGGGTGTGTGTGCTCGCCCTGCGATGGACTGGCACTCAGTCCAGGGTTTGTTCTTGCCTTGTACCCCATTACTAGCTGGGAAAGACTCCAAACCGCGGCCCTGGTCTGGATTAAGTGGGTTAGAAAATTACATGACACTTTGTATTTTTCTCCCTTTGTCATTCACGAATTCTTATTAATAAACCATTGAATGAAATACAACTAAAATAATTTTTTGCAGTGTTTCTCTTGGTTAGATACAGTAAGGTGACAACATCACAATGTCTTAATTGTTGAATAACAACAACTAGAAGATTACCATAAGGAACCATATATTTTAGAATAGGTTTGTAGTTCTTTTATAAATAACTAGTCATTTAGCCCGTTACAATAACGGGCGCTAGAACAGTAGTGCATAAACATTAGTAGGAACAGTCTATATTAAATGGTAAGGGACTTTGACCTCATTCTTTTTGTTGGTCGTATTTTTCTTTCTTTCAGCCTTTCTTTTGTTGATGGTTACTTGCTGAGCTGACCGTTCTTCGTGGGCTGCCGCCGTGTATTGTGTGTCTTTAATTTTCTGTGACAGTAATACTGTCTTGTACGGCTCTATTCAATAAGGGCGCGTAGATAATTTAGTTCAAATGGGTCTGGAATATGTGAAGAGCAACAGGTGCAGATCTTTATTTACGCGCGCCTTTATTCGCTGCGCCCAATTGAGGTCGTCCTTTTGAGGCTCGCCTTTTTGTGCGCGCCCTTATTGAAGGATGCCTGTGCGCGCCCTTATTGAAGGATACCGTCTTGTACGTCCACTGGCTTGTACGTTCAAAATATACGTCCATACGTCCGTAATATACCTTTAATTTTCTCTGGCGGTAATACAGGCGTGTGCGTCGGTAATATGCCTTTAATCTCCTCTGACAGTAATACTGGCTTGTATGTGGCTGTAATATGCATCACTGTATTGTGTACCTTTAATTTCCTCTCGCAGTAATACTGGTTTGTATTTCCGTAAAACGCCTCTAACTTTCTCTGACAGTAATATCGCGCATAGCACCGTGCCCTGCGCATGCGCACTTCACCAGAAGACACCCACACACGGACACCTGGACGCACATAGGGATTTTATATATATAGATAAAACACATACTACTTTTCTGCAGCTCTCTCATGTCGGCTCTATCTCATTCTCTACGGTGGGATGGCTATTCCATTTACCAACCTTCCAGTTGGCACTTAGAAGCTCCCGTACTCGCTTTTCTCTCTCTCTCTTTCTCTGCCAAGGTCCTGGCCTCCGATCTTCCTGTCCATCTCACTTTGCAACTCTAGATTATATAGACCTTTGTCTTGGAGTGACTTTTAAGGGAAGGATTGGGCTAAGTTGTGATCAATGATGATATCCTTAGCTACATAAGATTAACGGGCAATAGTTCCCTCTGTCATTTACAATTATTTATTTTGCTGACACCTTTATCCAAAGCAACTTACAACATGGAAGATACATTATGGTCACACAGTGTCAGTGGCAGGATTGAAGGGTTTGAATTCCAAAGGCTTTAAAAAGATCAACATCTCACTCAAATTCAGCTTGTTCTTGACATCTTAGTCCAAGAGTGTCAGACTCAGATCTTGGAGGGCACACAGTGCCTGCAGGTTTTCATTCAAGCCACTTTCTTACTTGTAAAATGCAAAAGACATCTTTTGCCTTAATTGTAAATGATTAGCTCTTTCAAATTCATAACCCCTATTGTTTCTTTTCTTTCTGGGAACACAGTCAAAATCTTTTGTTGACCAGAATAGATTAATATTTGTCAGACCTTCACTTTTTCCTTTACAAAAGGGATAATTCAGTCAAGCAAAATTAAGACAAAATAAGTAGGTTCCATTAGCAGCAGCAACTAATTAAGAAAGCAGCTGAAACAGAAATCTGTAATCTGACAGCTCTGATGTAGTGCAATTTGTACAAGGAGTGGATGGAAAGATTGATTAAAAGAAGACCAGAATATTACAATGTTTTAACAGTGCTTTTCACTTTTATTGAACTCTTTTATAGGAAATGTCATTCACGTGACAAGTTTAGGTTTATAGGCCGTCAACTTTATCTTTGTTGTTAGTTGCTTGTGGGTGGCAAACCAATACAGGATTTCCAAATAACTGCATGAAAACATGTTAATTTCTTGAAATGAGATTAATTATGATATGAACAATGCCACTGAAATAAAGAATTTTATGTTTCTAGATGACACATTTAAAACAGCAAGACTATGACCCATTGAGGAACCAGGAGATAAGTGTGAAAGATTCCTGAACTCTTCAGAGCCACAGGCAGGGTTTTACATTATGGAACCAAAGCTTTGAGAAGTAAGACCAGACCAGAGGGCATCCCTTACTGGTTGTACAAGAGCTGCCCTTGGTTGACAATAAGACTCTGGAGACTGATGAGGGTCATTTAGAAGAAAGGCAGAATGCCAGAGAAGTGGAAAATGGCAGATGTATGTTTCATCCCTAAGAAAGAAGAATCCAAGGACCTCTCAAATTTTCAGACCATCTCACTCTTGAATGTTGATGGCAAACATTTTCCTGTCAATCATTGTCAATCTAGTTCATGTTGGTCAGTCAGTACATTGATAAAGCAGTACAGAACAGTGGCATCCCAGGAGTGTCAGGATGCCTAGAACACACCAGCAGCCTATAACAGATTATTGGGGAAGCAAAATAACACAAGTGAGACCTCACAGTGTTGTGGCTAACCTGCATTAATACCTATGGCTCCATTCCACACTAGTTGGTATGTACCATACTGATAAAGTACCATCTTCCAGGCAAGGTACAAGATCTCCTGAAAAACTACTTTGATTTAAGATGAGAATATCAAAGGCTTGAAGTGGGGATAGATAGATAGATAGATAGATAGATAGATAGATAGATAGATAGATAGATAGATAGATAGATAGATAGATAGATAGATAGATAGATAGATAGATAGATAGATAGATAGATAGATAGATAGATAGATAGATAGATAGATAGATAGATAGATAGATAGATACGTTATTAATCCCAAGGGGAAATTCACAATTGCACAATCTCAGTTATCCTGTTTGCCGCAACAATACATCTGCTCATGAAGTCAGAAAAATAACCAAGCCAAGGTCCAATGAGGAGGTCCATTGTATGATAACAGCCCACTCAGTTATTCATGGATGACATGTCCATAACAATGAGGTCAGTGGTGGAGGGCAAGTGGATGCTGGATGACCTAGGAAAGTTGGTTACCTGGACCTTGATGACATTCAAGTTACGTAAGTCTGGAACTGAAAAGATGGAGGGTGGACAATGCTACTTGGCTTAAAATTGGAGGAGGAGAGATACCAACACAATTAAATGAACCAGTGAAAAGAATGGGGAAGTGGTTTGATGACAGCCACAAGGACACTACAAGAATTGAGGTAGTGGTGGGACAGGCAGAGAACAGGGTGCAAAGAGTGGAGTAGAGCAGCTTACCAGGGAAATACAAAGCTTTTTGTTACCAGCATGGGCTCTTGTTATGGTTTCTCTGGTTGTATCTGACTTCCCCATAACAATAGTGCAGGAGATGAAAATTAACATCAGCAAGTATTTGAGAAGGTGGTTTGGCATACCAAAGAGCTTTGGCAATACTAACATCTACAGGCTGAAGACCAAGCACCATATCCAAATCAGAGGTCTAGTTGAGGAGTTCCAGTTGACCACGGTAAGACAAGTGGTGATGTTATGCAACTGCAAAGAAAACAAGGTCAGGGCAGCAGGAATAGAAGTCTGCATGTGGTGAAAATGGTCAGCCCCAACAGCAGTGAGTAAGGTCACTACTAGGTCCATAGCATTGCAGTGGCTGAGTGTGGGGAGCATCCCAAGGATAAGCTGGGGAAAAGTGAATCCCCGAGAGACTTGGTGGAGTCTGAAATCTGGTCCCTGGTTCAAGAGGGAAGGCTGATGAAAGCAGTTGGAATGACACAAAAAGGTAAATGGATGTGGTGGGAAGCAGGTAAGGGAAGGAAGAAAACGTTGAGTGACCTGTGGTCAGTGGAGGCCAGCAGAATAAGGTTTCTCTTCCTCAGTGTCTGTAACATCCTTCCAAGTCCTACAAATCTGATCATCTGGAGGCAGAGAGAAGTCCTGCAATTCAAGCAATGTGGAAATCCAGCACATTTTCGGGCACATTTTGTCTTCTTGCAGTGCAGCACTGACAAAGAGATACCACTAAAGTTATGATAAGGTACTAACAACATTGACTGCACTTGTGAAAAATGAAACATGGAAATACAGGTAAACTGATAAGAGACCACGGTTTATTACTTTTATGAATAGTGAAAACAAGGCCTCTCGGTCAATGGAGAGTGGTGTGCTGGGAACAACTGAAGATGAGTAGATGAGTTGACATGCATCTCACCTTCGCACAGGGTATTGTCAGCCCTACCCTGATACAAAAAGGGTTAATCTGGTCCAGAAGAATTAAAACCATTATCATGCTGGAGATGACAGTACCATGGAATGAGCACATGGAGGAGTCCTACATGACGAAAATGTGCAAATACCAGCCACTGGTGGATGACTGCATTGAGAAGGGGTGAAAATAAAGTGCCTGCCATGGAAGTCGGAGTAAGAGATTGCACTGAAGATTCTAGGTATCAGAGAGTAACAGTTGAAGAAGCTTTGCAGCACAGTGGGCCAAAAGGAAGAGAAAGTATCACAATGGATGTGACTATGGAGAGAGGAGTGATGGTTAAGTCACCTGGCTCAGGCTGGGTCTGGTCAACCTGGCAGAGGATGTTGTGATGAGCTTTGAAACATCCAGTGACAAAGGGAGTCACCTGACAGTGAGCAAGGTAGCAGCTGTGCCATCCAGCTGTATGTACATATGTAAATAAATTAATTTATATTATTTAAGAAAAATTAGTTTTTCTCAAAATATTTAATGTAATGTGTTTGATTGTTTGAGTAAGTTTATTAAGGAGCCATATTTAAATGTCAATATTTTATAATTGGCATTTGTTGGCTGTATAACAAAAGGGGGTACACTTGAAAGAAGGTAAGAAAGCATATGAACTTTTACTTGACCTGAATTTAGTCTTGATGTTTGTGACTTTTCATTTTAAAATGGACTTTTTTTTAAGATTTTACACATGCACCTTGATAATCTACTCTTTTCATTGCCTTATGTGCATTCACATTTAGAAAAATGTTGTGTTGCACTAACAAAATTGAACTTAGTATTTAGAACAAAAACAAAACTTTAGCTGATTTCATTGTATTGTTTTAGTTCAAAAGACTAATGTACAAAATAGGTTTAGATATACTTAAATATATGAGTTGGCATAACTTTAATTATGTTATGAATTTACAAGAATCAAGATTAAAGTATCTATTTAGCTTGGCCAAGTTTCACAGCTTGTTGAGCCAATGAAATGTTTAAATCATGTAAAACATGATGCTCAAAGGTTGAGCTAACTTGAAAAGTGTGATGAAATCAGTTACTTAATATTTTTAAGTTGGGCACACAGTACTTTTTTATTGTCTGTGTCTGCTACCTGAAGATTTCTCTCTCACCAAGAAGAGATTCACAGTTGGCACCTCATATACATATGATGTCGTCTAACATTGTCCTGGAATTCATCTCCGTTTCTTCCCCTTGGTACTTTGTTTTGATGCCCCCTTAGAGGTCTGGTTTCCAAGGTGGCTCTTGTCTTTACAAATTGACATACTGACAGAGGTGTTTTCATACTGCACCTTCCATCTCCTGTCACCTCTACAGGACTCCTGAGGACCTTTGCCCAGTTTTGTGCAATCCTGGTAGTGTTCTTCTCTCTAGCAATCTCTTGTTAGCCAGGCGCTCCAGTTATATAGAAATATGGGCTATATATTTTTAAAAAGCATAGTCTGACATATTTATTTACTCTGAAACAAGAAGTGGGTTGTTCTTTTTTTTTCTTGATTACCATATGATATCATAACTTCAGGTTAGCCTTAAACCTTTACCCTAGCCATCAAGTTGCCACCCTTATGTACAAACAGGAATTGGAAGCTTAACTTAAATACAACCACCCATCTAAAAAATGTGCTTTAATAAGGTACAGTCAATTAATACTGTGTTAAGTACTCGCTTTCACACATATACATATAACCATCCATGCCTACACAGAAACACACACACACACACACACACACACACACACACATATATATATATATATATATATATATATATATATATATATATATATATATATATCATGTCAACTTTTATGTTAACCTCTGCACATCTGACCGTCCTGCATCCCCGTCTTTTTCTCTTCAGCAGAACTGTTTAACTCCCTGGCGATTTGCGCCGAGCACAATGACGTGGGCGTTTCTCATTATAAAGAGCTAAGACGCTCGGAAGTCGCGTTCATTCCGGCTTTAGCAAACTCCGTGGCTTATCTGTCAGCTGTGATCCGATGCAATCTGGATATGTGCGCCTTCTTCGAAGCAATTGCCTGCAAACGTTGTTTCTCCGGATCGAGCGCTAGTTTCGTTGCGTGATTTTGGATATGTGCATGAACAGTATGCGTGGCCATTTACTTCAATCACAAGGCAGCTAACAAGCTTTTACTTGGGTTGGATGTACAGTTCTCTTTCCTTATGAAGAAGGCAAAAGTAAGTGGAAGCGATTTATTCTTACTTTTTTTAAGGGGAAGCAATTACTTGGACTGGATTTTGGACATTATTTTGAAATCGTGAAGCAGACCATGAACATGGCAAGATCTACATTTTCGTACAATAAGTTTGTTCTTATTGTTTATGATTATAGGGTGGTGCATGATAGAAGACGATGCATGCTAGCAGTCTAAAGAGCGGTGGTATACGCATGCCTGCGTCACAAACTGCTGAACCATTCTAATTAGTGGATCATCTTGTTACGTCTGCTCACGATTGTTTCTTACATATCTAGAGATAATGCAGGGCAAACTGTGCAGTTTATCCATGCTTGCCTCGGAGTGAAAGCTGCACGAAACACAGATTAGCGTTTTGATGATTAACACTTCTGACTTTCGATCTTGCTGCCTCAGTCTGATTTCTGTCCCGGACGCCGTGCGCGGCTCCAAATGATTTTGGGAACACCTTAGCGAGTCTATATGTCACCAGTAAAATACTTGCTTCGTGTGACACTAAATATTTCGTGACGTTAAAATGAAAGGAAAACCAACGTGAACAAAAGCACAGTGGAGTAGTACGTCAATTGCGCCACAAAAATCGCAGATTGACACTTGTACAGCGATAATTTAGGGCAGCCTCCGAGTCACTCGCTCAGACGCTTTCGTGGGATATTCTGCACAATTCACTCTTAACACTCTCAAATAATGCAAGATATAAACGTCACAAAACAGCATGTTTTGCGTTCAGATATGTCAGCGGTCCATTCCTGGGTTTATTCCTGTTGCGCCCCACGCTGCAGAAAAGGGCAGCCAAGCCACACTTTGACTAAGCAGGTTTAATAGATCGATTGGTAAAGCGCTATATTAAATTATGTTTTTTCGTCACACCCTCTGATACAGACCAGCGTCCCGGCCAGGGTTAGTTCTTACAACATGGCACTTGCTGCCGGAACTTCAAAAAATGACTGGACGCCATCTTCCTAGTTCACATCACCGAGTCCAGTGGTAGACGAATGCAGAAAAATGTCTTATTTGAAGGCAGTGCTGTGTGTTGTCTAAAGAGCGCCTGCCTCGTGATGGATGTCAGTGATAAAGGTACTATATCAGACTGATTTAAAGCTTGAATTAAATTTCAGGACCAATGCACATAATAATTGGTAAGCACAGTTACCCAAAACGTAAAGTTGCACGACTTTCTCAAAATAATTAACAGGTTTGTCGACATGTAAAATGCAAGATTATGCCCATCATAGACGACTAAAATAGGGACATTCCCAACGTGCGCAATGAAAAATCGCATGCGTGTTCAGAAAGTAATCACGCAATTAGGAGTTGTGAAAGGCTTCTGTCAAACAATCCAAAATCTTGCATGAGCTGCTAGTATCGTTTCCATCATAACTTAATAATATAAGTCTTTGAGCATGCACATTATTAATGCAATAACTTTGTAGCGTTGTACAGTGTATGTCATGTTATATTCTGTAAAATATTAATTACATTCAAATGCTATCTATCTATCTATCTATCTATCTATCTATCTATCTATCTATCTATCTATCTATCTATCTATCTATCTATCTATATGACACCTACCAGTGTTGCGGAAATTACCTCCCGTATTTATACTGCAATCATTGATCACCGTCTTGTCATTGTATTTGCTTAATGAGATTATGACATGCACTGTAAAAAAGTAAAGAAGAAAAAATTAGCAGAAATGATGTTCATTGGTGGGTTTTGTCGATCAATATGCCTGGCTCTGCCGTTCGAGATAAAGTACTGACAGCCCTAACTTGCGCTTGCAGTGCCCGACGCCTTTTCATCCCTCTTCATTTTTACTAAGGCGCCTTATTGAGCCTCCTCACACAGCTGCTCGGCACATCCAGCGCTGTGCGCGATCTCCTCAGTTGCCACCAAAACGCCGAAAAAAACCTTTCTTTCCGTTTTTTCTTTCTCTCTTCTCTTCATACCTTTCCAAAGTTATTTTCAGCCTTCTCTCAAAATCTGAACGCTGTCTTTTATGGCTTCTTTTACTGTACATAAATATACGGATCACCAGTAGCTCCGAGAGGGCAAGCTTTTTTGTCACAGATGTCTATCCAATTATTTTTTATGTGCAAATATATTTGTGTAGTACAGCTCTTAGTCAGTTCCCAACCTTTTAAAATATGTAAGATATGTTTAAAGATTGTCTTCGCAACTCGTGTCTGTTTCACATATTTCTTTACATTATTTTACTATCCACGCGCCTATCGTTTTTCAAACCCGCTAACTGTAGTTGTACAATTCGATCCCGATCGGCGAGTATCGGACGCAGGGCAGAAAACAGCACTGAAGAGGATGGTAGCTACTTTATTATACCATCATTTGTTATAAAATTAATTAAAATAAATATGAACTCTAATGCTTTTACTTACCTTTAAAATAATATTATCATTGCATTTGAATTGCTGGATGATAAAGCCAATGAAATTGTATTCTGATTAATAATTTAAATATCACTAGTAGTAATTGTGGGTGGTATCGTGCCTAGCAGTATGAAGATCCGGGTTCGCGCCCCTGGCGCTGCCTGAGTGGAGTTTGTTTGTTCTCCCTGTGTGAGAGTGAATTTCCTCCGGGTGCTCCGGTTTCCTCCCACTGTCCAAAGTCATGCACGTTGGATGAATTGGCAATGTTACATTGTCTCTGGCGTGTGCTTGCTGTGTGTGTGCGCGTTCACCCTGCGATGGACTGGTGCCAGTCCAGGGTTTGTTCCTGCCTTGCGCCATATGCTAACTGGGTTAGGCTTCAGCACATATCCCAAAACCCATATGCCCTCGTCTCTCGCGGTCCAGGTCTCGATTAAGCATTTAAGATAATGAAATGAAATGACAATTCGTAATCGTAATTCACAGTGGTGTCAAGTTAATGCCTCTGTTAGACAGGTTCGCATTGTAAGTGTACAGTTTTATGGCTTTAAAAACTTATTCTCGTTTATTATTTGATAGATATATCAAGAGACACTCTTTATATAAACAATAATACAGACAGACAGATTGCAATGAAAGGCACTATACAATGGGAAGTTAGATCGATAGATATGAAAGGCATTATATAATGGAACGTTAATGTAGATAGATAGATAGATAGATAGATAGATAGATAGATAGATAGATAGATAGATAGATAGATAGATAGATAGATAGATAGATAGTAGGCCTACTTTATTTGTCCCAAGAGAAAATATAACTTTTAAAGAAGCTCAAGAACTGTAAAAATGTTATTACAAAAAGCAACAACCTCCCACAAACACACACACTTCTGAATTACACAAACGAAGAAAACGTCTGCCCTGGCTAAAGATAACAGAGCGGTCACAGTAATGCATTATAAAGACGTACCGCCGCAGGTATGTGGTTAAGAAGACTTAAGAAGATAGTCATAAACACTTAATTCAATTAATGATCGCTCCCGGCAGCTTTTGTGCGCAGGGCATGAAACGATTGCGGACTGTGAGGCAGTCTATGACTATGCGCAAACACCGGGGCAGTTCAGATTGCGTGTGCTTGGTATGTGGAAGGGAAGAGGGTAGGGATTGGTGGGGAATCTGAACTGGCCAAAGCACCAGGCTTGTGGGTGAACCCAATTAATGTGGTAGCAGTACTAGCCACACCGCGACCATCAGCAGTTTTTCTGTTTATTATTATTATTATTATTATTATTATTATTATTATTATTATTATTATTCAGTATCTCATTTTGGATACAGTGGTGCCGGTCCCAAGTCCGGATAAGTGGGCAGGGTTGGACTCAAGAAAAGCATCCGGCCGTAAAAATAACTCCGAAACCTCTATTGGAGAAGTCTAGTAAAAAAAACAGCGATCCCATATAAACATGTGAATAGCTACTGAGGAGGAGGAAGAAGAAAAGACATATACATCTAACTTCCCGTAATGCATTGTTCTCACCGTTTTCTTAGAGGGAGCCGCGACTCCCGCAGATCGGAAGAAATCAAAGGGTTGAGGTCTTGTACTTTGTGGTACTTTTCTTGCACAACCTGCTATAACCCCCAGAGGGCCCCCTAGCCCAGCTGGAGAGCCGTCCCTTTTGCCCTGCTGCGTCCTAAGCTCACAGAGCTGTGCAGTCCCGGTTGTTCGCTACCGGCCTGAGACTCGGTAGTATGAGGAGCAGCGTATCACTATGTTAATCAGTAATGCGAGAAGTCAACACAGGAATGCACATGCATCCAGTTGAATTTAAGAATGGGGAAATACCAAAACGGACGTTTCCTTGTTGTAAATGTTTGGGTCATGTGCCCAGTGCCCTTCACTCTTCCATAAAACATACGAATTGTTAATTATTATTTCTGACTGGCAGGTCACTTGTTTACTTATTGGTGCCTTTTTTGAATGTTGCTAAGACTCGCCCAGTTTCAAATAACTGGGATTACTGTAACTAATAAAATGAAGGAAGCAAAGTGTAAACGTATAAGGGATACTAATGTCTCCTCTGAATCCGCATGATAATCGATTTTTGTTGGCTGGGAGATAGTAGTTGTGTAATTTGTACTTTAGGGTACTTTTTTTATAGGCTTGGCTTGACTATAGTGATCATAGTTAAGTGGTAAATATTAACTTTATTGGGATTTCTGTTTTTTCCCTCTGGTGACTGGCCAGTCTAAAGGTAGTGTATTTCTGGTTAAACCATTTTAGTGTACTATGAACTGGTATTGATTATTAATTTTATTTGGTGTCCATTTGAATTAGTTCCAAAAGGAATTACTTTTATAATAATCTTATTGTAGAAGAGCAAAGTAATAAAGCAGCAACGTCTCAAGACCAGGGTGCTGAGTTCAAATCCTAGAACAGGATATGTTAGTGCAACATTTGTCTGTTCTTCCAGATATCTGCATTGAGTTTCTCCATGTTCACCCGTTTCATCCTACTTTTTGAAGAGATGCACACAGATCTTATAAGTGCAAATCCATATACTGTAGACTGTTTAGGCTGATACTTGTACCCGTATCCCTGGAGTTGTGATTCAGCAACATACTGTAATTATACAAATACATATTGTACAAATACATATTAATCAGTATGACCTTATTGGTAAGTTTCTATCTATCTATCTATCTATCTATCTATCTATCTATCTATCTATCTATCTATCTATCTATCACTATAGCAAATGTGTGTGTGTGTATATATATATATATATATATATATATACTGTATATATATATATATATATGTATATGTATATGTACAGTATATGCACACAACACACAGAATAGTTTATATAGTACATAAAACAATGCTCACCCTCTCTGATTTGTCTTCATACCCTGCTAGCCCCACTGGTCCAACTGTGACAGCTTTTATTAGCAGGTGAGGCAGGTGCTGCTTAGTAACTCTGCTAAACAGAGTGGAAAGGGCAAGTAGACATTTCCAGGACTGAACACTCCTTCTTTACATAAAAAATAAAAGGGAACTTTTTCTTTTATTGATATATTTGCCAAGCAAGCTACTGATGAAAGTAAAGAAGGGTTATTTTTCCTTTCAAAACTGAAATAAAATCTGAGTACGTAACAAATTAAAACAGTTCAATATGAAGTGGTTTAAGCACTTCAGAGGCAATTTTATTCACACCATATGTTTAAATACGTATATACATCGTACATATTTACTGTATATATATTTACATGCAATATATAAAGTGTATATACAGTATATGGTGAAGTGGTAGTGCTGCTTCCTTGCATTAAGGAGTCAAGGCTTTGCATTCCAGTTTCTCTCTGTGTGGAATTCACATATTCTCCCCGTGTCTATGTGTGTTTTCTCCAGGTACTCCAGTTTCCTTCCACAGTCCAAAAACAAGCAGGTTAGGTGGACTGGTGATACTAAATTGGACCTAGTGTGTGTGTGGGTGAGTGTGTGTGTTTGCCCTGTGATGGACTGGCACCCTGTCCGGGTTTTTTTCCTGACTTGTACCCTGTGCTAGCAGGGATAGGCCCCAGCACCCCCTGTGACACTCTTCAGGATTTTGGGTGTTAGAAGATAACTGATATGTATGTATATATATGTACATATATACATACATATCAGTTATCTTCTATATATATATATATATATATACTATCTCTATATTCGGTATCTATGTATGTATAATATATATACTGTATATACAGTCTATATAATATCATTTGAATTAGTCCAGTTAGAACATGCCCAGTGATGGCCTGGTTTATTTCCTGCAGCAATAAGCTGTGCATCATGCAGCTGTGTATCGGATTAAGCAGTTTAAGAAATGTGATAGATTATCCATATTAGTGCGTCCCAATCCAGGTCCTGGCAGAATACCATGACAGCTGTCTTTCATTTGAATTTCTTAATTCAAGAATAAGGTCTGGCTTTAATTAAAACTTCCTTTTAAAGAATCTGTTTATTTCCTTTGCTTCATACTATATCATCTAATTTCATAAAATGACCTGTGGTGATTATTTTACTTTTTAAACAAATATAGGAAAGATTAATAATACCCACAATTTATTGTTTTTAATTTGTATTAACTGGGAATGCACCTGATTTCCTTCAAAGTGTTTCTGAAAATAGTCCCCACATGATGTGTTGTGTGATGTTGTCCTCTCTAAGGACACTGAAGGTAGCTTGAAGAACTTTAATGAACAGCACCTGAAGCTTCACACATTCCAGAACACTTACAGCAGCTCTCCTCTCAGCGTCTGTCTGCGTGTCCGCATCCACACGCTGCATGTCACTTCACACAGCGGCCTGTACTTCCACAGTCACTTGACACTCTGCTGGTTGCTCAGTATTCAGTAGTTCCTGATATCACATATGGTATGGTGGTTAGTGTTGCTTCATGGATTCTACTCCCTATTTATAATAAAAATGTATTGATTTTCCTTATACTTCACTCAGTTTATTACTTTATGCTTACTGTATGTAACTTTCTGTACAACTATTGAATAGCTACAATAAAAATACATCAAAAAATGTGTTTAGCATCCTGGATTTGAATTTCTCAATTGTGGGTGTGTGTGCATAAGTGGAGCACAATGATGGATTAGTGCCACATTTAAGGCTGTTTGCTGACTCGTAGCTAGTGCTGCTGGGATAGGCTGCTGCTTCCCTCGAATTAGATTAATGAGGTCTGAAAATGTTATCCTATCACTTGATGGACAGTGTACACTCACTCTGGCATGAACACAAATCAAAGTGAATGAAGTTCGCTGTTGGATGTTGGATTTTATTTTTGCTTTGTGCCTGTGATCCACTAATTTGCAACTGTGACTTCAGTGAATAAATAATGAAGGTTAACATCTAATTATGATAAATATATAAGTCAATACCCTTGTTGAAGTTCTTGATGGGGATAGATAGATCTTGGATAAAAATGTAATAAGAAAGATAGAAAGAGGAAGAGAGAGGGAGAGAAAGAGAGGAGCAACATATCCAACAAGGCTTTAGTTAGAGTAAAAAAAAACGAAAGGCCACTGGTAGTAAGAGCACATGTTGGCACGATGTCCCAAGAGTTCATGACATATTTTGACCCAGAACTAATTCCAGGTACCACCCTACCAATTATCATCAAGACTTGCAATAAACAATCATGTTCCTGTCCCAGTCTGGGGCTGATAGGTCATTTGGAGTGAAGGCAAACTGGCAGGGATATATTGGGAGAGAGTAGGAGCAGGAAGTGAAAAGGGATATGTCTTAAGTGGTTTTTGAATTAAGTAGGTTTCCAGCTTTTGCTTGCTTTTATCCTTTGTGTTTTGGGACTTGTGTGATTTGTTGTGCTATTTTTCCTTAATCTTAGGGCTTTATTATTAAATGTATTGTGTGCATTCTCAGTAATATCTATCTATCTATCTATCTATCTATCTATCTATCTATCTATCTATCTATCTATCTATCTATCTATCTATCTATCTATCTATCTATCTATCTATCTATCTATCTATCCAATCCAGTGTCCTATTAAGATAGAGCCTAGGCAGGAGCTAACCCGGAATGGGGCATCAGTATGAATTTTGCTAAGACGTCTCCTATAAAAATGTATATGTTATAGAAATTGATGGATATGGAGCAAAGAGGACACAGATTAGGAAAAGACAATTTAAATAAAAATTATACAGTTGTTTGAAAAGAAAACCTATTCCATCCCAATGTTACATTGGGACAACTAAGGGACATGTAAGTGACAATAAGGAATTTAAATGTAGAGACTGATTCAGACATTAATACTTCTAAATAGGATGACACCTTGGACAGCCGATAAGATACAAGATGAATTTATCCAGGATATATGAGGTGCATTCCCATGTAAGGTGGGTGACATCCAGTTGTCTGTTTGAAGAGTCAGCAACCCAGAAGAAGGCAAGTTCTTGTCCATTGAAAGAGTTTGGGAGGCTTATAGGGACAGTGCTTCCAGGGACTGCAGGTAGCCCGGAGGTTCTTAGTGTCACTTCAGGCATAATCCTTGAAGTTGCCTAAGGAAGGCTTTATAGGCCTCTCCCTGCCAGAACCTTATTAAACAATTAAAAACTGGGATAAAGTCACATTCATCAGCAAAAGGTTTGGAGAAAGAGAGAGAGGGGGAGGGAGGGAGTGGTAGGTACTTAGAAAGACATACATTTTCTTGAGTTTTTGAGTTTATTGAATGTAACACACATTTTACCGAGAGCGTTTATTTTTCTTGGGGAGATGGGAAAACAGGGAAGCCGCTTGGTGTGATGGAACAAAATACCTGTGCAGTCAGGTGGGAACTTATAACTGGATAAAGCAGACTTGTGAAAGTGATGTTATTCATTAGCCTAGTATCTATCCATTTTAACAAATATCTGTATATTTAAACATACTGTATATAGTAGTAGCACATTTAAGGAGTTTAACCAGTTTGGAAAGCTCTTTGACTGACATAGGCTCTTCTGTAAACAGCTGCTGAGGCACACCTTTCACAGCCATTTTTTTTTTGCTGAAATAAGCAATTTTTAAAGAAGCATATCTCCTCCAAGATATAGAAAAATGTCCTCATGCCACCTGGAACAACCTGACATTGCTAAAATAATTGTATCACGATTAAATTGCTTGCGCAAATATGTTTGCATT
The DNA here is from genome assembly GCF_900747795.2 of Erpetoichthys calabaricus. Classification (NCBI taxonomy): domain Eukaryota; kingdom Metazoa; phylum Chordata; class Cladistia; order Polypteriformes; family Polypteridae; genus Erpetoichthys; species Erpetoichthys calabaricus. Next base: position 308,870,332 of record NC_041394.2, on the reverse strand, counting down.
TTCCTTCCTTTCTGCTGCATATCAGATAGGCACAAGTCTCTAAACAGGGTGTAACTTTAATATCCGTCAGATGTACGTCATCTGTATTGGCGAGAACAATATATTCTTTGCACCTGTTGAAACCCAGAACACTTAGGGAGTTCGATAATTACCCACGCCAAAAACCCCAGTATAAATGTGTTTCCTTGTAACTCAGGTTAAAGTATCAATGATTTTTTTATTACTCTGTGCATATCAATTGTTGCTATAATATCTCCGCTCTTGCCAAAAGAATCAAACTAAAACAAATAAAAATGTAATCATTTTTGTCAATAATTTTTTAGTTTATTGTCCAGTACAACTGTATTATAAACTGTTAGCTGAAACAAGTTTTACTGATTGCTCATTTTTAAGTGTTTAAACTATACAATGTATTTTTTATTGAGTAGAATGAATGAATGCATCCTTTTTCAGAATCCCCTTAGTCTATTATAGGGTCACATACTTTGCAGTTATGGATACAAGGCAGAAGCAAACATCCCACATACACCGAACCTACTATAAAAACAATCATTGGAGAAAATCCAAGTGTGCACGTGAACAATGTGTATGAACAATGCATAGACTGGGAATCGAAACTGTAAAGTAGCAAAGCTTATGACTATGCCACCATATCCAGACAGTGTTCAGGAGCCATTAAGAAGGCAAACAGAATGTTAGGTTATATAGCATGATGTGTGGAGTACAAGTCTAAGGAGGTTCTGCTCAAACTTTATAACACACTGGTGAGGCCTCATCTGGAGTACTGTGTGCAGTTTTGGTTTCTAGGATACAAAAAAGACATAGAATTGATAGAACAAGTCCAGGGAAGAACAACTAGGTTGATTCCAGGACTACAGGGGATGAGTTATGACAAAAGATTAAAAGAGCTGAGCCTTTTCAGTTTAAGCAAAAGGAGATTAAGAGGTGACATGATACCATACAATTTCTTAAGCTGCTAAATCCTGAGCAGTGTCATGGGGAACTAGAGCCTATCTCAACAAGCATAGGGCACCAGTCCATCACAGAGGAACACACTGACACACTCCCTCTAGGGCCAGTTTAGCATGGCCAATCTACCTAACCTGCATGTCTTTGGACTGGGGAAAACCCACATAGAGAACATACAAACACCACGCAAGGGGGATCCGGGACATGAACCCTGGTCTACTTACTGTGAGGCAGAAGTGCTACCATTGTGCCACACAGGTGACACGATTGAGGTGTTTAAAATTATGAAAGGAATTTGGAAAATGGATCAAGCATGTTTCTTTAAAATTAGTTCATAAAGAACAAGAGGACACAGCTGGAAACCTGTTAAGGGTAAATTTTGCACAAACATTAGGAGGTTTTTCTTCACACAGAGAACCACAGACCCAGGGAATAAACTACCAGGTAGTGTGGTAGACAGTAAGACTTTAGGGATTTCAAAACTAGACTTGATGTTATTTTGGAAGAATTAAGTGGATAGGACTGGTGAACTTTGTTGGGTTGAATGGCCTGTTCTCGTCAAAATGTTTCTAATGTTCTAATGTCACTGTCATACAAATTAATATTATAAAGTAATTAATCACTAAAGAAAATCTGTTCCCTTTTGAATGTGATGTGTCTGTTTTTCAGGGCATGTATTTAAGATTTTAAATATCTAAATAAAATGTTCTGACTTTCCACTGGGGGCTGTCACCACAGTACTGAGAATAGGAGTACTAATTCCCAGGTAGACAACCCTAATTTGGGTCATAGATCAAGTGAATTAGAAACCTACATTTAAAGTAAAAGCCAACTATGGTGTCAAACACAAAAATGAGAATCTGTAAATATAGTAAAGTAATGATTAATATAAAAAGAAATTAAATATGTTGACTACGGCATTGTGCTGTAAGATATGGAAGAAGGTGATCCGACAGTGGCGACTCCTAACGGGAGCAGCTGAAAGAAGAAGAATATGGCATTATGCTGTGAGTCACAAGTTTATAGGTCCAGATACCAATACTGCCTTGCTAGTCTCTTTAACACAGAGCTGCTGCAGAAATTTAGGTTCATTTAGTTGTTCATACATTCAGTACCAAATCGACTCTTCTAAGGACTGCATTCCTGACTCGTGACATAACAAGTGCAATTTTTTTGTCTAAAGAGAAATAGGCTGGAGAGCAGCATTGGTCACGTATGTTACTAATGTTTTTCATGCTTGAATTATCAAACCTGAACAGTCCAGTTTAGTGTCAGAAGGAACTAGAGCCTAAGTCTGTATAATGGCTCACTGTGAGTGCTCTCTTATCGTTAGTCAAATCAGAAGTTTTTCTTCATTTTTGTAATTCTTTTCTGTGTTTGAGGGAGTTGATGTTGTTGTTTGTTATAATATTTCTGTATTTCTTGAGCTTCTGTAAAAGCTAAACTTTTCATTGGGACTAATGCAGTACTATCTATCTATCTATCTATCTATCTATCTATCTATCTATCTATCTATCTATCTATCTATCTATCTATCTATCTATCTATCTATCTATCTATCTATCTATCTATCTATCTATCTATCTATCTATCTATCTATCTATCTATCTATCTATCTATCTATCTAGCTAGCTAGCTAGCTAGCTAGCTATTAGTTTTGGATATGTCAGTCCATCTCAGGACATTCTTGTACACATCCATTCCTAACTCATACAAGTCCAGCTCAGAATCATCAATTAGCCTATCACACTCATCTTCAAATCAGAATACCTGGGGAAAAAATAATTCAAACATGAATATATGAAACCCACAGACTCCACACAGACAGAGATGGGGTTTAATTCAAACCCAGGACTCTGGAGCTTTCAGGTGACAATGCTAACTAGTGTGCCACTATGCTGCCTCTTATGGTTTTTCAAAAGAATATAATTTTTACAAAAAGTATTGCTTTTAAAATATCAGTAAAAAATGATAAGAGAAAGCAGCCGTGATCCAGATTTTTGAGAGCTGCATTTTGGTGCCTCTCCTTTTGCTTGAAGCAGCTGTGCAGTAGATGTCCCAATATTGTGCCTGCAGGTAATTTGGTTTATCAGTTTTCTAGCTTTAAAGAGATAATAACTTATACCACTAATGAGTCATTCATTCACATTAGTGCTTGACCTGGCAGTTTTATAGCTTTTTTCACATGTAAAAGCAAAGTCAATAATTAATAAAAGGAATTACATCAGTTCTTGACTAGTGAAAATACTCTATGGATTTTCCCAGGATATTCATTTTTAGCTTTATTTGCACTTTCCTTTACTAGTAATTTCCAAGGTGTTCAAAGGGGGGCTACTTAGTGTCTGTGAGCCATTTTTCTTATTACTGTTTATGAAAAAAAATCAGTTTCCTCAAAACAGAAGATGCCTGCCTTTAAAGAAAGTAAACTTCAACCACTTAAAGATTAAATAAAGCAAAACAGCCTACCTGGAAGATATCCTGAGTTTGCATTTTCAGCTTCTTTGAAAATGATTAAATGCCAACACGACTATTATGCTTTACACAGAGGGTAAGCTGAGAATGCCTTAGGTGTTCAATAGCTTTAAATGAATTGAAGCAGGTAGATATATGAGCAGTTGGATGCCTGGTGATCAGATAGGTTTGTAGGGTCATTATTTGTCACATGTATAGGAGTACAATGAAATTTATTACGTGCATGTCGATCTGTGAACAAATGAACTCTGCAACACAATCACTGCTCATAGTGGCGCCATGACTGATATGACTCCAGACGGCAGTGGTTTAGTAACATGTAGCTCACTGCACCTCTTAAAAATGGGTGTGCTGGAATAATGAGTAATCACTTAAACAGAGATGGACAAATACCCAGCAATGGAGGAAAAAGTAAATAAACACAAGTAGTAAAGTACTTTGCAGACACACTACCAGGTACAACTGAGAAAATGGATCGTAAAGCATTGTGGTAGACAGTGTGGCGTAGTGATTAGGACTTAGGACTTCACACCCTGAGGTTATGGATTCAACTCCCACTACTGGCGCTGCATGACCATGAGAAAGTCAATTGACATACTTAAGGTCCATTTGCTAAAACAAAATATGTTAGCTCATTAGAACAATCTAATGGAGAACAGGCCATTCAGCCCAACAAATCTCACCAGTCCTACCCAATTAATTCTTCTAAAATAACATCAAGTCTAGTTTTGAAAATCCCTAAAGTCCTATTGTCTATGGTTGTAATGAAAAACTTTCTAATGTTTGTGCGATATTATCCTTAAGACGTTTCCAACTGTGACAACTTTCCAACTGTGAAGAAGAAAAGAAATGTAAACCAATTGTATCTTAAATGTTATAAGTTGCATATGAATATCATAGGATCGAAGGATAAACGGAGATTGCATTATGAATTATTGCCTTACAGCATTTGCATCCCCATTTGATTCCTACCTAGGTTGCATCTTCTGTTATTTAGTCATCATGTTTTTTTTTACTGTCTATTTGGACTTCCTGCAGTGTTCATCCATCTGAACCCGCTGAATCCAAACACAGGGTCACGGGGGGTCTGCTGGAGCGAATCCCAGGCAACACAGGGCACAAGGCAGGAACCAATCCTTGGGCAGGGGTGCCAACCCACCGCAGGGACACACACAAACACACCCACACACCAAGCACACACTAGGGCCAATTTAGAATCGCCAACCCACCGAACCTGCATGTCTTTGGACTGTGGGAGGAAACCGGAGCGCCCAGAGGAAACCCACGCAGACACAGGGGAGAACATGAAAACTCCACGCAGGGAGGACCCCGGGAAGCGAACCCAGGTCTCCTAACTGCGAGGCAGCAGCGCTACCACTCGCCCCTGCAGTGTTCATGCACAAGCCAAATATTGCCCGATAACATAATGTGGTGTGATCTCAAGTGAGTGTGATCTTTATGTGGCATGGTTCTAAATCCAGGTCTGGCTCCTGGTCTGTATGTGCATTGCTGCCTTTGTCCTTACTGGGGGAAAAACAGATATAGATGTACTTAGCTTGGTTGGAAAGACTTTAATACATGTGCAGAAAGCTAGTTGCTTGAATGTTTGATATAATGAAACAACTAATTGAAACAGTTCCCTCTGAATTCAGTCCACAATGATGATGGTAGTCACCATCATTGTAGTTCTGTTATGTATAGTATAGCTCAATCCACTACTTCATGCTTACATAATACTTAGGTAAGTTCTCATCTCCTCTGTGTTCCATAGATGGTTACATGTGATAAAATGTGATGCTGTGTAGTTCTTTCAAGATGACCTTGTCATCATTTTTTTATGTACCGAGTAACAGCAAACTAATTATTGCAGCAGCACGTTTTATCCAGCTGTATGATATTCCCAGGACTCTCATCACTGAAATTAAGTTCAAAGCAACCATTGTCTTTCTCTCCAGTATCTGCCTGTAAACAAAGGTGTTTATCTATAATTATATTGTATTCTTAGATAGTGGAGACAAGGCTCTTTAACCATTTCTTACTAATCTTCCAAGAGCTAAATGTGGGATAAATGATGTATACTTTATACTTAACATTAAGCACAACTTCAGATAAATCAAGGCAGAAGATTCATCAATAACCAAGCCTGTAATGGTGTAATGATTTCAATGGCCCCCAAAAGTACCAGTTTTGCTCACCATACAGGCTTTGGTACTTTTTTCTTTTGCTCGGCCAGTTGTGTAGGCAACAATGCTTCATTTGTTGAGCCTCTATAGAGCTGATGTAAGTGACACTGCCGTACCCCACAAACTGTATATCCATCCATCCATCCATTATCCAACCCGCTATATCCTAACTACAGGGTCACGGGGGTCTGCTGGAGCCAATCCCAGCCAACACAGGGCGCAATGCAGGAAACAAACCCCGGGCAGGGGCGCCAGCCCACCACAGGGCGCACACACACCAAGCACACACTAGGGACAATTTAGGATCGCCAGTGCACCTGACCCTGCATGTCTTTGGACTGTGGGAGGAAACCGGAGTACCCGGAGAAAACTCACGCAGACACGGGGGTGAACATGCAAACTCCATGCAGGGAGAACCCGGGAAGTGAACCCGGGTCTCCTAACTGTGAGGCAGCAGTGCCGCCCTACTGTATATCCTTATCTAAAAAAATTGAAACTTGAGCAAAATTTTTTAGTAGAATATGCCAAAGTCGTACAGTGGACAGGAAATGAAAACAGAATGAGAGCCACATAAGTCTAAAAGGTTTGTTGTAATAATATAGGGAGGTCAAATAATTTTAATTGCCAGGAAATTGTTTCTTAAGCAGGGCAGTGCAACAGATCAGACTTTGACTATCATGCATTTTTCATTTTATTTATTTAGATCCTTAATTTTATGGTATTATAGTTAGTTAGAGAAAAATTGTCTTCTAAATAGAAGATACCATAATAAGACATGGCAGAGGAGGCATTATTCCAGCCTTTCATACTTCCAACCCTTTTTCTTTTCATGTTAAAGAGCAAATCATAAGGAAAAAAAAGTCTGTATTAGCACCAGACCTCCAAATTCAGTGTGTTCACAAGAAATGTGAATGATTTACTTCTTGAGGTAGAAGTACATTATAAACAAGAATAGTTGCATCTGTTATTTGAGGCATTAAAATGTGTACTTTGGCTTAAATGTTTAAAACGTAAATATTCTCGATTTTAACACAAATTTGTCATTCTTCATCTCGATCACTAGTAATGGACTGAAAATCAAAAATAACATCATATTCATAATCACAGACCCTGAAATTAGTAAAACATTACCCCACATGCTTATATTTTGTGAGAGTGATATTAAGAGGGCTTAGTCATCCAGTAAAGAACCAGATATCAAATGTATTAACATATTTATGATCATCAACCTTGAAAGAGCATAAAACGACACTGCACATGCTATATTACAAACCCTCATGTTTTCAAGGTTTTGTGAAAATAAGTAACTTTGACCCTTCATATTCCATTATGGCATGAAGTCCTGTGGTCAGTTAATATGGCATGCGCACTTTCAAGTCTTTTTCATCATTTTTGTTGAAGACACCTTTTGCTTTACTCTTTATCACAGAACATGGCATGAAAATTGCCTAAGAAAATCAGAGGTTTTTCAAGTTTACAGGGCCAAATATTGGGGGAAGGTTGTAAAAAGCTCAAAATGTTGCATAACTAGACATTAAGATGAGTCTAATGGTATACTGTATCAAATGTGGGTGTTTTCTCGTACTTGTGAGTCAAGAGGTGTCTATAAAAAAACTGATGATGAAGTAATTTTTTTGAACACTAAATACTGAAAGTGCACATTTGCTTCGGTTTGCTGTATCTATCTTTTGGACAAGACTGTATAACAATATGTAGCATTGGCAGCGACACAGTAACTTGATCTTGGTTCAACAGGTGGTGGGGTGTCTTCGGTATGTGCTCTTTGTACAGAAGGTAGTGTGGCTGACGTAGTTACAGTGTAAACCAGAACTGGAGTTGGTCATAGTGAGACATGTTCATAACTTGGTTACTGTTTACCTGTTATAGGAATATGGGAACACAAAGTCTATATTTTACAAGACCGACATAGCATAAATAGTAAATAATTATAATAAATAACACCAAAGTTTTTAAAAAGGGTGATCACCATAGCACAAAGTAAAAGTTGTTTACACATAGGTCAAATGTCGAAGTATGGAAACAATTTCATTACTGTACAGTAAGTTACATTTCAGAAAAGCAGAAAAAAATAGTGTGTACTATTACAGTGTCTTGTTTTTTCCATCATCCAAATCCGTGCTGTTAGGTTAATGTTTTACGTGAAATCTTTTTGTGTTAGAAAACCTTGCAGTCCTGGTAAAGTGTGGAGTTTATGCTACGACAGTCCGGTTAGGTTACGTTATAAAAAAACACTTGTGTTTTATTGAATTTTTGGATGTAGAGAAAAGCCAAGCAAAATGACACCTTTTATTGGCTAACTAAAAAGATTACAATATGCAAGCTTTCGAGGCAACTCAGGCCCTTTCTTCAGGCAAGATGTGATCAATTGAATTTTGGAAAAATCTTATGTGCTGTATATTGAAAAAGTATTTAAAAAGGGTACATTTAGGACACAAATTCAACTGACTTGCTTCTGTTTTTTCTTTCATACATTCAACAGTTTTTTTTTTTTGTTGCATAAGGATGAAAATGATATATGGAGCCCCAGCCTTTGAAATGAAACTGACATTCAGTTTTGTATGTGGCTTCTGATCAGAAAATGATTCTGATCCTTAGAATGTGATAATTGTAAAAACAACATAAAGGTGCCCCGTGCACCAAAGGACATTAGAAAGAGGTGCTTTAAGTCCTGTAAGTTGTGAGTTGGGGTCTCCATGGCTTGGATTTGTTTTTCCAGCATATGCAACTGATGCTCTATTGGATTGAGATCTTGGAAATTTGCAGGCTACCTCAATACCCTGAACTCTTTGTCAGGTTCCTCAAACCATTCCTGAACTATTTTTGCCATGTGGCAGGGCACATTATCATGCTGAAAGAAGTAGGAGAATGCCGTTGCCATGTAGGGGTGTATGTGGTTTGCAACAATCTGTAGAAAATAACATCCTTATGAATGCCAGGACTCAGGGCTTCCCAGTAGAACATTGTACAGAGTATCACACTGCCTTTGCTTGTATTTCATAATGCATCAAATAACGTACACGCACCTGGCCTTCCACATGATATAGAAGAAAACATGATTAATCAGACCCAGCCACCTTCTTCCATTGCTCTGTGGTCCAGCCTGAAGATCATGTTCCCATTGCAGGCATTTTAGGCGATGGACAGGGGGTCATCATGTGCACTTTGATCGGTCTGCGAATATGCAGACCCATACACAGCAAGATAAGATGCACTGTGTGTTCTGACACTTTTCTTTCATGGCCAGCATTAAGTTTTTCAGCAGTTTGAGCTACATCGGCTATTTTGTGGGATCAGACCAGACATGCTAGCTTTTGCTTCCCATTAAATATCAATGAGCCATGAGTTCACATGACCCAGTTGCTGGTTCACCGGTTGTCCTTTTTTGGACCACTTTTGATAGGTGCTAACCACTGCATACTGAGAACACCCCATAAGACCTGTCGTTCTGGAGATGCTCTGACCCAGCCATCTAGCCATCACCATTTGTCCCTAATCAAAGTCACTCAGAGCCTTACATTTGCTCATTTTTCCTGCTTCCAACCCATCACATAGAAGACCTGACTGTTTGCTTGCTACCTAATATATCCCATTCCTTGACAGTTTCCATTGTAACAAGATTATCAATGTTATTATGTTCACTTGCCAGTGGTTTTAATGTTGCGGCTGATCAGTGTATATAGCTTGAGGAAACATTATACATTTTCATCCGATACAGTGTCATAAGGAGTCATAAACCTATCCGTCCATTACAAAGAAGAATCACCCTTCATCTTTAGAGCCTTCTTACTGTTCCAAAACCCAGTTTAGCAACTCTTGACAAGGACTCTCATTTAGCTTTGCAACTCCTACTCCCAGTGCAACTTTTGTTCACGAAGTCCTATCTGCACTGCCGCAAACCTGACATCTTAAGAGCTGTTTATCTCTGAATATGGGCCACTTCAGAGTGCTGTCTGTGTGAATTGAGAAATCACGTAAGATGTTGCATGCTTAAATACTGTAAGTACAAAGTCTCGGAAAAAAACCTATTTAAACAAGAAAAATCTGGGTTATGTTTTTGTTCTACAAATTCCTAAAATCAAATCACCAGATGTTTAACTGCATATGTTTTGAAAATACACTCTTCAATTACTGCTTGAATTATCTTTAGCACCAGTGAATTTCATATAAAAGAGGGACAGAATTACATTTTAATATAACATTTACACCTCACTGGTGGATATAGCAATAGGAATGACATTGCCTTTATATGTAAAAATAAGTTGTGACTCATAATGAACTTTGCTTTATTCAATTTGTTAATGATCAACTTGTTCATTACAACTGGCTATCTCTATTTAATGCTTTGGAAGTGTATCTGTTTAATGTGAATATATATTTCTAACAAAGTTCATGCCCTACTATGTCTTTTTATCCTGCTTTTTGTTTGACTTCACATTTAGATGGTTAGAGTACACAATATTTGACACTAACTGGGAATTCTGAACTCACCCAGCGTAAGTGAATATGGGTGTGTGCACAAGGGTTGCCTGAGATGGACTGTGATATTGATAAGGAAATAATAATCCCCAATACAATTTGCTACTCTGGATACTTCCAGCTCACTGCTTCTCTAAAAAGTGTTATCTGAGTTTGTTTTAATCTTATCTCCAGAGACACAGAAAACCAAAGTGTCTCCCTGGAGCAGGGCCGGGTTAAGGTCAATTTAGGCCTTAATCACAGCCCAGCACAAACGCAAGAACCAAAACTGGGCCTTTTCGTACTATGTGAACATTTTAATGACTTTATAAAATGCAATGAAAATTGTCTACAATGTGAATAAGCTTGATCACACACATGGCATTTATGTTAAATGGTGCCTCTATATGGGCCCAGTGTGAGTGATCTACTGTCCAGTCCAGTGTTGGTTCCTGTCATGCACTTAATGTTACCAGGACAGGTTATGCAAAAATGGATCAATGAATAATACTGAGTGCTTTTCTGTTAAAGAAAAAAAAATCTCATTTGAGTAATATACATTTAACTTCCAGTTCCAAACAACGTGCAGGTATGAATTCTGGTATGCAAGGACAAAGTTCAACAATGCATTTGTTAGTCTAATCTGTAAATCATGTCATACCTAGCTGTCCTCCTGTGAAGTCTTGGTTAATGTATCCTTTTTAGACTGAAACTGATAATAATTATCAGAGGTGGCTATCTTGACTAGCGTGACTTTCTCCAAATGCACAAGATCTGGATTATTACTTTTGTTGCATAATGAAAATGGAACACATCTGCCGGTTAGTATATGCTCTTTATGTAGGGATTACGACAATCTTTAAAAACATGCCAGGCAGAGCTCTAATAATTGTTGCAGCAAAGGGGGTGGAATACTTGTGGAACTGATTATTCACTCTCTTTTAACACTCGTAATGATTTTGGTAGGATCTTTAGCATTTTTTTTGTGTTTGTTTTACTTTCACAGTATACAGTTTTTGTAGTAACCAATGAGGCAAAAGGTGTTAAGCTTGGCATGAATGCCTTAAAAAGTTAGCCAGGTTATCCATTTCATTCCTCAAGTATCTCCACCAAAAACAAAGAAAGCAAGCAGATCTTCATCAAACACTTCATTCGGGGTTGGTTCTGGCTTTATTCCCGATGTTACCATTGTTAGATCAGGCTGAATAAAAGTTGAATAGAAGGGACCTTAATCTGATATTACAGTTGTCAGAAATATTCAATCTGGTTAATTTATCAGAAATCAATACTTAGAAAACATATCCTCTTTAAAGCAGCCAATCTTTTTTCCTTTATGTAGAGTGTCTTTATTTTTTTTCTTTTTCTTAAACCAGACAACTGTCCAGATTGTTTGCACGAACCATTCTTTAAAGTCTTTAAACTGAATGCACATTTGCAATTTTATGTCTTTATTTAGATTAATTGTAGCAATGCATAAAGCCAGCACACTTCTGAACGATGTTAAAAATAGGCATTGGCTTATGATATTTCATTTTATCCCACAAAAGTGTGATTGGCTGGCTCAGTATTCTTTAATCTGCTCAGTGGTATAGAATAAATCTGAGAGTAGAAATTTAGCATATGACCTCGGTGTTGGTTAATGATAGAGTTCATGTGTGTTACACTAAGTGGAGTAGAGCATTCATGCTGAGGAAACCATGCAAAGAAAGGCATGAAAATAAAACTTCTGTTTCATCTTTCATTTAGGAAGGATTCTAAGCTGTCTGTCCATTCATTTTCAAAGCTATTAAATCCAAGCCTAGGGTTTTGAGCACAGGAGCCTATCCCAAGTAGTATCGGGTTCAAGACAATAAACCAGCACTGCACAGAGTGCCAGTCACTTTCTGATCAGTCCATTCATATGCAAAGTTGGTTAGTACAAGTACAGTTTTGTACGTAGAAGTAGAGATCTGGTAGCATTGGGTGCAAAGGAGGAAACAGTCCCTGGATAGTATGTCAAATTCTGCACATGGAGTTTATCAATCCAGCTTTACTGACTGGCTTGTGAATATGTATTCATTCCCAACTTATAATATCCATAGTTAAAAATTTTCAATTCTGCCTTGTCCCGTTACTGGGTTGTAAAAAACCTGACCCTTCAATGTTGTATGTAAGGTAGGAACCAGAAGAAAATGATGGATTACATACGTCCTTCCTGACTCTTCAAGTCACAGTTAAATATTGAGAGGTCAACAAATTTTGGCAGGCATTCAAGAAGGAGGAACACTTTGCCTCCAAAATTTCACAAGCCTCCATTTGTGTAGGTGAAAAACGCCTATTTTACATTGTGTCTTGAGGCCACCATTGCTCTTTTCTGGTCTTTTTTTTTCTTCTAGATTTTCATTGGACTCTTCTGTGTTTGTGGGCATCGTATGCATTTCAGGTCTGGTTGATCACCTAATTGGGTTTTTGGTCTTGCACACATAGAAAATCTCTCCTTTTACATATTGCGACAAAATCAAAACCTGACTGATTTTTGTCATGGCTGGTCGCAAAGCACTATGACATGAGTCACTGACGAGGCACACACTACACTAGCAACCATGAAATTGTTGAATTATATAACAGGGGGGCTTTAAATGCCACACAAGTCCTCTGTGGGACACTCTTGCACACACTTATGCTCATTCATACCAGTAGTCCATGTGGATTTGGGATATCCATGTGTTATCCTTCTCGTGTCTGTGTTTGATTTTCTCCGAGTACTCTAGTTTTCCCCTAACATCCCTAAAGACAGTAAGTTAAGTTGTTTAGTGATACCAAATGCATGAGGATGAGTGTTGATGTATTTGTAAATGGGCTCTGTGTTGGATTGGTGCCCCTTTCTGGGTCTGTTTCTTGCCTTATGCACAGTGCTGCCAGTATAGTCTCCAGTCTCCTGTGACTTAGTTGGATTAAGTGGGTTTCAGAGTTTTACGTTATGCTATGTTGTGCAAATTCCCTGAACATGGCTGTAGTTGCAATATAACAGAAAACTGGTGTATAAGGAGAAAATCCAGCAGCACATGCAAGCTTCACACAGATAATGATTGCTTGGGCATGCCACCCCAGATAAGTGTAGCATTATGGTACAGCTATAATCACTCTGTCACTGTGCAGTCCTAATTCTAGAGAGTATATTAGACCAAAAACTCTAGGTGCGCCAGCTTCTTGAGCTTGAAAGTAATGTGGCCCCGTGGCATAAGTGCTGACCTGTAAACCACAAGTTTACTTGTTCGAATTTATAACATTATCTAAATGCATAATTGTGTGTGGGTTGCATACCTTAGCAATGCTGCAACTATACAAACTACAGAAACTATTGTACCATTCACTTATGTTTAGGTTGGTTTGAATAAAATTATTAAATACTGAAAGTAAATATTACAAGTGCGTATTGTTGCAAAAGAGATGCTTGCAGGCATCATAGCAATGGTTTCTCAATGCTTAATTCAGGTTTGTATGGAGCTGAGAATCCGCACCTTGGGTTCGTAATACTGCTTTATAGTGTGTCCTTTGATTAGGTGAGTGAAAGGGACATTGCATTGGTTGGTACTTTTTGATTGGTTAAGAGGAATCATAATATATTCTGAAATCTATTAAGTACTGTTACACTACAGTTAGGTTGAATGTTGCCAACAGTAACATAAATGTTAACGTCAAGGAGAAGGAAAAAAATGTTAGCTACCTGAGTTTTCCTTGTCCTCAGCAATGCTACACTGTATGTTCACAACAGTGGGCTGTCTGCAAGAATCTTGAATTTCCCTGATCAAATAAAGAGATGACCAGCTACTGGCTAAGGCAGATGAAGACTTTATGGCTCATACTGAGCAAAGAAAACACATCTGACAAACATTGGAATTTGAAAATGAAGTAATGGCCTTGGAGTTACTTTATGTGAGATTTTTCTAAAAGCCAGGAAGAATGTGCAACTTACATGATAATCTCCAATCAGCACGGTGTTAACACGAAACAGTGCCATTTTTTGAAACCCTTTCAACAAAAATTACTTTATTACCACACCAGATTGCATTTTAAAGGAAATGAAAGTTTGTTCTGCTGGTGTGAATCTTTACAGAAATGTTCAAACTAAAGTGGGCAGGTGGATGACAATAATACAACATACAAAGTGAGCAAATCTTATTGAAAAGATAAGATAATGAAATTTTACTTGCAAACAAAAAACATAAAATTCCAGTGTTAACTTTTTTATTCTTAAACACAAGGAATATAAAAAAAAACTACAAAAGGATCTGTTTCAGTTTATAATAAAGAAAGCATAGATGTATTAAGTCTAAATTAGTATGGGGCAGCACACTGTCACAGTGGTAAGCACTGCTGCCTTATAAATCAAGAGGCCTTGAGTCCTATGCCCATTGTTGCCCAAGTCGATACCAGTTTCTATGCAGGGCTTTTCTCTAGGTACTTCAGTTTTCCTCACACATTTCCAAAGACGTACATGTTAGGCTAATTGGAAGTTCTAAATTGGCCCCAGTATGGATGACTGTGTGAGTGCAATAGACTTGCATCATTTCCAGAGCTGGGTTCTTCCTTACCTCTGATATTGCCAGAGCAGACGTCCACCCATCGCAACCCTTAATTGGATTAAACATGTTTGAGAACATTATATTATGTTTTGACTCCAATATCTGTGGTTAGTTATTCATCTTTTAGAAAACAGGCTAGGAAGGAGAGGAGAAGACAATGCATTAAATGACATATTCACCATTAATTTTACTAAGGCCATCTCCCATTCTTCACTTGAGAAGGCATCGGCCAGATTGCATGCTTTACCACACTATAAACACATCCATTTAGATTCAAATTTCTTTAGTCTTTATACAAATTGCCAGCCCCTCTATAATTCTACTCCTTTGTAAACACTGCAGTGACTTATGGATGAACATGTCCCATAGGAGTGTGGTAGCAGCATCAGGAAAAGATTTTTTCAGGACATAAATATAAACAATGTAACAATAAATATTTGTACAATATCTCTGCCTTTTTTTATTTTTTCTTCTTTGTTGATTCTGTGCCTCTAGGGTATTAACAAGCAGAACTATAGTCAAGTTGAATTGTAGCCATGGTGTAAATAGCCATTTATTTTGTTTAACCCACTTCATTCAGCCCAAGGTCACAGAAAGCCAAAATTAATTCCCTGCAGCTGTCACCGTTGGATGGAACACAGGGTACACTGACATCGGGACAATTTAGAGTTAGTCATTAATCACTGCCTTTGAGAGGGTCAAGGAAACTAGGGAAACTTTTGGGGTACTTGGAGGACCCCACCTCATTTGCCATCACAATCATGGTGACCAGGCTGGGCATCAACTCCTTAATGTAGCAGTGCTCAACTAGAATGTAATGTCACGTTCTTCATGAAATCAAATAATAGACTTGCTGTTTGTCTATTAACACCCATAATCCTTATGCATTAGTTACTTTTTAAATATACACATACACATGATGGCTGCAAATTGTTTTCTGAAGATCTAAGAGCAATCTGAACATCTACCATTTAAAAAGGAAATTATAACAAAAACAACATCCATCCATTTATTTCATAAACTCATCTCTTCTAGTGCAAGATCATAGGAAACCGACACCTGTCAATAATACTCAGTTACGCATTATTTACATCAGGATGGTACAGATAAAAATGCACACATTTGTGGGCATTCTTTATCACCTGAGATCATGTAAATACCTTCATGTTGTAGGAGTAATGTGTTTGTGCTCCCGAGTCTTTGAAGGACTGATTTCTAGCTCTAATGGTCCATTTGTTGTGATAAGCATCAAGCTGTTTAAACAGTTGGCAGTCTACCATAAGCTTCCCCTGTTATGTTTTTATTCACAAGACACAATGGAATCACAGATAGGAGACAAACCAACTTTCCTGTGTAACTGAACAATGGCCGGGGAATAGACTTGCTCCAGGGTACACAGTGAGTCGACAGGAGGGTGGGGGCTTCACCAGATGACTTCTAATTTTATATAGTGTCTTTGCAATTCCAAAAAGCACCATTTCAAAGCTCTTTACAGTGGCATTACAGCTGTTTGCACACTTCCAGGACTGTCATGTGAATGAAGTTGCTTAGGGTTACAGCTGTGGGTTGGTGGTTGGTGGCAGCCATGGGATTTGAGCCAAGGTCTGCAGTCCTTTGAGGCAAAATGCTTATGACTGTTCCACTTATATTCAGAATAATTTTTGGAGAATGAAACTGTTTTGCCTGTGACATTTCATTGAGTTAGGTTTTCTCTGCTCTTCATACTTTTGGCCAGCCTTTACTATCAGACGCGATTATCTTTACACAACACCTTTATAATTGTGTTTAATATTTAACACAAATTCTGAAATTGTTATTTGTTTATGATGTCTGCATGTTATGTAAGAAGTATTTGACTCCACCAAATATGTGATAAGTTGTACAGTGATTAGTGGTGCTGACTCATGGACACACTGTCCTGCAGCTATATGATGATTGTGTAGAGTTTGCATATTCTAATCATATTTGTCTGGGGTTTTCTCTCACATCCCATGGATATGCATGGTAGGTTAATGTTATCTCATATTAGTAGACCTTTCCAGGGATTTTCAATTGTAGCCTTCATTTATATAACCTTAGGGAGATAGAGGTGGAGGCAGTCGGCGGTGCACGCCCGTTAAGACAGTCGCCTAATGTGATTTTGTCTTTAGTCCTAAGGGTGAACTCTGTGTGCATGAGATTTGACAACCAATGAATGCTCATGTAGAAGGTCAATGCATAGGCCATAGTGAAGAGGAATAAAGAACACGTGTGTTTGAACTTTATAGACTGAAGCAAAGCTTGTCTTTGTGATGTCTCGTATTTTAAGTTCTAAAACTGAATGGAATACAATCAAAAAGGGCCAGGACTCCATCTGAACTCGTCGTACCTGTTAACCTATTAACCTTTCAAACCCTTCTTACAGTGCCAGCCTAATCAAAAAGGAGCAAGCATGACTGTGCTTGAAGGTCGGCACTCAGTCAGCAAATATGACATGGAAAGTGATTTTCAGTGGTGTGGCCATGAGATGAGAGACTATGGTCAGCAGATCTGATGTACCCAACAAGCAGAAGTGACATCGGCCTTATCTGACCAAGTTTGTGTGCTTTGTTATGGAATTTTTCACTGTCCATGGCTGGATCTCACCTGGCACCATTTATGCTGGAATAAGCACCTGTTCTCAATGTTTCTGGACAGGATAAGTGAGTTAGGCAATGGATGGAAAACGTATGTTCTGAGTGATATAATGCAAAACATCTCGGATATTGAACACCCCGTAGATTAAACAAAAACTTGTAAAACCTTGTTTGAGTGTGCAAGTACCTGAGCATCTTTTCAGGAAGATTTTTATCCAGTTATAATACTACTTTAATTAATTAAAGATAATTAGTAAACTGTTGAATGTATCCATCCACACATTTCCATGTCTATGTTTTGTAGTAAGGACAAAGGTATCAGTAATGGAAACAGCCATCTTTAGCACACCAGTCCATTAAAAGCCATCCTAACACTCAATTTGATGAGCAAGTTTTACAATACTGATCCAACCTGACAGCTTATCTTTGGCTTGTGGGGTCTCCATTGGACGTTGGACGTCTTACATGGACATACTCCAAAGAGAAGAAAGGAAGAAATTGTACTTGGTCCACTACATGTTGCATGACCTGGCCCTTCTTTGAAATATACCTCCATTTAAAATAACTCCTCAGCAATTTAAAAAAGCTGCCTATCTGAAGCTGTGGTAATACAAAGAGCTAGATTGGACCACAACTGAATGTTACCATTTAATATGAAATGTGTCAGCTTACAAAAAAATGAATGGGATTTCTGCAGGATTGCACTTGATAGTATTTCTTAATAGCTAGGCAAATGCTTCCTTTTTGTTCATGTTTCAAGTCTATATGAACTCTAAAATAATGATTTTTCACCAGGAATCTATAAATGTTCAGATTATTAAGAATGGGTTTGTACATTTTGGACTTTTAGGTGGACAGTCAGTAGTAGGGCATCTCAAAGCATTTGATTCGTTGTTGGTGTTCCCGAACTGTTGGTGTTCTCCCCATGCTTACACTGTATGTGCATTTTCCAGGTTATTTGGTTTCTTCCCATGTTTCAAAGATGCTCATTTAAGCTGTCTGGTGACTCGATTGTACCTTGCTGTGATATGTGTATTGTGTATGCCTGTCCTACTTCTTTTATTGCCAGAATCTGAACCAGATGATTCAGTGGAAAAATGGCAAGCATCCTTTGTTCAGGTCCGCTTTTACTATTTTACCAGACTGTGAAGCTTTAGTTTTCATTCAGACCTCAAATAGTGAAGGAAAGCTGACAGTATTACATTTCTCATTAGCTATCCATTTCTACTACACACTTTATAAAGTACAGATTGTTGCAAATAATATAAGAAAATGTCTGCCATAGAGATCTGAGTTATTAAAAAACAATGTACATGTTTGTTTTAAGTGTCAAAAATGTTACACACTGCCGCAAAGTTTTATAAAATTCATGGTCATGGGCACAATCATTTTTAAAGTCTTTGTTAATCCAGTCTGTTCATCTCACTTGTTTCATTTTCTCCAATCAAATAACATCCAAAGCTTTAATTACCATTTTCACTAAAACCTAAACTACCAAATGCACTATTCACAATTGTACTTATAAAACTGCATACATAAATTTGTTCACTTACAGTAGTTTGAAGTTTGAGCTAGTTATAGTGTCTTGCTAGCTAATTATAGTGATGCTCGATAGCACTGGTTATTGAAATTTTTCCGTAGCTAAAAGCCACTTGCATGTTCCCCTCATGGTAGAGATATACATCTCACTTGTGAGCTCATGTTGTGGAAGGTTGAACATTAAGACTGGGATTTAATACTAAGTTCTTAAATGAGCAGTTGTGAATCCAGCCTCAGTAACAATATTGTTATTAATGAGAATGCTGCTCTGTGATCAAGAGGTGAGTGTAACAGTGTTTAAAATGCAAGCCTGTGGTGACACTTTCTACAGAGCTAACAATGTTAGCCACCCTGACTTCATAAGCTGATTTAATTCAATTCACTTCAACTCAGTTTATTTTTGTATAACGCTCTTCACTAAGGTTGCATCCACACTACTACGTTTTCATTTAAAAATGGCGTTTTCACATAGTGTACTAGCATTTCATGCTAGCGCTTTCATATTGTTTACATAAAGTATCTCTCAAGTCAAGTCAAGTTGGGGAGCATGCACTGGTACAGTGTGTTGCTGCACCCACTACACGATAAAACAACTCGGGACCCCAGTTGGCAAACCCCCAGGCAGACACGCGGTCCAGTCCCATCCTCCGGAAATGACCCTCTATCTGCCGCAGCCAGGTGTTATGTGGGCAACCCCTTGGCCTGGTCCAGCCTCTTGGGTCCCCAACAATGAAGATCTTACGAACTAAATCACCCTCTGGGAAATGCGCCACATGGCTGTAGTGCCATAACTGATGCTCCCTCACAATGGAAGTAATGTGCCTCATTCGGGTATCTCTTTCCACACTAAATATGCATATGACGTAGACATTCGCCTACACTATCCAAGTTCACATCGGCTGAAAAATCCTTGAAGGGGTGGTAATGACGCCGGCCACAGAATTTATCACAGAACTGTAGTGACCAGTAAATTATTTGACTTTCCTACATAAATACAGTATTCAAACTATATAAAGCACAACTTAGATGCACAGATGTAAGCAATATAACGAACATAATAGAACGCAACACACACAAATCCATCCATCCATTTTCCAACCCGCTGAATCCGAACACAGCGTCACAGGGAGCCAATCCCAGCCAACACAGGGCACAAGGCAGGAACCAATCCCAGGCAGGGTGCCAACCCACTGCAGGACACACAAACACACTAGGGCCAATTTAGAATTGCCAATCCACCTAACCTGCATGTCTTTGGGAGGAAACCCACAAGGACACGGGGAGAACATGCAAACTCCACGTAGGGAGGACCCGGGAAGCGAACCCAGGTCCCCAGATCTCCCAACTGCGAGGCCGCAGCGCTATCCACTGCGCCACCGTGCCGCACACACAAAATATATATATATATGAGGAACATTCAAAAAGGTTCCGCACTTTATATTTTCATTGGAAATGGTGAAGGTGGAAGGAGTAGTAATTGGGCATTAGAAAGCTGGTACAACACTGGGAAAATTGCATTGTAAATGAAGGTGACTATGTAGAAAAGTAATTTGTTTTTGAAATTCTTAATAAATAGAATTAAAAAAAAGTACGGAAACTTTTTGAATGTTCCTTGTGTATATATACCTGCTATGTTGGAATATGGTTTTCTTCCATGAAGGGTGACAAGTCAGGGAATGAGACTTTGTAATGACCAGGATCCAACCAGTGAAGGGCAAAGTAGTAAGCATGAACCAATCAGAGTGTGATTACAATCTGCTTTATTTAAAAACAATCAGAGTTTTTGTCCAGACAGAGTACAACGCTGAGGGTGCATTTTTAGAAGTCTTCGGCTCTGGGGAGCATTTTCAAAAGTCTCACTTTTTGGAGATTGAAAATGCCAGTAGTAGTGTGGATGAAAGTCGAAACTGAGACTAATGTACATGTTTATAAGTGAAAACATAGTAATGTGAACGGAGCTTGAGTGCAGATGCAGAGCTCTGTGACAAGTTTATGCGCAAATGCTAAGACAAACTTTACAAATTATTAATTACAAAATCTGTATACATAAAGATACAAACTTGTTTAAACAGACAGGAAAACAAAGTACTTTTAAACTGATTAAAATAAATGCAGCCTAAAAATATCTTTCCATTAATTGATTAATTTATTTATGGCAAGTTGACAACAAAGGAGAGAAAAACAGAAACTCCAGGCAGCAGCGTCCCTGGAGGAAATAAACGTCTGAGGGGTCCACAGTCAGTGAAAGTTCATCACTAGTTAAGTCAATTAGCGACTTGTGTGTTCAGTTCACAGGGGGGATGTAAGCATGGAAGTGTAGTGAACCTGGTCTTGGTTAAAGCAGCACCGTTGCTGAGGATGCCCTTCCATGTTCACATAATAAATATAACAGTATTCAATATGTGAGAATGTTACATACTGTGCTGTACTGTAGATAATAATGCTAGCCATTCAGACTAGGTAAACGTTTGTAACTTTCTTTGACAGTATGGCAGATTAGGCTTAACTTTGGGGCCCCGTTTGCTGTAGGAATGCGAACATGAGAGATGTGATTTAATCCAAAAGCGGTAAATGAGCCATAGTTAATATGATCTTGAGTACAGTGGTGTTATGAGGAAGAGCATAACAGTGTTCAGTTGTTTTGGTGAAGTGACAATACTTGCCACCACAACTGTCATTTTTATTCATTAGATCAGCCAATCAAGTGGAATTATGAACATGAAGGTCACAATTCAGTTTTGGTAAGGGAGTGATGGGTAGGCAGGACAAACTCAAAAGATAAAGATGTCCTTTTACAGAGAATGATGAATTTAATTGAGGGAGTGTGTAACAGTGTTATGGTGATAAGCCAGGGGCATATGTGAGGATCTTGTTTGTGGACTTTATCTCTGCTTTCAATACAATCATCCCAGAGCTCCTAGATAAGAAAGTCACCCAGTTCAACCTGTTTAGTTCAATCTGCTATAGGATCACAGACTTTCTTACAGATAGGAAACAGTACATGCGGTTGGACACACACATGTCTGACTCATTAACCCCTAGCACCGCAGGGATGCATTCTTTCCCTAATACTCTTCTCACTTTAAACAAATGACTATACCTCTGGTGATGCGTCTGTCAAACTTTTTAAATTTGCAGATGACATAACACTAAAAAGCCTAATTTCAAACAATGACGAGTCCATATACAGACAAGAGGTGCAGCCATAATAATTTGGACCTTAACAGGCGATGATCATTGATTTCAGGAAACCGACACCTGCTCACCATACTTGCTTTAAATGGCTATTGGAATGACCTTTACGTTTTTGGGCCTTGTGCTGTCACAAAACCTTAACTGGGACAATAGCATTACATGCATTATTAAGAAAGCTCAACAGAGAATGTTCTTTTTTGGTCCAATTCTACACAGCCATGACCGAGTCCATTCTGAGCTCATCTATAACTGTCTGGTTTGGTGCTGCCTCTGTTCAGGCTCAGGCTAATCTGCAGTGCATCATCAAAGCCTGTGGCTGTAACGTACTGTACATTGAAGTACTATAGGAGTCCAGGGTAAGGAAGTGGGCCTCAAAGATCATCGCTGATCTCTGACTCACCCAGGCCATCACCTGTTCCAAAGACTTGCCCCTGGTAAACGTCTTTATGCAGGAAAAGCTAAAACAACCCATCAACTAAACAGTTTTTTTCCACATGCAGTTATTTTTACTAATCAGGTCTGAGCTTCTGCTCAGTATCTATGTATACCTGCGCACTAGGCTTCCTGGACAATTTAACCCCGCTATCTCTTTATTTTTTTTTTGTATTACTCTTGTATACTGCATCATTTTATCATTTTATATTTTATCTTTTATTTATCTTTTTTATTCTGTGTTGTCCTTATATGTTGCACCAATACTATCAAGACAAATTTGGTGTATCTGGCCAATAAAGTGAGTTCTGATTCTGATAATGGTCTGACATTGTTAACTCTGGAATGATGCTTATCTCCCTGACTGCAGATAATTATTAGCTTAGCCAGGTAATCCTCTTGTTTGGTTTGCAGCAGAGCTGAGAGCGTGAAGACTTCAGGTGGATTCCCAGAAGTTGCTCTTTGCTGCATGATTGAGAACTAATGCCCAAGACACCAACCTGCACCACAAAAATGTAAAGTCTTGTGTATTGATTGAAAACAAGTCCACACCTTAAAACAGATGCTCTTCACCCAATTGCTAATAATTCTTGACTTGTGACGTGGTTTTGGTTTTGATTTCAAGTACAGTGTACTTAATTACATTGTTTATTCTTTGTATTTACAGTACCATACATAACAGAAAGATGTCAGGGTTGTGGCTTTGTGCATGAGATGATGGTGTGTTCCAGATGATCTTTTTGCAGTCAATGCAATGTGTTTGGCAAGTGCTTCCCACAAGGTGAGAATAGCATCTTATTGCTAATAATCTGCGCTAATAAAGTGTCTTATTGTGAAGGGGATAAGTCAGGATAATGCCTGTGGCTACTGTAAAATAGTTTATTCTGCAAAACATAGCGACATAATTGAAAGTGAATGATGGTAAATGTTTTACAAAGTGGTTCGGTGGTTAGCCTCAAAGCTCTTTCTGGCCTCTGTCAGTGCATGTGTATCTGGGAGGTTTTTTTTTTTTTTTACAGGTATTCTGGCCTAGTAGTGAATGATTGATAGTACACTAATTTTTATGAATAATTACCATTTTATCTGTTTTTACTGGAATACAAAATGTGTTAAAATACTTATCTTATTAATATGTGGTTATTTAACTAAAATGGTGGTAATGTGGCATAATTACCATTTCTGTCTTGCAGCTCAAGGGTTATGGGTTTAATTCCAACCCCTTTCTCGGGTGTGTGTGACGTTTGCACGCTCTCCGCCACTCCATTTGGGTTCTGTCCAGGTACATCCTAATTTGTGTTTTAAGTTGTGTAAAATTATATAAATCTTAATGTGACCCACAATGAAGTAGAGTGCAATCAAGAAATGGCTCCTGTCTTGCTATGGCTCCTGTAATCCAAAATGCATAACTTAGCATTAGATAACAATTCCAATTTTGAGTTGCATGGGCCTGGAGCCTATTCCAGTAGCCCTGGGTGCAAGGCAGGAACCAAACTAAGGGATGTAGGAGGACAAAGCAGAGTACCTGGAGAAAAACCCTCACAAAAATGAGGAGAACGTGCAAATTCCACATACACAATGACTATTGTGGGACTGCGACCATAGACACTGCTGGATCAGTAAGGCAGCAGTGCTAACCACACCACTACTTTACCATCCTAGTAAAGAAAATAGACAGATGGACAGGTAGGCTTTTGAATGTTATAAGTTGGGGTAGCATGGTGGCACAGTGGTACTGCTGCTGCCACACATCAAGAAGGCCGGAGTTCCCGTCCAGGTCTTCCTTATGTGGAGTTTGCATGTTGTTCCCATATCCAGAAGCCACAGTTTTCCTCTCACAGTCCAAAGACATGCAGGTTGGGTGGAATGGTGATGCTGGATTGGCCCTGATTAGTGTGTGTTTACCTTGAAATGAACTGGCACTCTGCCCAGGGATTGTTACTGCCTTGAATCCTATGCATGAAGAAATAGGCTCCAGCTGCCCCATAACTCTGCTCAGGTTTAGAAAATGGATGAATGTTGTATGTTCTCCTTTTGCTTCAGTTTTTCCTGCAAGAGCAAGGGTTTCTAACTATGTTATTAGGGTATCTGGCATCTGTAATTTACAATGCTCTGAATGTGTGTGTGGCTGAGTTTAGATAACCCTGTGATGGAGTGAAGGGCTCTTCCTGCCACAGAACTCACCAGCTCCCTACCACCTTAATCAGGAAAAGTACTTTTCTGCTTTGTAGGTATAAGAATGGAAATAAAGAGAAGCTCAGCTGAAATATTTGTTGCATGGCACAGAATTCCTAATATAGAAAGTAAAAGAATGTGCCATAGACCTCAAAATGTAGGCAATTGCATTGAACTTATGTGTTCTGCATAGTTTTTGTGTATTTTTACACACAGAATTATTTTCATCTGCCATTTTCTTAGCTTCCTGTATAATTTGTTTCTCTTTGGTTAGAAGCTGATTCCTTAAATGCCTAGTGTGAGGCATGCCTGGACTGTTATTTGAACAATTCTCTTTACCTGAGGTTATTCTGGTTTAACACTCTGTGTATTTTGTGGCTACTTACATTATACAATATTAAAGGGTACAAATATAACACATACACATCAGTATAAATGGCATATACTGTACTCAGAAATCTTGGTGCACTAACTAGTGTTATAATGTTTTTTTGAGGTTTTTGTCATGGTTTAACTTACACTTAGTAAGACCAAAACGAAGGTGGCTTCACCACTTCGTTCTTTTTTTTGAGGTTTTTGTCATGGTTTAACTTACACTTAGTAAGACCAAAACAGAAGGTGGGCTTCACCACTTCGTTATGATTAAAGCTTTCTGAGGCCTGATCTATGAAGTACTTTTTTGTAACACTGTAAAATAGTAATAACTGAGTTCTTAGGAATTATTATTAAAACTAGCCATCCCCCACGGCTTCGCCCGCATATTAGTGAAACAGGACAGGGAGGAGGGCCTGACCCAGCTCTCTATTCCTGACGTCACTCTTCCCCTTCCCCTCGGCCCGCAGCGTGTGTCTCAGATTAGCACAAATATATCGCTCCTGCAAGTGAACTATGATTCTTAGCGCAATGAGAGAAGTCGCAAAATCAACCGGAATGTTCAAGCAAATTATAGAAAAAAAAATATCTAAATCCGTTAAGTAGTTCTCTCGTTCTCTAACTAGGCGGAGTTAAGGTTATGCCCTGAGGCTGACGCGTGAGTGAGGAGGGCCCCGCCCCCCTCCCTGCAGCCTGATGAGTCTCTCTCGAATTTGCGCTAATAAATCAGTACCGCAAGCAAGCTATGATATTTAGCGTGATGAGAAAGTCTCAAAATCAATGGGATGTTCAAGCAAATTATAGAAAAAAACCCGGTCTAAATCCGTTAAGTAGTTCTCTCGTGAAAAGTGGACAGACATACAAACGGGTCTAAAAAACTATAAGAAATTTTGCGCTTGGACCACGAAATTTTTAAAACCGTTTCTTAACAAGCATCTATGGGCCTCCTCATGGTTCGGGAGATTTCATGATGAGTGAGTCAGTGGTATTTGGCTTTTATATATGTAGATTACCTTTTAAAAACATAATAATTACATACAGAATAATTCTCTGATGGTACCATTATCTAATTAGGACTCTACCTAAGGTCTTGTTAGGCAATTGGAATGTTCTCGATATTTCTGGTACGACTATTAAAACCCTTATAGCTATAATCTCTGTGGATTTTGAATGTTCTCATTTTGTAAATATTATTTCAAGTAGTTTAGTATTCTCCCGCATCATAAATATGTACAAATAAGATTTTTTTTGTTGATTGTAATTTAACACTGCATGAATAAATGTGGCCGTGTGCATCAGTGTGCCCCATGAGAGTCTGATACCCCCCATTCAAAGTTCATTTTGCCCAGAGATAGGCTACCCTCTCGTTATGGATCATTTCTGTTTTATTGAACATACTTTATATGAATCAATGTTATTTGAAAAATATATATAATAATTTGAAAACAAAATTTTTGTATTTACCTGCTAACAAATATTTAGGCACTTGCAATTGTCCACAATTGTACTAAAATGAATGAATTAGTAAATTCACTGTTTGCAAGTTTTATAACATCATCTATCCATTTATTCCATGAATTTGCTTCCCCACACATTGATATGTGGAGCATCAGGAACAAATCCTGGATGGGCTGACAGTCTATCTAATGACACCCTCATGCAGTTTAAGTCACCAATGAACTTGACTTGGGTTGTACATGGAAACTAAAGTGTCCATCGAGGCCCAAATGAACCTGAGGAGAATGTGTGAACTCCACATAGATGGTAATTGAGGTGGGAATTGGACCTGGATTCTTGAAAATGTGATGCATCAGATGCTGTATCACTCCTCTATAGGTGTCATAGCACTTAACAGGCCTTACCTAATCACAAAAACATTTTTAAACCACACAGAGTGAATGCCATTATAGTCCAAATATGATATTTTGGCTTTATATTTATTTATAGTGTTTTACCGCTCTCCACAGCATATAGATAGGTGGGCTTTTTCCAGATTATTAATGTCTTATAAGTGTGCTACATTAATGACCCTAAGGTAGGTCTGTCAGAAATGGATGGCTAGTTTCTCTAATGGCAACAGCAATACAGTATATCTAAACAGGTTGATCTAATGTAAACCAAAAATGTATTGTTAAATAGCAGAAATGATAGAAAGAGCTCTATATAGTGAAAGGATTTTTTGAGAAGTGCAACAGATTTTAAAGAAATTTGAGAATTTAAGTGAAGTAAAATGGGTAATGTAAAAAAACAAGGAGAAATGTTTGTATCATTTTTGATGCAATGAGAAATAAAGCAAAATGACACGTTGTATTGGTTAAATGAACAGATTACAAAATGCAAGCTTTTGAGGCACCTGAGGCCCATTCTTCAAGCAAGATGAAAAAGGGCCTGAGCTGCCATGACAGCTTGCATATTGTAATCTGTTTAGTTAGTCAAAAACAGGTGTTTTGTTTTGCTTGACTTCTCATTACATCCATAGTGGCTAACATGGTACAACACCATACTATTATTTTAGAGAAAGGGTTAGTGCCGGCCTTGAGCCCATTCTTTATAAATAGCTCTGGGCTACCCTGTAAATTATGGGCTCTCTGCAGCCACATTACTGCCACACCCAAGTGTGAATGGCCAATCAATCTGACTCATTGTTAAACACTGCAGGAGATTTTAGAGATAAGAAACTGAAGATGAATTCACCCAAACTGGCTGAGACACACTGGAATATCAGTGTGTGAAAGCTGGTGAAATGCTATCACCTGCATACAATTGTGAAAATTAAATAATTCTATGCATTATAAATGAAATGCCTTTGTTACAAATGGACATGCATTCAGATCTGGACCTCCTGAAAAGCAGATGAATTACTGGCAGGTCCCATGCATGAAATCACCACACCTGAAACAAGAACAGTGTCACCACCTAATATCTTGTGCATGATTTGACAATCCCCGTGGCCAATATTATTTAGCTAAATGTTTGGGGTTTTTTAAGACATTTACACCACTGGATAGTGTTGAATTAAGTGTAGTACTGGATAATTTCATTATTCATCTTCTAAACTCAAATTTTTTCTATTACATCACTGTAACAGCTCAGAGCTTTTGTAAGTTAAATTGTAAACTGTAAATTTGGCTACAACACAGTTCATTACTACTTTGTTTCCTCTATTTCAAAATTCTTCTATGGGAAAACTACCAATATAGGTGAATTTATTATTCATTGTTTCATACTGGGTAGCACAACAATTTGTATTGCAATCATAACATTTATCGTGACCCGAGTTTGATTAACTTTAGGTGTCCAAATTATCACAATGTAGAACTTTTCTACGTAGTTCCTATTTCTTCCCACATCTCAAAAAATGCATATTAGGAGAAATGTTGGCACTAAATTGACCTGAGTGGTCCCTGAATCAAAACAAGAACAAAGATCGAACAAATGCTTGTTCGATCCTGCCAAATTTGGTTTTACCTCCTCAACAACTCTTATGTCCTCATCAATCTCCAAATCGTTTCATGCTTTTCTGGCACATCTCAAAAATATTCCTGTTAGGTTCATTGGCAACACTTAAATGCACCCAGTGACAAAATGTGTGGATGGATGGATGTGCATTTTACAGATTATATGTGTAAACGTATTTGATTTAAAAGTGTGTTAAATGCGTTCTTTACAATAAATTACAGACTCAGCTTCAAATATGCCATCTATTAGAATGGTCATCCAGATGCCACTCCATTTATCCAGGGTTCAAGGTTATGTGGGACTGGTGTTTGTCCCATCAGCTCTTGGCACAAGGCAGCAGCCAACATTGGATAGAATATATCACTTCTGTTCTTCATATTAGTCACAATGAAATGTTTTGTGATGTTTGCAATAGTTTTACTTTTTTATGGATATTATACTTCGATCCAAACAAATATTGTTTTGCTTTATTATTAGGCATAAAACACCAACACATTAAATATTTTTTGTGAACAATAGTTGCCCAAACGTGTTAATGTTTAATGAAGCTGGATGAATGACGATCGCATTTTCAGATTTTTTGGTTGGATGAAGGTCCTTCAGGCTGATGGTGAATGGTTTGTAATAGGGCTTGGGATGTTGAAGGAGACAGTGGAACTGGATAACAAATCTAAATGGGATGATCGGATTATTTGTTGATGATATAGTTATTTAAAATAATTTTATTTATATTAATTACAGTAAGTTCTGTAACAGGGCAATTTATTTTTGTGAATAGTTCATTATTGATTGAAAGTAAATAACTTAATCTTTTTTAAGATAGTGGAGTGTATTGAGCTAAGAAATGCATCTTCAGTGTAATAACTCCTTGAATGTTTGATCAAAACTCTATTGTGATTCTTCTGCTACCCCAATGATGAGTTCATATACTTACATTTTATTTTTCCATTACATTTATTTGTTCAATTCTTCTAAAACTGAAGTGCATTAAGTAAGTTAAAAAAAAATACAAGATATCTAGAGATAATTTTTGTAACAGGTTTCTCATATGTCTTATCTACAGATTTGGATAACCGCTTATATCTACCTTTTCTTGTTGCTTCTTTGCTTTGCCTTTGTGGATCAATCCAGTGGACTGGGAAATGCATTAACGAACGATGTTGACAAAATTCCCATTTTGGTAAGTTTAACTATATCTTAGCTAATGCAGAGTCTTTATATATGAAAACATGCTTGAAAAAACAGTTGCAATGAAAATGTTCACTTCCAGCACAGGATTTTTAGAATGGGGATTGAGGTTACCCATATCATATGCATTTCAGAAGAGGTCATCCACCTGAAGCTAAGTATGTTTGGGCCCAGCTAGTACTTGGATGGGAGACCATCTAGGAAAAGCTTGGGTTGCTGCTAGAAGAGGGGTTGGTGAGGTCAGCAGGGGCACTTACCCTGTGGTCTGAATGCGGATCCTAATGCCCCAGTGCAGTGAAGGGGACACTGTGTTATAAAAATGGCACCATCCCTTTGGATGAGATGCAAAACCGAGGCCTTGACTCTTTGGTCATAAAAGATTCCTGGGCATCCTTCATAAAGAGCAGAGTGTATCCCAATGTCCAGGCTAAATTGCCTGCCATGGCCTAGTTTTCTGGCCCGCTAATCACCTGCTGTCTCTAATTGTCTAATCTCTCTCATCCCTTCTTAATTTAACAGCTAATGTGTGGTGAGTGTACTGGGGAAAAAATGGCTGCCGTCACATGATCCAGGTGGATGCTAATGATGATGATTTTGAAAAGTGCTTTGAGTAGTGAGAAAAGCACTATACAAATGTAAAGAATTATTATTATTATTGCTGTGAAATTTCAATGCTGGTGCCTAGTAATGACCAATAAAAGGTGATGGGAGAGTCTATGATAAAATTGACTTTCAGTTAGTCTAACATTAGAGCAGAAAAAAAATATTTCTTATTCAGTGGCACTATCTAGAACATGATGTGTAATGAAAGAAGCCATGTCTGTTTAGTTCACCTTCATAAACTTGTTAGGATTGCACATACAAGGTTTCATTTTCCTTTATGTATCATTTTTACTATATTTTGATCAAGTCATTTCAGTGCCATTTTGTAAAATATTTTTTTTGTGAGAAACCACAATTTTGTGCATTTCTAATTTTCATAGGTGCCATAATTTTGATAATACTAGTACTACTATTAATAATAATAATAACAATTATTATTATTATAATTATATAATGAATGAATTATATATATATATAGTGGTCTTCTAACCTACTCAAGCACTTAGGTAACCACTTCAACTGGCACTAATGCGTAGCATCCATTTGGATGAAACAATGACAGCCATTTATGTACCAGTACGCTCACCAAAAATTAGCTGTTTTGGGGTCACTATTATGTCATGAGGTTGATAGACATGATGTACATGCTATGTACCCTAAATTGCCTCTTTGATGCATCTGCGGAACAATATATTAAACATTACCTATTTGTGGACTACCTGGTGAAGGTTTAAAATACCCGTCAGAAAGGTGTTTCTCTATTTATTATTGACTTTTTTTTAAAACATGCTATCACTTGTGGCCAACATATTAGCGCTTTTTTTCCAGAGGTCAATTTCAGGGCTCAAGTTCACATGGCCGCAGTTTCACAATCTAGAAAAGAGAGGTCTTGACAGACACGAGCATATTTCAACTACTTTACTGTAGATAGAGCCAGAGGCATACAAAGTGAGTAGATCTAGGCTGAGCCATACATCTTTTTCTCCATTGACGTAAGGCAACCTTTGCTATTATAAGCAGTTTTAAACAACACAGGCTTCCACTGGCCTAAACTCACTACCCAGTTCTTGTTTTAACACGTCAGGCATTTTAACTAAACTGACCCAAACATAACCCTCTGTGTTCTCAAAAATTACCAAAGTACATTGTCTAACAAGAATAGACTGATTAATAAAATGTTTTCAGAACTGAATATTCAGTACTAGTTTTTATTCATGCTTAAGTATTGTTATTAAATGTTCTCAAAGTAAGTGATGTTGGCCTAATGCTCACTTTTTTGGAATTTTGCAGAAAGGGAATATACCACGTGACTACATTATTAAAGTGAAGTATGTTCCTAAGTCAAGTGGCTTGGTGAGTTCAGCGTTATTTTTTATTCTGTACACTTTTGCACATTCACAAGATATGCTTATATTACATTGTAATTTTGAAATATTTAATTTGATTTATAACATTATTAAAGATAATAGGAAGTGGTCATTAATGAATTGGCACAATACTAAAGCAACAGATGTCCAAATGAATAGTATGAGATAAACAAACTCTGTGTAATGTAATGTGTAAAGCCCACTGCCTGGGGACACATCCAATGCAAAGTGGAGGGAAGGGACATAAAATCTAAGACAATCTTAAGCTTGAATCCCTTGGACACAAACTGTATGTAATATCCAACTAATAATTAATTTCCTCCTCATAACTTTTATACATCCTCAATTTTCAGATGTCTGCACAAATTTCTTAAATTATTTGTATCTCTACCACTTTTTCCTAATTCATTTGAGAGAAATTATACCAACAATTACATTTTTTGCCTAATTGTCAATTTCTCGTTTTTTCTTTTTTTTCAGTCTGATGCCTGTTGGTTGATTCTTAACCTTCATAAATTGCAGGAAAGTTTGGAAAATCTTGCAGAGAAATTTGACCACAACGCAGACAACCGCAATAACATTACAGTTTTAATAAATATGGTACAGCAAATGCGGTCACCCTATAATGACTTGAGGTATTCTGTTTTTTCTTATTTTAGGATTTACTTTACTTTTTTTCTGCATCTTTACTTATATTCAGATCCTAGCTGCTGGCTTACATGAATCCACTAATTCTTTGCAAAATTATGTCATCCAGGTAGAATAATGTTAATGTTACTGGTTTTTTTGTTCTATTTGAAAGCCTACATTACCTCTTAACATTTCTAATTAATTAAAAGTATTCACGCATCTGTTAATAAATGAATGCAGAAAATGAAATTCTTGGTAGAAATAATGCCTATTAACGTTCAGTATATAACAACAGAGCTCAAACTTCCCAGATGGGAATGAATGAATAATTGAACATGTTTACACTTGCATTAGTGATTGAAATTAAGCACATTATAATAGTCCACTTCTGAAAACACACTCCACTTTGTGCACCGTCCTTGCACCACTAAAACCAGATTCTATAGGGTAACGAGGTTCATGTTTTATTTGTTTCAGAAAATATGTGGAATTCCACTGTGTACAAACTGAACTTTGCCTCAAGGGATAGGTCTTACACAAGATTAACGCCTCACTCTGTGGAAATCAGTGCTTTGCATGCTTTACTTGCTCTATGTAAATCACAGTGCTCCATAGTAAAATGTTTAAGTAATCTATTTAAGGTGACAGCTGTCTTAAATCACTTCTACAGTCATGTCAGATGTAATACCATATGCTAGTCTTTTCCTCTACTGTTCTATATGTTATACTGCATTCAATTCAATTCTTTTCTTTTTATATAAAAACTTTAACAAGCTTGCTTATTTCTTCTTGCTTTAATGATTGTATTGTCACCTTTTTAAGAACCCCAAAAATTGAATACAAGCTCTGATTACAGTAAGCAATCTTCTCATAATACATTTTATCATGACCCATAACCATTCTTAAGGAGAACAGTATCTTATTGTCACCTGAGGTAAGCTGCTCTTTGGGTGGGTCACAATCGGCACTGACGAGATGGCATAAAACCTTAACAGACTGGTCTATCACTTTTATCTTTTGATCTGAAAAGACAGAAAGTTTTGCTTAAAACTAACTCATGCAAAGTGAAGAAAAGTTCAAATATTCAGAATATGGTGACATTAGCTGTCCTTCGCATATTATGAGTCAGGGTACCGTATGAGCAAATAAGATCTTAAAAATTGAATATATGACTAGTAAACCACTGAAACTCTCTAGCTCATTTGGGCAACTGTTTATGTGCTATGTTTCTGTTATGGTAAACAAAAAACAATTGCATTGTTTTGCTATAATTATCCACTTGGTCATTAGAGACATGATTATTATTTTCACTCATATTGTGCTGAATGACTAAGGAGATTCTTTACCGGCTTGTTGTTTTATTGACTGAGAGAACAGCCGTGAATGGTTCTCATATACGGAGTAGAAGTGTTAGCAGTATACAACGTTTAATAAATATTCTGAAGTTCATTGTATCCCTGTGGAAAGGTAAAGACAAATAGAATGGAAAAATGTCTACACTTTCTTTGATGCTGAAGAAAATATGGCGTAATGGTAATTAGATCTATATTTCTGTGTCTTTTTTTATCTTAAAGCGTGACATCATAGGAGACCTTGACTGCCTTTACGTAGATGGATATTTTAACACCAGCACATATTTCAAACACTTTACAACAATTACCAAGGTGTATGAAGTCACGAAGTATGAGGATGACGAGTATTGTAACCCTCCCTGCACAGCAGAAAGCATAAGTACAGAAACTGGTAAGGACTGCTTATTTCATATTATGCGTGTCGTTTCACACCATTTAAAAATATGGGCTAAGAGAACATTAACTTTCAGTCAGTCTGACATTAGAGAATAACAAAGTATATTCGACTTCTTTTGTTGGTACATCTTTACTTTACCAAAGTTAATTTGCTTCAATGTTTGTCAGGAGGGTGTATTCTAAGTGGTTTATTGCTCATTAAAAAAGAACTTATATTAAAATTCTATAATAAAAGTAAATGATGAGTACTGGGTTTATCATTTTGATGAATTATAATGAGAGAGCATGCACTGATATAGCATGTTGCCGCACCCACCACACGAAGAACCACCTCAGGATCCCAAATTAGGACCTGAGCGCAGCCATCCAACGGGACAGCTCAGCACCTCACTAGTTCAAATGGAACGGAACCAGTGTGAGGTGTTTTACAGTGGCTGGAGTGCCAATCCTGCCACCAACCCCCAAGTTTTCCCTGCAGCTTGGAGGGCCTACTTGTAGGGCTGTATGCAGGTTAACATCATACTCAGGATGGAGCAATTGCAGGTTAAGGGCAGTGCTCAAGGGCCCAATGAAGTGGAATCGCTTCTGGCATTTGCAGGATTCGAACTGGCAACCTTTCAATTGCCACTAGCCTCCGAGACACCTCTCCGAAAGTCTATCAAAATCTAGAGCATAATGTCAAGTGCTAACACAGGTCACCACAAAGTCAGTCAGTGATTTTCTAACCTGCTTTGTCCTGAACAGGGTCATGGGTAGGTGCTTGAGCTTATCCCAGCCTGCACAGGGTGCCAGTCTATCATAGGTCACCACAAAGGCAAGTGAATAAATACGTTTTAGTAAAAGCCAACCCCAATGAGCTGTCCGTGTAGATTGTAATCTGAACAGCCTCTCTGTTTGCAGTAAAATGATTAAATACTGTGCTGAAGTAATCTGTCTTTAAGTGATTAGGTTTAAATACAGGGTGTGAGATGACCACCATTACTGTAAATGTATAGCTTTGAAATGGTTAATAGTAGTTTTGTAGTTTGCCTTCATTCATTTCGAAACTAACAATAAAATATGGGCCTACTTACAGTACGTCGTTATTAAGTCACTCTTTGTATTCAGCTTTTTTAAACATGGACTACTTGGTCAAATCATTTACAAAGGGGAGCAAACATTTCAGTACATGAGCTGAACTTTTGTTTTGATACAATAACAATTACATGGGATGAATTCTTATATGACTGAACGCATGCATTTTTAGCTTTACACTAAAAGTAACTGAATTGTTCAAGTTTTATCAACCCTCCAAGCATACTGTATTACCTTCAAACATTTGTGCATCATAATGTCAAAAAGTACACCAGAGCCAATGAACGACGCTACAAAATGATTAGATGCTATTATTTTCACAGAACAGTTCGGCTATCCGAACTCCCATCCTTTGACGGGTTATACTATTATTTTTACTTATTTGTGGCAGTGCAAATCTATTTTTAAAGACTTTTTGCATACTGCTGTTATGACCTTAAATTGAATTTGCAGGCACTTAAACCACACTTAAAGTGCCTTGAGTCAGGAAGCTGACACAGAAAAAATAACTTCAGAAGCTTCCGGAAAATCAGGGTTAACTTATTGAATTTCCTTTTTAAGATATCAAAGGTTTTTCTTGATGATAAGGCAAGGCATTTTTCTGCATTATAAAATAGGTTACAAGGAATTTTCCACATTGCTATCATACAAGCTTCCTTGTTCTGGCCTTGCGTATATTTAATTATGTTTGGCAGGTTTCACTGCAATTGTTTATTAAACTGTTTTTGAAATAATTTTTACATTTTCTATTACCCCAAATCTAAGAGAGAGGCACTGCACCTGCAAAACTGTGTATACATCACTTTAAGCATGTCATATTTATACCGAGGAATGAGGACTAAGATTAGGATTTAGTTTTGGTTAAAGTGTGAACATCTTCCAAAGTTGTATTTATTTGTTTTCAACACCGCAAACTGTTAAATGGTGTTAAAGTAACCTCTAAAGATGTGTCGTTTCCATGTATACATTTGACAAAAGCATTTGTTTTCATTCTGGTCATCCTTCCACAAATTCTTTTCTTGAGCTAACGTCCTACGTTACACAGCCATGAAATGTTAAGGTCTGGGCAGAAATCAGCCTTGGAATGCTCATCAGGCCGATACTGAGTTACCAATTAACTTAGCATCTTTTTAATACAAGAGCTGTCAGGTTACATTCATACATGAACTTGGAGAAGTTGCTGACTCCACACTCGGTCCCTGAAATTGCCTGGTAGCTATGCTAGTCATTGTGCCACCATGTCATCCATCAAGTCAATTTGATGCATTTTTTACATAGTACACCTTCCATTCCCAACCTGAGAGCCATTTATTTTTGCAAATATATCACATGGGTGACGTGGAGAAAAAGTGGTTAGCTCCTGTTTCCTCACTTCACGGACCCTCAGGTCTGGGTGGGTTTGTGTGTGTGTGATTGTGAATAAAGACATGCATATATGCAGTGCATTTTTTCTTAATGGCTCTTTATCCTATTCAGATTAAGGGTATACTATATATATATATATATATATATATATATATATATATATATATATATATATATATATATATATATATGTGAGTGTGTGTATGTATGTAAAATGTCCTTCAGTTTTAATTTCTTTTTGTCGGCACCATTACTTTAGTGGTGACATTTGCAAAGAAAAAAAGATGAAAAAAACAAAGCAAAGTTACACTGAAAATTCAACTAACAAGCTTAATTCGAATAAGAATAAGACTATTTATCATGAAAGCCCCATCAACATTTTAATGTTGTAGATGCTTATCTTCCAACAACAGTAGTGGAAAAAAATGTCAAAAATCCCACCTGGGTAAACAAATCTGTTTTCCTTACATACTTTGTGTCAAGTGATTACAACAGTGGCGTGGTCACCTGATGGCTATCTACTGTTCTGGCATAATAAATGGCTTTTAAAACAGAGTAAAATGGTTCTTTTAACCATTAAACAATAAACACTCCAACAAACTCTGAAGGACAAAAAAGACACCAAAAGTATGGAAGCATTAAACACATTGAACATTAAATTCTGAAAAAGACGATGGTGTTCCCATTAAAAATACTTACTGTTCCATCAAGTATCTGAGGTGTCTAATGAGGACACATCTGGAAGAACTGGTTCATCTAGCTGAGTGTTTGACAGATGTGACCTTCAACCAATAAATCGTGTGAGTGAGTTTGGGTGTGGACAGAGCCTCCAGGTTTAATTCCTCCCTTGTGTCCAATGTTACTGGCTCCCTATATGCGTGGCTCACACTGTACCAGTTTGACTTATGCACAAGTCTTTGAGATGTAGAAAGATCTTTGAGGTTGCATGGTTCCCTTAGGTCCGTGTGGCTTTTCTCTAAATACTCCAGTTTTTCTCCATCATGCCACAGACATGCAGGTTTGCTTAACTAGTGACTCTAAACAGACCTTGTATTGGAAATAAGCAGGATCAGAAAATGACTAACAAACAAACCTTTCACAGTGATCTATATCTCAAAACACCAATCCAGAATAATCAGAAAAAGATAAATTAAAACATCTACAGCATATAGTTTATGGGGATAGCTAATTCAGCAATTAATTGATGGACAGATATTGCTGGTCCCCATTTATGTTAAACAGTTTTGAACCACTTTGTTTTCCTGTCTGTTTAAACACATTTGAATCTGTATGCGCACTCATTATGTAGTTAGTAATTTGTAAACTTTGTGGTTACATTTACCTGTGAATTTG
Source organism: Erpetoichthys calabaricus (assembly GCF_900747795.2). Classification (NCBI taxonomy): domain Eukaryota; kingdom Metazoa; phylum Chordata; class Cladistia; order Polypteriformes; family Polypteridae; genus Erpetoichthys; species Erpetoichthys calabaricus. The sequence continues at coordinate 308,832,555 of NC_041394.2, read as the reverse complement.
TTACAGTGCTCTGCGACTGAACTCATTGAAGTGCAAAAATAAACTGAATTTAATTTAATTTTCTATGCATTTCCATAAATACTTCATTGAGCACATGTACTTAAGGTGATCTTTGGGCTATGGGAGGAAACAGGAAGAAATTTAAACAACCACAAGGAGAACTTGGGCAGTACGGTGGCACAGTGGCAGTAAGGAGACCTGGGTTTGCTTCCCAGGTCCTCCCTGCGTGGAGTTTGCATGTTCTCCCGTGTCTGCGTGGGTTTCCTCCCACAGTCCAAAGACATGCAGGTTAGGTGCATTCTAAATTGTTCCGTGTGTGTGTGTGTGTATGTGTTTCTGCCTTGCACCCTGTGTTGGCTGGGATTGGCTCCAGCAGACCCCTGTGACCCTGTGTTAGGATATAGCGGGTTGGAAAATGACTGACTGACAAAGAGAACTTTATAGTCAGTCCTCAGTCCATACCCTAGTATGTCATCCTTCATTTATATCATTATTGATATATCAATTTTAAAAATATTCCCTCATTTATTTAATTTAGTTATTTTTATGTGGAGCACTTAACCAATAATGCTTGAAAAAAGTACAAAACCATACAATACAATACAATACAATTTATTTTTGTATATCCCAAAAATCATACAAGGAGTGCTGCAATGGGTTAGCATGGCCCTGTTTTTTGACAACCACCCCAGCCTCGACTCTCTAAAAAGACAAGAACCCCCCCCCCAAAAAAAACACTTGTAGGGAAAAAAAAATGAAAGAAATCTTGGGAATCCATAGGTATTAAGACATTCATTGGCTATCCATTAACAGAAGAGCAGATGTCCTGTGCGTACCACAATAAAGCCAACAGAATATAAAATCAAAAGATAAAAAAAAAGATTTAGTGCAAAACCGGTCAGCACACGGGTCCAGGGGCTAGGAAATCACCTTACAATTCCAGCCACGGAGGTCTTTTCCTGGCCAGTTCATTGTCTATGTGGATTTTGTATGATTTCCAATGATCTTTATTGGTTTTATTCGGATACTGTTTTTTGTTTTTCACTCTTCTCAATGGCATGTATTATTTTTTTGAATGGAGATTCTTGCTTAGCCTGCTATGACTGAGTTTTATGTATCAGATTTTGTGCTCTTTTGGTTCACTAGGGGTCCCTTTCGGGTCTCCTTCCGTCTTGTTTACCTGTGCTTAATTAGAAACTTATTTAGGAAAAACAAGGTTTTAGAATATCTCATTATTGTATAGAAAATAGAAACTTTGCATACAATCAAAAATTCAGACTTAACACTGGGTGGGGTGTATTTGAACATCTCGATACTCCACCCCCTTTAAAGCTAAGGGAAAGAAAATGAATCTCAACAAAGTGTCAAGAAAAAATATGGAATTCTTTAGATCTTTGAGAGGCAGCCTGTAAAGCGTCTCATTTGATAAGTGGGGTGGGGGGGGGGGGGGGGAGATTGTTATCTTCTTGCATGTGACAGGATGGTAGAATAAGGTACAATGCAGTAAATCCCCACCCTTTTCAATGCAGGATCCATTACCAGCGTTTCTGAATTGACCGTGAAAATGAATACAACTCCATGTATATCTACGAGTGGGTGCACGACAGGTAAGTACAATAAATGCTTATCTTTTGTTCTGCCTTCACTGGTGTATTGAAGTTACTTGAACCTATTTACTGAAGAGTATCATTGTTTTGTGAAAGCTGCCAAATGTCTTTATCTGTTAACAAATATGTGCAAATCCCCTGACACTCTTTACCATGTCAAAGACGTCACTGAGAGTCAGCTTTTTTCCATGCTGGAAAAAAAAAAAATCGGGGCAAATGTTAGACACATTGAAAGATTTAGCAATGTACATTTTTATTGACATATAAGGTATGAGCTGCATGGACTCCCACTATACAGTAGATATATATATATATATATATATATACAGTATATATATATATATGTTAATATATATATATATATATATATATATATATATATATATATATATATATATATATGTATCACATAGCTATCCTTGCATTTTTCTGCATCTGTTCATTCCAGTCGATGGTTGCATGGTTTATAGTGTCTTCATATAGCTTTAGACGGGACAATCTCAGCATCACACCCATAGTCATGCTGGCTCAATTTACAGTAAACACACATGCCTGTCAACTGTGGAAGGAAACTGAAATAACAATAAGCCTACATGAGCTGTGGGAGAACATGTCAGCTCCACAATGATGCGAACATTATAGGAATAAGCGTGGTGTGTAGCGGCACTAATCACTGGAGAAGCCAGCAAATCAGATGTACATTTAGAATTATAATTTCTTATGCAGTCTTGCCCACTGGGTGTTCACTTAGTTGACTGTACAGGTTCTTCCACTGATTTTTCTCTAGTTGCTTTGGTTTTCCAGAAATTCTAAGGATATGCAGCTTAAGGTAAGTTAAATTAGCTCAGTGCAGTTGTGTACTCGAGTGGGCTCATCGTTGGACTTGCGTCTCAGCCAGGGTTGCTTCCTGCCAATTCTGCTTGAACAGTTTTTGGCCCCACACAACCCTGATTTGATTAAGTGCGTCTGACAATGTTATATTATTTAACCAATTCATCATTTTGCTCAAAAAATGGTGTAAAATCACAGTAGCACAATTACATTCTTTTTTCTGCAAAGCATGCCTTGACGGTTAAGACTTCAGTAAAACTTCTGTGCAAAACGTTTTTGCTCTCAGCATGTGGTCACTTACAGGACCAAAGGTGTTAATATTTTCTCCGTTGCTGACAAAATATTTTGTCAGCAGGCTCCAGTTTATAAATGTGCTGACAGATTTGTTACTTCATTCAGTGTGATAGCCTACAGCTTCTTGTCTTTGTTAATATGCTGCTTTGGAAACATCCGCAAAATTAAACACAAGATCAGACAAATCAGAGAAAATCACATGCATCTGTTAACACCAGAATGTGATTAAAACACCTGGCAGTGGACATAGGGGCATCTGGGAAACTGCATGTTAATAATTAGGGAGTAGCGTTACAAATGCTGCACAGTAGTCAGGGATATGACATTTGTCAGTGACTGTTCATTTTTCAGTGTTGAGTGGAGAGCACAGTTTCCTCATTACTTACATCGTTCAGAGTAGATCACAAGTGTTACATATTACTAGCATATCAGGTTCCAGGCAAACCTATGTATTGATCTTAGTGATGACAGTAATGTTTTTCCTAAGGCACTACTGAACTTTTCTGAAAGCTGGCTATAACAGCATAACAAAAGTTCCGATGACAAGAAGTGCTTCCACCCAGCATTGCATGCCAGACCCTATTCACATAATGATTGAAAAATTTCATCAAGTTCAGATATGAAGGTCGCCAAAATATGACTGACTATGCAATTTTATAACTAATATGAACCTTGATGAAGAAGTACTTACTAAAATGATGCAAAATATATCCTTAATTGGGTTCTCATTGTACTCCCATGTCCATTTGGAGGAACTCAATTAATAGTGAATCACGTTACAAATGTTCTCAGTCAAAGAAAAAGGACTGTTTTCCCATGTTTTACTATATTGATTTTTGGCAATAAAACAGGCAAAGGTGGGTAATTATTAAAGTTTTCTGCAGACAAGGGGTAGCTCTGCAGTGAGACCACACGTGGAATATTGTGTGCAGTTCTGGTCACCACAATTCAAGAAATGCATAACAGTATTTGAAGCTGTGCGGAGAAGAGCAATCGAGAGCATTCCAGGACTTAAGGACATGTTCTAGTCTGAATGACTCAGAAAATTAAACCTGTTTAGTCGTGAGCAGAGTAGACTCCATGAAGACCTAAAGCTAATTGTCAAAGACATTGACAAAGTAAAGAATTCTTTAAAACTAATGGTAAATCATGTACTCGAGGACCAGTGGAAATTAAGGGGAAGGGCATTTAGGTCTAAGGCCATAAAAGACTTCCTTACACAAAGAGTTGTGAGAATCTGGAACAAAGCAGAACCCTTGGTGAATCTTTAATGGCAGGCATACACTGTGTGCTTTTGGGATGGTTTTAAGTCGGATATGCAGTTGCCAGCCAATTTTCTGAATTGTCGTGAATTTCAGCTTTATCAGCCATCATGTCACATGCAGGATGAGATGGGTTGCGATGCCCAATGACATCTTATGATTGGGCTGCAGTACGATCGGAAGAATTGTCAGAAATGTCAGTTGGTTGTCTTGTAGTTTAAGTATTTTCACAAGCTGATTTTCTGAGGTTCCTATAAAATTTCATTGGGTATTGACCACAGTATATTGTACTTTGGGTATTGACACACACAATGGTAAATTGCTTAGATAAGTCTCACTGTAAAATAGACACACCATATTGTTTGTGTCTCAGCCATTCACATCTCTAATCACACCTCTTTCTTTTCTTTGTACTTTCCAAGCACATTATGGTAAGAGCCAGGAATGCAGCTTTTTTCTTTGTAGACATTTTGAGAATTCTGTGACCATCATGTTTTTTTTTTAATGGGAAAAACTGTCCAATTGGACCACGTGCACCCGTATCATGGCATGTCAGGTGAACCGAATGTGTTCCTACAGTTTCAGCACACATATCAACAACAACAATATGTATTTATATAGCACATTTTCATACAAATGATGTAGCTCAAAGTGCTTTACAAGATGAAGAAAGAAAAGTTTACAAAAAAAAAAAAAAAAAAAAAAGATTTAGACAATACTAAAAACAAAGAATAACGTTAGGCCCGATGGCCAGGTAGACGGAAAAAAAAAAAAAAAAAAAAAACTCCTGAGGACTGGAGGACATGAGACCTCATAAATGATCTAAATTAGTCCTCATGCAGAAGAATTAGATGATGATGGTCATGTGGACATCTGGCTGTCAATCCATCAATGTAGGGACTGCAAGATGCGCAGGTCATTACCACAGAAAACCGGAAAAAGAACAGCAAGGAAAGTAGGGGTTAGTACGGATTATGGAGCCATGATAAAAATGATAATTCAATGTATAAACAGTATATCATGGTTACACTAATATGCAGCTATGAGAAAGCATGTTAAAATAATGGGTTTTCAGCAGTTTTTTAAAATGTTCCACCGTATTAGCCTGGTGAATTTCTATCGGTAAGTTATTCCAGATTTTAGGTGCATAACAGCAGAAAGGCTGCCTCACCACTTCTTTAAAGTGATTTTATTGTGCTGTGTGAGTAGTCGTTTCCCCAAAATTTCTATAAATCTCTCAGTGTATGCCCAGCACAAAAAGTGTCTGCTATTAGCTAAACAAATAAGAGTGATGGACTGAATGTTCTCCTATGATCTGTCAAATTTCTCTTGTTCTTATGTTCGAAAATCACTCAGCTAAAGCAAGGAAAACAGCTTAAGACAGTTGTGCTCTGCACCCTGAATCCAGCAGGCCAAGTTTGCATCTAGCAGCTCCGACTAAAGGTGTGCAACCCAGACATTTAGGGGCATGTTGAGGACTCACTCATTTGGGAAGGGACAATCTTAGTGAGGCTGAAATGGTGAGAGTTTGGTGCCTTTGCAGACAGAAGCCTGATTGGTCACTAGAGAGAGGAGAGTCCTCCTTCAGCTCATCTGGCCTAGAAAGCTGTACTCTGCACTCTGAGTTTAGAGACCCGAGTTTGTGAAGCTCTAAGTTAGGATGTGCAACTGAGATGGGCACTGCCGAAGGAAATTTGTCAAGAGTGGTAGTGAATGTATTCACGGCCTGTAACATGAATCATGCAAGTTGTGAAACAGATGCCTGCAAGCAGCCAATTCAAGTGGGTTTATAAGAATGGGCACAGATGCCTGTGCCACAAATCAGAATCAATAGTATGCAAATGTATAATAACATGATTTCAGTTTTTTACTTTAAGAATTACCAAGTCAAGTCAAGTCAAGTTGGGGAGCATGCAGTGGTACAGTGTGTTGCCGCACCCACTATAAGAATTACCTACTAAGTATTACCAATGCACATATAATGTTTTATGCTTTGGGTCAAGAAACATTAATATTAAACCTGAAGATATTTAACACCACTTTTGGAAAAAATGTTGCCATATGCAAGAAAAAAAAACAAAAGTAAGAGTAAAAAAATGTTCATGCTTTCCAAAAGACACTTTTACTGTTTGCACATGAAATTACTGTCATGAGATGATCCTGGCCTGAGAAATGCAAAGATTGTGCAAGATAGATTCCCCCGTGAAAGAAGCTTTAAAATATTGAGGAGTGGAATAACATTGGCCGAATTGTATTTGTTTTAAAAAGAGGCAGAGGCACGCCTAATATTTGATTAACTGCTTTCTTAAAGTGTTGGGAGAGTGTCCTCCATGAAGACTCACAGGCAGGTTTTTAGTACATTTTCCATGTTTAGTTTTTTTGGTTTCAAATATGCCATGACTGCACACTGATCTTAGAAATTGAACAGATGAATGGATAGCTCAGCAGAGGTTTGAAATATCAGTTGATGAATTGAAATTTTTGCACACTGACTTTTTTTCCTGCACTAGTATGCACTTTTGGAATGACTGAACTTTCTGCAGGCCACAATTCATAGTTCTAACACAGCATTCCTCAAGGGTATGAAGCTCTTGACAGCTTTTATTAAAACCGTCAGTTTGTACATAAACGAAACGGTATGTTCACTTGATTTCATGAGTTTTCTGCCATAATTAACTCCATGGCAGCCAAAAGCAAAGTGCATATGGGATCTTTTCTTTTAAACAAGTATTTTTGCACAGTGTTCTAGCTATTTTTAGCTTGGAAATATCAAAATTCTAGCCACCCAACATTTTAGGTTATATTTAGTTTAATGCATTAACCTTATAATACAGTATTTATAATAAAAACTTGTTAAATCATTATGTTGCAATAATGAACCATTTTATCTAGTTTTATAACTAACTGCTACCTTAGACATCACTTTCTCATCGGCTTTTTTCTGGGTACTCTATTGTCACCATGACATTTGAAGAGTTAACTGGTGACAGTGAAGAGGCCAGAAATGTGTGTGTGTTTCTGCTGTTCTACCTAATACTGCTATGTTAGGCTAAGCTCTCAGTGATGATGTGCAGGACAAAAGCAATCAAAAATGGATAGATAATGTAGCTGGTGGTTCAGTGGCTAAGGTATTATAAGCTTAAATGGTTATTTTTGTCATGTGTACAATGAAATTCTTACCTACCTGTGTTAATCAACCTGCAAACGCATGGTCACTGTCTGATTAATGAATGTATCTACCTTACCTTGAACCATCTGTCTACTAAGTCTCATAACACACTCATTACTAAGAGATACACAGAATAAGGACATTTAGATTATCCATCCATCCATAGTTGTATTAATTTGCATTTTTATTGCCACTCTAATGGGAGTCAGGGGCTGTAATTTGATTTCAGATCTGACCACCAGATATAGATCTGCATGTTTTCACCATGTTTATTCTGGTTCTCATCTGCCACTAAACAATCCAAAGATGTGAATACTAGATTATTTGCAGTGGTACAAGAGTGGTCCAAGTTTGAATTTTGTCAAATTGGTGTAACATCCAGGAATTTCTCTGGCTCCTTGACAGACATATGTTCCAGGGTAGCAAATATTCCAATCACATTATTATAGCAAGGAGTTGAAGCCATCAATGCCGGCCCAGTTCATTTTCCCATGCCAAATCATTATAGAGTGGATTCTGGCATTATCTATTTGTACTGGCATTATAAACCACAAGAATACACATTTAATCTTCACCTCTGTCTTCCTGTGTAGCATTGGTAGTGTTCAACTGTGTTATTTATGTGATACGAACGGCATCTTTGAAATAGATATATCGATCTTCTTATTTACAGAGCCTGCTCAATCTGTGACAAGTTACCAGCATACGACACAAGGCAAGAACCAACACTGAACAGTCAAATCATTGTGCGCAATCATGCACACACTCACACCCACGCTTGGCCAATTTAAAGTATACACTTAATCTAAACTATATGCTTGTGGGTAATTAGAGGAAGAACTGTTGAGAGAGAATGTGCACACATAACACAAAAAACAGTGACTAAGCCAGATTTGATAAAAGTCTTCTAGAGTTGTGGGTTAGCAATCAATCAAGCTTAAATTAAAAAATGAATAGAAGAGTAATTTGTTTGTGTGGGTTAAAGCACAGCAAGCATTTTTGCTTCTTCATTCTGCAATGGCAAATTAGCTTGATTTCTATTTGAGGTGTAGGTTTTCTCCGAGAACAGTGAAAAGGCATGGCTGTTATGTGGATCTTCAAGGATTCAGTCCTGCAAAGTGTCCATTGCCCCTAGCATTGACTAGAATTAAGTAAATGTAAATATTAAGTTTGTAAATTATACAAATACACATATATATTAGCAACAAGTGGAATGCTTTTTGCATTCATTTTATAACTATACAGTCACGTGCCGATTTACAGCACATTAGGTGATTCATACAGACCAGGGTCATAGAAGAATGATAAGGTGATAAGTTCTGTAAATTGTTAAAACCATCCCCAGTAATAAAAAATTTTGTTATTATTAATATTTCACAGGGTCTCATATGTTTTCTGACTCTTGGAGGGCTCTTTTAGGTTTGTTTTCATCTGTGCTACTCCGCGTGGCTAATTGTAATATTTTCGGCCTGCAACGCTTTTTTAAATTCACTGACGACACACTAGCAGCATATTGCAAACAGCCCCCTTGGTAAAGCGAGTGTCATCAGGGGTCCCCCTTGGTGAAATGAGTTATCACTTAGAAACAGAGACACATAATGTGCAGTGCTGCTGATTGCTTAGGCGAATCACAACAAACCACTGTTACTCACTAGTGTACCACGGACAGCAGGCTTGGGAGAAACGCAGCCTTACACAGACCCGGGACTTGAAGATTGGTTTGTGCTACTCCATACCGTCAGTTAAAGTATGCCTACCAGTGTGCCACACTAGTCCCACAGAGCCTCAATTGCAATGACTTGTACACTTTATAACTGACATACTGCCAAAGTAACATAGGGCCAAATTGTTGGTCCCAAATGCAGCTGTAAGTTGGTGCATGACTGTATACAAAATAAAACTGAAACTGCAGATTTGTTACTTTTTTACTTTGTTAAAAATGTTTTCCCCATTCTTCTTCAAACATCCCATGTTGGCCCACACCCATTCATTCATTTTATTCTATTTAAAAAACATCTTTGATTAACTCATTTTTCTAAGCCTGTGATTAAGTTCTTGGACTGATGTTGGAACATAGGCCTCTGGACATGTTTGGCAGCAGCATTATCACCCTGCCTGCCAAGATTTTATAGTATAAAAAAAGATTAAACAGACATCAGTAATACAAAGTCATTTAACATGATAGTACATCATTGTAATGGGAAATTGTGCTCACATAAATAGACTTCATGATGTACAATAGTATTGTGGAAATAGACTTATAGCAAAAATGACTTTGAATTGTTGCTGTCAACTATCATTCATTCTAATTTTTTGGGCGTCATTATTTATTTTAGAGCAATTACCACTAAAGTATATGGGAGACATGGTAGGCGGTAGTTAACACTAATGCCTCATGCGAGTGCGATCGCTTGTGTGTATGTAAGGGTCATTTAGTGGCTCCCACTGGAATATACTCTGGCCCGCATGACTTTGAACTGGGTTAAAGTTCAATAATGGATGGTGTGGACTAATGAAATGGCTTATCAATACCAAAGAATGCAATATCTGTTCATTCAAACTGCAGTAGCATGAAAATCATTAATTCAATTAAAACATACTGTAAAATCTATGCAAGAATTAAACAAATATACATTCTTATTATGAAAACTAAGCAGGGATTGATATGTAATAACATGTTATGTTTGGGTATAAAATTTACATGAACACAAATTGTTCACTTACAGTGAAGTATGTGACTCTTGTTCGCCTAAAACAGATAAAGCAGAAAGCATTTTTTGAAAGTGTGTCATTTTTACTTTCCGCCTCCCATTTCTCTGCCAGATTTCAACCCCGCGAAGTTTGCCGCGAAAACAAAGAACGAGAAAAAAAATGTGCATGAGGTGAAGGGGGTCAATGCTAGAAACACCTCCAAGGTATACTTAATCTGAGGTCAGTCTGTGTAAGAACAAAAAATGATATGTATGTTAGGAATTGCAACAATGTGACATTAGATGTGCTTACCCTCAACTTTACATCTTGTCCGTCTTTACCAGTACAAATTGTTTTGAAATTCATGCGAGTATGTGAAGAAAGGAGAGGAAATTTAGAAAGCTTCTCCGGCCAATGATATACGTCCATCCTGCCATTTTGTAACTCATTGATTTACTTCAGGGTCTTCAGAAGTAGCACAGAACACAGTGCCAGTCCATTATAAGACACACTAACACACACATCCACATTTTGTTTTTACAGTAAGCTGTTGTAGAGTTGACTTTCACAGGGCTTAAATTCAATTTCCATTCCAGTTACAGTCTCCCTCTGAAAATTTCTCTGTTTTTACCCTAGAGAGGTACAGTTCAGTGAATTGTCGTGGTGTGGTTCTGCTATTGACTGCCATTTCATAAGCTGTTGCTTTTTGCCTTATAATCTCCCATTTCCTAGCAGCTGTAATCACATACTGTAAAGTAGGCTATGAATTGTAATGGATGGGAAAACTAAATAGAAATAGTAATGTATTCTATTGTATATGTAGCTATCATGAGAATGGAGACTTATCAAGCTCAATAGTGATATTGAACATAAACTCATTTGAAATGTATACTTTGGCCTCCATCATACATTAAATCTCTGAACCAGCATTTTTAAGGTAGGAAATGTGTGAAAGCTTATACCCGCACCATCAGGTCTGTTGCAAGAAGTATCCCCGAGTCAGACAGACTCTTACATATCAGGCCAATTAAGTTCTGCAATTTTTTGAGATTTGGGAGGAAAAAACCTATACGAACACAAGCAGAATATGTAAACAACACAAAGACATGTAAAAAGCCAGGAATCATATTCAAATACTTTCCTTGTCTTAAGCCCACAAAGATAACTGGCTACACCACTTGTGCATCCTTATTATACAGAAGGACCACTGCTCTAACCACAAAGATAACAAATTATCCAACAAGTGTAGTAGGCAGGATATAAGCTTTACTTTGTTCAGTTGCATTTCAAAGAAGTGTAAACTTTCTTGATTCAGCTGCTGCAACTGATATAAAGAAAATCTTTTTTGTAACGCATCCAGTCTTCTCTTTGTTTTGCTTGTCTTACGTGAGTAAGTGATGGATTTGCGATGAACTATCACTGTGTTTAAGGGTCATTCCTATTTTGTCACTAAGACGATTGAGATCAGTTTGGAGCCTTGCCACTATGCATTTTACAAAGCAAATGTAGTGTACTAAAGGAGTCTTGCTCATAAGAACTAAAACACTGAGATGTGAGCCACTTTGTCTGTAACTTGCCAGCGCTGTTCAGATGACTTCTTATACCAGTGAGAATGTCTAAATGCGCACTGATAATTCCATCTTACTACTATATTTTACAACTGTATTTTAAGAACACTGCCCCGTGGCACTTTAAAACTATTCATGCAATCTTAAACGTATAAACTTGCCCCATATTAGGTGGCATTACTAGCCTAAAACATTATGAAATGTGATGTGCACAGAGCTAATACTGTAATCCAGTTAAACAAATTGGCTATGTCAAGTTCATCCTTTTCATTTAAAGAAAACTAATGAAATTAGAGAAGTAGCAGGACATTCTTTGCAGTTTGTTCAGGTCTTTAACCAATTTGTAGAAATGTTAAAGGAGTGCACTTATGTAACAACCATTAGGGAACAGAAAATGCCAACAACTTAGTACAGACTTGTACTGTTTGAGATACTTTAGGTGCTGCAAGCACAAAAATGCATCACGTCTCATTCCTTCCTTCCCTGCAGCCTCCCAGCAAGAGATACCAGTTTAACAAATAAAGAATTTAGCATTTAGGCTGATAACTTTGACTCGCGCATTGATTAGAGTCACTAATTAATACATGTACCTAACAATGGCCTTCTTTCAATATTTTTCATGGCTTACACAGTAATACCCATTTATTGTACACACCTTTTTTTAACTTGCATCAAGTGTCCATTTACAAACCATCAGCCAATATTTTCCGTAAATGAAATAAAGATTCTTAATTAGGCTTTAATTTTTGAACTATTACCACCTAAAGTATCGTGTTTCTTAATGAACTGTGTTTTATGTTGTCTTATCTAATCTCAAATCATCTTCTCAAACCGCTACTTAAGTCGTGATTAAATAAATACCTGTCACTTTAACACAGTGACTGCGTGATTTACTTTTATTATGGCCTTACTTACATGTGATTGCCACCTGCAACATTACATATGTTACAAAATATCCATGTGATATCCTGTAATCCATCCACTTATCTAGTTCATCGTTTTGTGGAGACAGTGCTTATTTTGGCACCTTTGAGAGAACGATGGAAACCAACCCTGAGACATAACAAATTACACAACAATAACTAAAGTGTTATCAGGTCTTGCAAGCTGAAAAAACCTTGTGGAGTGACTGACTCAGAATAAATCAAAGGTAGCTGATGAGGTGACAGAAGATTGACAGTCAGATCTCTTGTTGTTTTCACTCTACAGCAGGTCTGAAAGTGACATCTTTAATGCAGTGAAGCCGGGAAATTCCATTGCAGCCATTAATGTATGGTGCCCACTCATCATTTTCCCATTCACAGGTGTACCAGTGTAATAGGTGAATGATCAACATGTCAGTCAATTGCAAATCTAAGACAACACTCCCTCCATCTGGGGCCACATTTTGTGATTCTTGAAATCTCTGCACTGTCCCCCTGTACAGGCATAGAAATACGTTTAGATCAGCTTGCATTCATAGTTTTGACAAAGCATAAATGTTAAGGAAGTTTAATTCTAACCAAAGATATGGAGCATTATTTACACAAAAGTGAGCCTAGAAAAGAAGTAGCTTGTAGACACTTTAATATGAAAATGTAAACTTGCATAGGATGCCTTCCCATTGTGCAGAATATTGGAATGCACCTGTTAACATTCCTGTCTGCCAAATACGTGACATTCCTTGCTTTGAACATTTAAAACAAGGGGTAAACTGAAGGACCCTGATTGGCTACGTGCACATTAACAGTAGCTGTCAAAACCTAGGTGGCCAGTGAATGTTTTTAATGACAAAGGAGTTATAAGTTGTTTAACAGAAGATGGCAAACATGTTTGCTCTCTTATCAGATGTTGGAGCTGTTTCAGTCATGCGATGAGATTACAGTTTGTTCCATTAAATGTTTTGTATTTGTTTTTTTTTTTTGCCTCATACCTTTCATAAACTTCCCCAAACATGTTTTACCAAAATATTTAATATGGCATGCATGTTTTTGACATCTGTATATAAATTTCACTTGCTGAATATAATCGTATCCATCCTGATTTCCCTTTTAGAACAAATCAGAGCAAGTACGTCTAATTAAAAAATAAAAAAAAATAAAAAAAAAAACACAAAAGTGTTACCCAGGGCTTCAACCTGTTTTTGCATCATGACCCAGAATTCAAAATGAATAAATGGATGGTGGAGTGTATGGATAGATCAAAAGGTTGGGAGGGAAGTTCATAAAAACAAATGGTGAACAGTTAGATGGAAGCATTTGTGAATGAGTAAATCAAAAGGTGAGTAGCTGTTCTTATTTATTGGGTGTACAACTGAATGAGTAGAATGATAGATGAATGGATGGCTGCAGGGATGGTGGGGCCAATGGATGAATGGATAGATGAGTTGGTAGGTGAATGGAAGAGTGGTTGGATGGATCATTGGATGAATAGATTAATGAGTGGGTACACGGCTCGACAAGTGGCTGCATGGATGGAGGGATGTGGATATGCTTGCTTGTTGGCTGGAAGCATACATACATAGATGGATATGCAAAGAGATGTGTGGTGTCAGAATGTAAATGTTAAATAGCTAGGTAACTAGATAAATGGAGTTATAGGTGCTTGCATAAATGGATGGGTGTATATATGCTTAGGTGATTGGATGGATGAATAAATGGAAAGGTGGTGAGGTTTATTGAAGCATGAGTTGATGGATATATTGTTCGTGATTGAGTAAATGGATGGATGGGTGAACTAACTGATACGTGGGTGGGTTCATGGATAAACCATTACGTGGGTGGATGGATAGGAGAGTAGAATGGGTGGAAACAAAGGTTAATGGACAAATGAGTGTATGATTGATTGGATGGATCTTTGGATGGATAGTAGTGTAAATGATAGATAAATGATAGGCATACATAAATAAAAAAAAACAATGGATGGGTATATGAGTAGAATCCACAGGAGAGTGTGCGTGTGGAAGGACTGGTTACACAGACTGATGGTTTGGTGAATGCTATCTACATTATGAGGGTAGGGCATTGGTCAACTAATACTCACTAATCACAGTAACAGAAAGCGGTGATGTGTTGCATGCTTATTGACAAATGCAAGTAAGAATAACATTGCACTATGTGCACATGACAATAATGACTCTATAAATTGCATAAAATGGATATATAGGTGGGCGGCACGGTGGCGCAGTGGTAGCGCTGCTGCCTCGCAGTTAGGAGACCCGGGTTCGCTCCCCGGGTCCTCCCTGCGTGGAGTTTGCATGTTCTCCCGTGTCTGCGTGGGTTTCCTCCGGGCACTCCGGTTTCCTCCGGGCACTCCGGTTTCCTCCCACAGTCCAAAGACATGCAGGTTAGGTGGATTGGCAATCCTAAATTGGCCCGTTGTGTGTGTGTGGTGTGTGGGTGTGTTTGTGTGTGTCCTGCGGTGGGTTGGCACCCTGCCCGGGATTGGTTCCTGCCTTGTGCCCTGTGTTGGCTGGGATTGGCTCCAGCAGACCCCCATGACCCTTTGTTCGGATTCAGTGGGTTGGAAAATGGATGGATGGATGGATGGATATATAGGTGTATGAGTGCTAGGCTGAATAGATAGCCTTATATTGTTGATGGATGGGTGGGTGCATAGGTAGACAAGTGGATGGTTTGATGGATGGATGGATGGATGGATGGGAATTTAACTGAATTCATGAATAGCTGGAATGGACTCTTAAATGATGAATAAATCAGTAAGTGTGTGGCTAGATGGAGAAAAGGACAGGTGGATGGATGAATAGGTGGGTGCATGGAAGGAGGAAAGAATGGGATGATTGATCAAGAGCTGTATTGTGACAACTGAATGAATCAATGGATTGGTGGATGAAAGGATGTGCACATAGACGGGTGTGTGTATGGTACAATGGAAGAATGAATGAGTAGGTGCATGAAAGGAAGGGTGGTCGGGCAAATGGACTGAATATAGAAAAAAGGTAAAAAAAAAGATGGCTGTTTAGATAGCTGAGTGAATGGACAGTACCGTGTAAAGCCTTATCTAATAAATAAATCCTTTATTCTTAGAGCCCGTGGAGTTTTCAGTTGCTGTGATTTTTAAAAATCCTTTGCTAAGGCTCAGTGACCTGATGTTATCATAAGTCATGGGCTGGGTTTTATTTACCCATCGTCTTTCAAAACACAAATGACTGTTTATAACCCCTTCAGCTGTTAATCATTTGGCAATATGAATGTGACGGTGACCCGATGCAGGCAGGTTTACACACACAGGAGCGGACTTTGACAGAATAAGGTAAGAGGGAGTTTGCACAGGTGAGAGATAAAAAAAAATAAGCTGAAGGAGAGAAAGTGCCAGGCAGTAACCTGTGGAACGCACTTAAGCTTTCCTGGATTAGTTGATACAAAGGGTTTGTGAGCGGCTCTGAAATTTGATATGACTGACTCATAAGTCCTTTACTTTCCATTAAAAGAATGTTTCTGAGTCAGGCCTAGTTGGTGCCCTTGCGGGGCTGTAGGCTGCAGGGGTGGGCGGAGGTGGCATCGTTGGATGGTTCTCCTCTCCCTTGAGAGTTTACCAGAGATAGTCTGAGGAGTTCCTCTCAGGGGTTTTGCTTTGTAAGTGTAGGGAGTAGGCTGGCTTTACATTCAGTCAACAATCAAGCGGCCGGCCGGGTTACCACAGTAAAATGCGTGGGACACAATCAGGAGTTTCTTATAAAGTATTCGGTTTCCAACATCATTGAAAAGGTTTCAGGGGAGCATTCCTCCCACACCTTGGGAGATTAGGCTGATGCTGATTCATTTTTGAAAGAACCGCGAACACCACCTGGAGAACTGGATCAGGTTCAATGGAAGACAAAACTCCAACTTTAATGAATAAATGCAAAAAAGAGTTGTTTTTTTTGCAGAATATGAATTTCCTGGAAATATAATGCAAAGCAGCTTATTGTTACCAGAGGAGAAATCAATTTTTTTTAAAGTTTTCTGGTCTGTGGCTTGTCTTCTTCCTGTCAATCAGCACTTTTTGTATAAATGAAGCTTGTCCAAGTCTTTCTGAAGTTTACTTGCAGAGGAGACTGTGTGGGGACCTAATCCTGGTCTTCAATATTCTCAAAAGCATTGATGAAATAGATCCAGCAGACTTCTTTCAACCTAAGAGTGAATCCGTGGATATGCCAGTGTAAATTAAGGAGAAGTTCATTTAGGGTGTAAGCAGCAAAATACTTCTTTATGCAAAGAATTGTGGCAATAAAGAACAAGCTACCAAGACAACCTTGACAACCTTTTAGAAGTATCTGAATGACATGTTGGGACCTCTCAGCTATTAGCTAAACAAATAAGATTGATGGACTGAATGGTCTCTTCTTGTTTGTCAAATTTCTTATGTTCTTGTATACAGTGTACTTATATAAATGGCACATATTACAGTATGTTGTATGAAATATTTTACATAATGCAATGTGATATAGTTATACTTGCTGTATGTAGCCATTTCAGACTCACTTCAACCAATTCACAGATGTCAAAGGCCCAGCAGCATAAGCCCATTGGTGAATTATGTTATAACTTTGTCAGACCAACTTAATCCAATTCATTGTAGTGAAGCACTGGAGCCCATCCTTGTAGCATGCGATACACAACAGGAAACGACCCAGTACTGGACACCAGTTAATCACTGGGCCCACTAACACAGGGACCACCTTTCAAACTAAATGTTATTTTAACATCGTTGGGGATGTAGGAGAATTAATAACATTCACACCTTATACAGATGACTCATGACACTGGATCCAAGAGAGCAGCAGCACTAACTACTGTGCCATTCTATATTATATTGTAATATCTTATATATTATATGTAACGTGCCATCATTTCTGCTAATTCATGAATCTAGCTAAATCTCATAGTTGTAACACCACTGGCACACAAGGCAGAAAGGATCAGGGATTTAAGAGTCATGAATTAGTGGCCATGTTAGTTTTTCTGCAGTTGTAGAGCAACTTAAACGAACCATTGTCTGTTTATTTAAACATATTTATTTAAACATCTGTATGGGCATATTATCTTACTTCATTCTCAATTTTCAATGAGAAAAGTTTACATTTTTATAGAATGTTCTTACATGTGAAGCTGTTGCTTGGCCCAGCGTCCAGTGTCCATTTTAAGTCTAACAGTGTGCATGACTGGATGAGCTCCATGCTATTTAATTGAAACACATTGTTAAGAATAAAAGCCTTGCTATTAATAGAAAGAAATGCAAGAAGTAGAAGCAGCTTATAATGGTCAGAGCAAAGAAGAGCCATTAAGACAAAGATAAAAGAGAAAAGCTCATTATGAGCAACACAAAAATGAGCAGCATTGTGTGAGTCTCTGTGTATCCTGTTGACTAAACTGAAGCCTGTGTGCAAATGCTAATTGTGCTGCCGTGCATAGCAAACACTGTGTGCCAGACTTCTTGGTTATTAAAGTCTTATACTTTCTTTTGGTGCATAAGAGTATAGTTTGCATCCTTTTCAATTGATATCCTTGTTCATTTTGTTTTCCCTCTACAGCAGATCCAAAACGTGCTTCAAAAATCTTTGACGATGTGCTACCACAGAAAGTACAGATATCATTTCTGTCGCTGCTACTCATCCCTTTAATTGCATTTGTGCTTGTGTGGCAGGTAAGACTTCTTTTTAATGCCCTCCAAACTTATTATACTGTATGTAATAGATTGTTTAGGCATTGTCAATCAGTTTTTCATTTAATCAACACTATGGTGGCATCAGGGTCATCACTTCATAAGAGAATTATAATTGCAGCTACTCAGAGGCCAGCTAGTGGCTTGCTTTGTCTCACAGAGACACAAGCAGCAGTGTTTAATTTTTCAGTTTTGTAGTTTCATATCTCCTTAACCACTAAAGCAATGCTGGCTTCCAACTATTAGGAACTCTCTCTACCTCTTTCCTTCAACCATTCCAGAATACTTGAACTGATCGCAGAAAATTTATGCATGAATATCTACTTATGCATCTATGAGAGTTGGCAGTTTTTTTTTTATTATTATTATTATAGTAAAACATTAATGTTTCTGCTGTTTACCACAGGCTTATTTTCTGGCAGGCAATGTGATCTTGTGTCTGAGAACCTGGAATTTAATGGAGAAGGATGCTAGTTAAGTCTTCCCTTCTGACTCACTCTGTCACCCTGAGTGATTTACTTATCCTGGAAATTCTCCAGTAATAAAAAATATATACTGTATATACACAGGCAAATGTTCTATAAATTAGCTTTGAACTTTGGAAGCATCTTGGGATGATGTTCACTTTCCAAGGGCACAATATAAACAATGCTGCTTGTTTATTAATTGTGAAATCTATTTATGTGTTTTTTTAACAAAGTCATGGAGAAATGAATTGTTTTCATTAATTTAAAAGACTCATAGCATTGGTACTTTGTATTTCTTAGACTCTAATGCAGTTTTACGTTCAGCCTCTTTTTGTCTGTGTTTCTCTTTAGAACTCTGGTCCACGTTCCCTATTGTGTTATGACATCTGAAAACACTATATTGAATTTGTGTGAATATGTGTATGAGTGGGGCTAGCAATGGCCTAAAATCTTGCCATGGTTGGTTCCTCATTTGAAGTCATTATTATAGGTATGCAACTACCTACAGTTGTGCTTGAAAGTTTGTGAACCCTGTAGAATTTTCTATATTTCTGCATAAATATGACCGAAAACATCATCAGATTTTCACTCAAGATCCTAAAAGTAGATAAAGAGAAACCAGTTAAACAAAAGAGACAAAAATATTATACTTGGTCATTTATTTATTGAGGAAAATGATCGAATATTACATATTTGTGAGTGGCAAAAGCATATGAACCTCTAGGATTAGCAGTCTGAAGGTGAAATTAGAGTCAGGTGTTTTCAATCAATGGGATGACAATCAGGTGTGAGTGGGCACCCTGTGTTATTTCAAGAACAGGGATCTATCAAAGTCTACTCTTCACAACACGTTTGTAGAAGTGTATCATGTGTAGCAGTAGAGGCCCCCATTGACCTCTTGAACCCTCAGGTACCATTCCAAACACTGGGTAAAAGTACAATTATTATTTATTTTATAATAATAACGTGCACTAAGCACCCTCCACTCCACACTACTCATACAATACAATAAACAATCACTAATCACCAATCCTCCTCTCCCAGACGCGTTGCCACCCTTCCTCCCAGCTCAGCTTACTCGTCTGGGGTTTCCCATAGTCCTTTATAGTCCCTGACCCAGAAATAATAATAATAATAATAATAATACATTTTATTTATATAGCGCCTTTCCCATGCTCAAGGCACTTGGAAATGGATCCAGCCCTGCAATCTATGAGTCCTCATCACTTCCGGGTCAGATTAAAAGTCCTTTTCTTCAACCCGGAAGCACATCGTTTTTTTCCGGTCATGTGATCAGGACGCACTTCCGGGTTATAGGGAACATAGCACTCTTCAAGCCTCCCTACAGCAGCTCCTGGTGGTCCCCATGGTATCCAGCAGGGTTGTTTATAAAAACTACAATGTCCATAAGGCCCGGCTGTAATTCGGGGAACTTCCATGCTGCTGGGAGGGCTCCATCTGGCGGCCTGGAGGTGTGGACTGGAATATTTGGCTGGCCATCCCTCACACATGGCATGAACAAAGGAGATTTCTGAGGACCTCAGAAAAAGAGTTGTTGATGCTCATCAGGCTGGAAAAGGTTACAAAACCATCTCTAAAGAGTTTGAACTCCACCAATCCACAGTCAGACAGATTGTGTACAAATGGAGGAAATTCAAGACCTTTGTTACCCTCCCCAGGAGTGGTCAACCAACAAAGATCACTCCAAGAGCAAGGCCTCTCTCACATTGGCTAATGTTCATGCTCATGAGTCCACCATCAGAAGAACACTGAACAACAATGGTGTGCATGGCAGGGTTGCAAGGAGAAAGCCACTGCTCTCCAAAAAAAACATTGCTGCTCGTCTGCAGTTTGCTAAAGATCACGTGGACAAACCAGAAGGCTATTGGAAGAATGTTTTGTGGACAGATGAGACCAAAATAGAACTTTTTGGTTTAAATGAAAAGCGCTATGTTTGGAGAAAGGAAAACACTGCATTCCAGCAAAAGAACCTTATCCCATCTGTGAAACATGATGGTGGTAGTATCATGGTTTGGGCCTGTTTTTCTGCATCTGGGCCAGGACGGCTTGCCTTCATTAATGGAACAATGAATTCTGAATTATATCAGAGAATTCTAAAGAAAAATGTCAGGACAGCTATCCATGAACTGAATCTCAAGAGAAGGTGGGTCATGCAGCAAGACAACGACCCTAAGCACACAAGTCGTTCTACCAAAGAATGGTTAAAGAAGAATAAAGTTAATGTTTTGGAATGGCTAAGTCAAAGTCCTGACCTTAATCCAATCGAAATGTTGTGGAAGGACCTGAAGCGAGCAGTTAATGTGAGGAAACCCACCAACATCTCAGAGTTGAAGCTGTTCTGTACGGAGGAATGGGCTAAAATTCCTCCAAGCCAGTGTGCAGGACTGATCAACAGTTACCGGAAATGTTTAGTTGCAGTTATTGCTGCAAAGGGGGGTCACACCAGACACTGAAAGCAAAGGTTCACATACTTTTGCCACTCACAAATACTGTATATAATATTCGATCATTTTCCTTAATAAATAAATGACCAAGTATAATATTTTTGTCTCATTTGTTTAACTGGTTTCTCTTTATCTACTTTTAGGACTTGAGTGAAAATCTGATGATGTTTTAGGTCATATTTATGGCAGAAATATAGAAAATTCTAAAGGGTTCACAAACATTCAAGCACAACTGTACATTCCCAAGGAAGAATAAGAGGGCTTTGAAAATGAAAGTGTGGCTGGATAATTAACAAAAGATGACTAATATTTCACTGTACCAACAGGGCAGAAAAAGGAAACGAAGAGAAAGAAGTGAAGAGGAAAAAAATGCAAATCAAGTCACTGAACATACAGATATTCTAATACCTGAAAATAATGTTACACAGGAAGAAAGGTAAGGCCTCACCTTTGACAATTCTACTTTTTAGTCTTTGTCATGTATTGATATCCTCAGAAATTAGCAGGTGAATAAATAATCGATTTCATTATTATCAGATAACCACTTCTGTCTTTTGCACCCTAATATTTAAATCTGATAAAAGAATATTCTTGTGTTAAACTTAGTTTTTGACTAACATGATGTGTTATGGTTTGAACCACCCCAATAAAGGGTAAGGTAAATGAAGCATAATGACTGGTTTTATGCTTGAACTTATATTAATCTGACAAAAGTGGATTGCCTGATCAAAGGACAACACTTACTGAGTGCCAAATGTGAGTTGAAAGTGTAGATGAAAGAGCAGTTTAGATAGTGGGAAGGAGGATGATGCTTGTCAAGCTACAGTACAGTGCAGGAAGGTGAAAATGGAATGTGGAGTTCTTCTCATTGAAGTTTTGCGTTTATAAAGTGATGTTAATGAACATTGGTAATGAAAAGAAGAAACAGATTAAGCGCTAAATTTTAGAATCTTCTGTTACATAATATGCTAATGTCTATGTTTGTTTGTGAATGTGTGTGTGTGTTCCATCCCTTGAGCAATCTGATTGGCCACTTTGGCTTTGTGAACATGATCCACAGTGGAAGTGCCAGGCAGGAGTGGTTGACATAAAGAGGAGGACTCAAGGTGTAGCAGGCACGCTGAGAGTCACCCCCAAACATGGGAAGAATTTGCAAAAATATGAATAATGTTTTTAAAGTGGGTAATGAGGGTCTATCTACTATTGGAGGTAGTCAGAAATCAAATAGGAAGAAAGCAAGGTGCCTTGAAATGGCTCGAGAGGGGGAGCACTAGACAAGACTGTTTTGGACACGCGTGGATACAGAAAAAAGGAGTAGGAGTAACACTAAGGATGCACATAGGGCAAAAGATATCAAATATTTTTACATTTACTCTATTACCTGAGTACATCATGTTTAAAATAGATCATTAACACATTTTAAATAATAATTTGTTACTCATAAATCTAAATACATACTAGAAGAATAGGTTGAGTATCCATAATGCAGAGAGGGACAAGGCCACTCTGGCTTCTTGACAGCCAACGTCGAACTGTCAGATGGCAGTAAGTACCCTGAAAGTAAATATTCAGCTCCAGGTAAGAGACCAGAGATGGTTCTTATGAAGGCAGAGGAACTCCAGCTGGCCAACCAAGGTTTGCATTTGAGACACCTGCTGGTTATTGTTGAGGGGATTCTGCCTTGAAATTAATAAGGACACTTGTCTCATTAAAAGAAAAATATAGACCAGATGTACTGGAACAGAATGGCCTCTGTTAAAATGGATCCAGGTCATTCAAAAATGAGAATTTCTCACCATGGAAATAGTTGTGGAGATGGAGTAGGAGTTAGAACAAAGGCTCATTCGGGATAAGAGTTATGGTTTATGAGGAAGAGAGAAAAAAATGGGAGGTGATACTGCTGTCACATCAGGCGGCGGAAAAGTGAGGAAGCCATCCTAATAAATAAGTAAGAAAACTGCCTATACTGAAAAGGCCATTGTAACAACAGGACTTGCTTTTCCTTTGTTGATATATAGTCTATAGTCATCACTCATTGAACAAATCTCTGATTTGATATGTGAGTGTAAATGTATATGAATTAATTGGTTAAATCTATGGAACTGGTGGTGCTCACTTCTTCAGTTCTGTCTAGCAAACAGTATGACCCAAAGCATGTCACCCAGCCGAGTCCTCCAGACAATATTATATGAGTTTTCATCTAAATTGTTTTTAGGATGGCGTTCAGAATACAATATGCTATATAATGTACAGATTGATTCACTGGCCTTTATAATAATAATTAATAGCTCATAGTTCATGCTCTGTACATTATAATCTGTTTTATAATCTGGAGATCCTTTCAATGTTCATAAATCATGGGAGAAGAGATTGTCTGATTTTTTTCTTTCAAGTTAGAGAACAATAGACTTAACTGGAACCACCACAGTGAAAATGTGGCCTACCACTTCAAACAGAATTGTTTTTTTTTTAAATAAGGGTGTGTTTTCTGGACTCTAAAAGTGAAAGGGATTTAGAACCAGCAATCTGCACAAAGAGCGTGGAGGCATTTTCTTTGGAATAAACACACATTAAAAAAATGTAAAGGAGAGACTCCAAGTGAGGTTCTAACACATGAGAACAAGGATGAAGAGACTATAAGGGCAATGAGTCAGACACCAGATATTAGAATGATTTAAAGAGAAAAGTTGTACATACAATATGCTGCCAACATTATAGAACATTTGAGGACGTGTACAAATATGCAAAAAGTTTTTCTTCTTTTTTTATATTTTTTAATTTGAAGTTAAACACTTGGATTTTGTTGGAGGTTTAAGTATTTTTAAAAAGAGCTCTTATTATAATGGGAGCTTGTAACTGACTTGCTTAAGTGCATGTCTGGGTAGCTACTGGCATTTTTGGTTTTAAACAAAGCAGTTCTGGGTTGTTTTTGTTCTAGTGAACGTCTTATTGTTAAATAAAAGAATTCTACATGTCTCTGAGTGTTGATTTTTTGCTGGGTAAATTCGTAAAATCTTTGTCAGAGACCGTGTCTCATGGTCAAATGTCCTGATAAATAAAATCCATGCATTTTTTTGGTTGTTTGCTGTTTAGGTCTCTTACAAGTTTTGTGTTTTTTGTGAATGTTATCTTGGTCTGTAATATGATAACAGTGCATGAGGGATGCCTCAGACATAAGGTGCTTACGTATAAGTATTCCATGAAACCTTTATATATGCCTTGCAGCAGACAAAACAACAGTGACAATTGAAAACAACTGTGATATATCTGATTTTCCTTTTTTATTGGGCTCAAAATTACCTTTTTAGGAGACTTTTCTTTTTAGCTGCTTACATGTAATTTCACAGTAATCGAGGTACTGTACATGACACACATGTATCCCATTGCCTGCATCCTCATTAACAGCAATGTTAGAAATTTGTAGCATATAAAACAAATATTCAGATTATTCAACAACTAGAAAACACAACAAATTTCCAGCATTTTATTCCTTACCTACCTATTCCCATCAGTACCACTAAAATTGTACTCTTTGCCACAAAGAATTAATTAGAGCCCTTCAGGGTGACTTCAATATTTTTAAAAAAGTGCTTAATGTAATGTTTCAGATATAAAGGGGTGTGCTAA